>NC_081253.1:16707160-17307160 GCF_030490865.1 Poecile atricapillus | reverse complement strand
AGCATCCAGATACTTTAGGGACAAGGGCAAAATCTAACTAGCTACCCATATGTATGTTAATTGATTTTCCAGTCTTCCACTCATGTAAACTGAGTAGATGGAAAATTCAAGAATCTTTATCCTTTGTATCCTTATGCAAGACTTGGTGGATGGTAATACAAGCTTTCCTATTTATCAACACAGTGCTATATGTTTTACCAAAGATGGCAGGACTTTTACTGCCCTGTCCCAGATCACCACAACTCTTCAAGCAGTCACTTCAGTGCACATTTTTTCTTAAACCTCTACAGCCCAGAGAGGGTGTTAGAAGTGAAAAACCAGAATGTGACCTGATACATTTATCCTCATCTCTGAGTACTTCCCAAAATAGGGACATACCTATCGGATGTGTAAAAGAACAACTACTGTGTGCTCACAAACAGCTTGTAGGAGAATTTTTGAATACTGAGTGGGAGGAGAAATGACAGCTGACCAGGAAATAGGGTTATTATATGTTCTTTTTTAAAAGCATCATTTTGAACCATTTCCACAAAACTACTACTCAAGGTTAATGAAGCAAACACAAACTTATCATTTCATCCTAAAGAACGAACATTAAATGCAGTATTATCTCTAATACTGCATTGCGGTATCACTTCTGGGTTTCTGTCCAAGTCTTGGTGTGGGACTTGAATACATGGTTTTTTGGCCAGCTTAAGAACCTACTGTGAGCTCAACCATAAAGGTGTTCACCCTACTTTGAATTACGCAGCAAAATACTTACTGTTGTAGCACAAATATTAGGAGTGTGATACAAATAATTGAGATTTTATAGAAATAATCATAAAATATAAAAATAAACAAGGCCCTAAATATTAAAGACAATTTAAAGACTAAGATATACTGCATTAAGTACTTTTATTTCTCTTAAAAATATTTTTTGTATTGCTACAGCAAGATAAATAGATACTAAATTACAGTGCACAGTGTTACATCACTTGAGCAATTTCTTCCAGCCTATTGTAGAAACAGGACTAGACCCATTAAGCTAATCATCTTATTGAAATTGCATTACTAATATTTAATTTAATGCTCCTTTTACAATGTAGCAGCCCTCCTTCAAGAGCTAAATATTCATGTGGATGGCACAATATGTTATCTTAGGACTTCACTTGTGAACTTATGGCTAAATTGTGGTACTTTTATTTGTAGTAAAGGTGACTGGTTTGAATTCTACAGAGATTGTTGTAACTGCTACCAGCTACTTAAATGCAGAGGTACAATTTAGCTCTGCATTCCAGCCCTCAAATGAAAATAAAATAAAACACCAAGGAATGAAATTTTGACTAAGGATACAGATACTATAATGGCATATTTCACCATAGTGTTAAAACATACAGGGAGCAGCCAAAATTAGTGCAGTTCCTATCAAAAGTTACCACTGGCAACTCTTGTCATCATCCTTTTTTGAAAGCTGCCCCAGAAGCAGAAGAAGTAGAAGCCACAGACAAAAGCTCGCTGATATATACAGCATTATTAGAGAGAAACACCACAGTATCTCTGGATCTCGGTTCAGTGTTAGCTGCTCAGGTTGGCAATGAATGAGTGTGAACCACTCATATTATGAACGAGTGTGAGAATGATGTGAACTGCAATTTGGTGGTTGTTTTATTTGGTGAACTGAAAACTAGAGAGAAAAAAAAGCGCTCCGAGTCAAATGAAAGAGCAGAGTTGAGCTGAGGAAAAGAGATAGTGAGTGATAAAGAAAGATAAAGTCAATGAGAAAAAAAAATCCAAGACTACTGCTACAAGGTGAGAAAGTTTTCAGCTAGAATCTTGCTAGCCACAAAATGCCTCATCAATGGTGCAATTTGCAGTTTCATGCCATGAAGCTGTCTCAAGAAAATGTACGAACCTTTTAAAATTTTCATCCACTTTCTTTGACTGAAAATTTCCCCAAATAAATGCAAAGTCATAAATAGTTTCTGGGTTCATTCTGCATTTGCTATGTATTTTTGTATAAAATAGTAAATGTCATAAATTTATTCCAAAAGCTTCTTACATTGAACTTAAAAAACATTTTTGGCTTAAGCAATATATATAATCACTCCTTGTAATTTTATATATATATATATTATAATATCAAAACAAAGAGCTTGATAGTATTCCTGCTTTTGAAGGCCTGTGCAATGGAGATGAATGCAGTAGCCTTCTTCTCCAATGTATGTGGTAAAAAATAAAATTATAAAGCCATTTATAATGCTGTTATAATTGACAGGATCTAGCAGAACTGGCTAGATTCTCTATATGCACCTTGTATTATGCATGTAGAAAGTGCTGGCCAAAAGGGGAGGTGTAAAGAGTTTTTACAGCTGGATGCCAGGTTTCTGGCAGCTCTGAGTGTCAGAGCAGTCTCTGATATAGCCTTGATATAAGATTAAAGCCATGTTTCAAAGGTCTGTGGGTATAGCACATTTGTACACATGCACAAAAACATGTAGTTCAATTCCTGACTGAACTGTCTTTGTTTTCTTGCTAATCCATATCAATACTTTTTAAGTAGGTCTTTAGATATGAGGATTGTAAATGCAAAGTGTTCAGGATGTTATGCCAGCAGTCAGTCAGGAAGATCAGAGGAATAACAAGCAGCAAAACCCACATCGATAGAGAAGTTTGGTTCCTTACTAATTAACTACAACTGTGATTGAAATTACTTGTTTTGAACAAATCTATTCAAATTTCTTCTTTCAAATTTCCTAGAAAAACTGTTTCATAACACACTTTGTTAGGTGCAGAAACATGCAACTGAGACCTAATGAAAGGATTAGCCTCATACAACACAGATTGAAGTCACTTAGGCCTTTTACTGTGACAGGATAAACTGAGAATAAAACTTAAAGCCTTTCAAGCTGTTAGGCAAGAGCTCAAAAGCATTTTCTAGCAGTTACAATCAAAGCCTGCAAAGTTCTGATCCCTTTATTGTAAACAGTAGAAAGTATTTTAAAATATTATTCTGCAATCTAACCCCAGAACTAAAGATACCAAAATGTATTTTGGCCTGTTTCAGTCAGCATTTCTCTGATTTGAATGTATCTTTGCAGCAACTCCACTTTACTTAAATTGTCCCAGATGTGTGCATCAGTTTAACTGAAATTACTGAATAACTGAGGTTAAAAACTACATGCAAGTAGATATTAAGTTAACTTGGATTGGTATTTAAAAATCAAAAAGACCCAAAAGAGGGCTTGTCAGAACCCAGATGGATGCATTTCTTCCTTGCTTTTAACTTTAGGATTAGGAAAATGAAGGAGATGCTTTGCTTTGGAACTCCCCTATTTGCTTTTGCTTATTAATGAAGATCAAAATGTACCTGACCCTCTTACAGTACCTATGCTGCTTTACTTTGCTGATGTTGCTGGATGATCGTGAGCTAGAGGAGACATTACTTGTATCTCTATATAAGTTTCCAGTATAGTGCATTGTTGAAATATTTTCCCCACATTCTGTTTTTTAAAAGAATTCTGCTTTAGTTTGCAGTGACTGATTTGTGGGGCAATGAAAATAAATTTCTATAGTAATATTTTAGCCCCTGCAAATATGAAAGAAAAGAAACATGTTGATGGAGATACTCAAATATTCAAGACAGCTTCAATTCAACAAAATTGCAGCAAGAAAGCCCTAACGCACCTTCCCTTTTAATGGCATAAGTTCCTAGTTGTATAATCTGTAATAATTTCTTTTGCTGTTGTATAAAGCATAGCTGTATATTTTCCTTTATTTTGCTCAGTTACAGAATTTTTTTTTTAAACTGCAGCATAATTGTGTTGTCTAATGAATAAATTATATAACACATTTAATCCTGATTGATATTGCAGTAAAGCTCAAATTATTCTTGCTACTAATTAATGAGCACTTCTGTATCTGCAAAAGATGATTTAACTAATACAATATATAGATTCTTTGAGCCTAATTGTTAAGTTTAATGGACCAGATATCTCCCACTGAAGCAAGTGTCATGTGTCCTTACACAGAGCAGCTAAAAAAGTTATAAATCCCCTTGCACAATAACAGTAGTTATGGATCAAAGCCTGTTCTGAACTGTATTCTGCTTGTGTAGTGTCCTTGACTTCAATGGGAATGTGCAAGTAGAATACAGTTTTCCACTATGTTTTGACTTCAAATGTGATTCTGTTTTCCTAATTTGTGTTCTGTTTAACTTTAGATAATTTTAAATACTGAAAGTAAAATAAATACAATGAAGAAACTCAGATATGAAATGGAATCTATCTGAAAAACAGCGAGAGAGGAAGGCACTGGTGAGGCTCTGTTGCAGGGAATGCATGGATTACCGACCAGCAAGCACAAATCACAGTAAAAGCCTTTTGAATACACAGTTTCTCTGGAACTTCCATGTTTAAAGCCACAGACAATTTTAGCAGGAAAGAAATACATTAGTAAAACAAAATGCAGCAAAGCAGTTGAGCACAACTGGAGTCCCAGACAGACCTGCTATCAGCTGCCATTACTGGCATGCAGCACAGGAAAAGTTAAAGAAGGCTGATGGTGAATTATAATGACATGGGGAAATGGGGTAGAGCCACTCAGCCGTGAACAGCAGGGCGCACACAAGATTAAAAGAGCAGTTATTTGCTTAGTCACTTTTTTGCTTCTCCTTGCTGACTGGAGTACCAGATAATCCCCATCCAGATGTTACTTATGACATTGACTTTTTTTAGAACTTAGTCATAAGGTCAAATATCTGGAAAGGAAAAAACCCAACCAAACGAATAAACAACAAACCAACAAAACCCAACATCAAAACCAAAACAAATATTTGAAATAAAACATCATGTCTGGAAAAGTGGCAAGTTATAAATTTCATGTTACTGAATTAGTGATGTAAAATGACAGGCGTGTTTGGAGGGTTGTCTGTCATCTCATAAGGATATTGCCATGTAACTTCTCATCTGTGGCACCATCAGCAGCAGCATTAACAGGAAGGGAATATAATGAATGGTGTTATTTTTAAGTCTTTTACTAAAAATCATGGTGATGTATGTGGATTCTGTTTATATTTTTTAAACTATAACTTGCTTTTGGATAATGTTTTTAGTTTTTTAGTTTTAGTGCTCCTAATTTTTTTTTTTTTTTTAAACACAAGGTGCATAACAAAGACATTTCCATAGCTATGAAATTCACCTTTGGCTAAAATCTTGTCATTCACTGCAGTATCAAACTTTCTATCAAAACCTGTCCCTCTAAAATTATATTAATTATTATAATTTTTTTATTGTTTACCATGAATCCACTTGAAGTAGACTGAAACAAGGGGATGAACCTTCCCTGTTAGACTTTAATGGCAATTTCTGTTTCTTCCTGGCAGTCTTCATTAATCCATTTGGAAAGGACTGAAAACACTTGAGTCAGGGAATAAGGAGAACATTCTTTAATTATTTTATTTTAATTATTTCTCTAACTCTCAAGCATTTTTTAATTCAGTCAACTTATACATAAGTCTTACTATTAACCATGTTTTCCTGATTTACCAGCCCAGATACACCAGTTCATTTTCATTATTTTTGAAGTCTAGACTCTGAAACGTTATTCTCACACACCTTAATCGTGGCCATATTCTGATCTTCTGTATTTTCCCTTTCACATTATGCAACATCAAGCACAACAGACACCAAACACTCTATTACAGCCAGAGGATTACTGTTTCTGTGCCACATAAAAAAAAAAATCATATGAAAAGGAGATTACTACCTAACTGTATGTTTCATAATATGGCAATGTTGTCAGTATTTCTGTGCCTGGTATTCAAGAGGTATCTAAATGATTCATACAAGTCATTTCTGTCTATGTCAAGGAACATGGTGTCTGTGGTTCAGGAATGCTTTTTCAGCTTTTGCTTCAGGATATGGTTGGGCATAGCTAAGCAGGAGGATTAGCTGGAAAGAAATTAAAAATAAAGCATGTTTCTATTTCCCTGATATTATGGGAGATTGGCTCTTAAAATCAAAGAACAATGCAAAAATTTTATGACTTTATAACAGTGGTACATTGTTCAGCTCATCAGCACTCTATGTGATGGTGAAGTTGAAAATACAAAATTGGAAGGAAAAGTCTGACATCTTTTAGCACATTTGAACTCATGTGGAAAGGGCCTCAGGACAAACTTTGTAAAAGCATCTAGAAGCACTAAGAGTAGTAACTGTAACACATATATTAAACTGCTTGATACCTGCCATCCAAGAATCTTGGTTAATTTTTTATATTACCCTGATTTTTTAAAATTATTTGACTCCTCTTAACCAGATGGAAAAATATAGCCAAAGTATTCTTACTCTCAAAGAATCTTCTCACTTAACCAAGTATTAATGATATTCCCTGATTATCCAGCAGTAGCTTTGCACACATAAAACTTCTCTTTCTAGCCATGTGAAGTCAAATCATTCTTTAAATCTAGGTGCTTTCAAAAATTTACTCTCTCTCTTTTCCTCTCTCTTCTCTTGATTATAGAGCATTAATGAATGATTGAAAAATGGATGAATAATTCTACATTTAACAACTGGCATAACAGCCTGTGGTCTTTGCTAGAGTCACTGAGAACATTTTAATGAACAGGCATGACAATTTTCTGTTTCAACACCAGCGTCAATAATAATGAGCTCAAGACAGAGACCCTGGGAGGTAAGCCACAATTTGTGGCTGTATAAACACTATGAAACTCAGGAATGCAAAATCTAACTTTATTTCCAAAAGTTAGTGGACAGTAAGTTAACCAAATGCATTTTCTTAGTAATAGCTGATGAATTTTGGTCTGCAGTGTTTTCCCCTCTCATCTGTGTATTGTTCCATGAGACAGTTTGCCTTTTCCCATAATTCGTAGTTTAAACTGATGAATTCAGCCCATGTACCACCTTATCCTGAGTAACAGCTGCCTTGTGTCACAGTTCAGCTTCCCAAGAACTTGGTCTATGATATAGTCAACTGAGATACCACAAGTGTTAATGAATGATTTGAGCTGTGCCAGCACCAGTGGTTGCCACGACTTCTTGGAACAATATTGGACCAGACGACTGAATTATTGTCAGAGTTTAGGCTATTTTCACTGAGTTCAAAGGGCTGTTCTGACCTGCCTTCTGTACTATTAACAGATTTTTAATGGGACCTGGCAATGTCACTTTTCTCTAGGAAAATACACATTTCCCATGTCCTCTGTTGCATTCAAATAACCATATTGCAGTGGGTGAATTGCTTGTAAATAGCACTTTAGGGTGGGCGTGAGAAGATTGGTTCCAGGCTGTTGTGCCATACTGTTTCCTTGCAAACAGCTTTTTGGTATCTGCATGCAGCAAACTTCACCTTTCAGATCCCAAGTACTTCACAGCAAGTGGCTTTCCATAAATGAAGTGGCAGAAGAGCTATTCCTCTGCTTGTCATTGCTTTCCTGTTGAAGGTGCATACATTGCGCTTTGAAACTGAAAATTTCCTTTATAGGTTTGTTGCTCTTACATTACTGTTCCTTTTTCCCTATCCCCCATTTTTCCCGAGCAGGACTATAGGTATTCCTCCCGTGGTCTCAATATTATCTTGCCTTAACTGTGAAACTTAAATTCTTGACTGGTCATATTAACAGTTAAACTACCTAGCAAGAGTCACTTGGGTGACATTTAGAAAAATTTTGAATACTGTTTCAGCTCAATTTTTTTCATTTGTTATGAGCCAAGTGAAAATTAGGAGAGTAGGAGTACTGTTTAAAATATGTACAGTATGATCTTTTCAATGGGCCAGTAGTTTGTTTTACAAATACTGCAATGAAATATACTTCCTTGCATAAAAATAAATTTAATTCAGACAATTGCTGTGGCACTTGTAAATGTTTAATGAAACACTGGAAAGCTCTTTCTCATGTATTTGAGTTTATGCTTGATAAATTATAAAAAAAGAGTTCTTTCAGTGATTTTGTCAGACTCTACAGCTAGGATCAGGTATAAACACCCAGCAAATTGTCATGTAAAAGTCCCCAAACACATCTATGTGTGTTACATGTCAAGGGGAGAAAAACAATGTCACAATTTGGTTTTCAAGTGTTTTCTTCTCTACAACTTCAGTGCCCTAAAACATAGAGACACAAAAGATAAGAACAGACTTGGTAACTTCCCCAGATTTTTTTCATGCATTTCCTTATTTACCCTAGGAACAGCTTTCCAGACAGAGGTTGCTCTGCAGGAAGAATCAGGGAAAGAAAAAAAGCATTTTGATAAATTATAGAAGGCTAATATATTTGGCATTCTTATCTGAAGTCTTCACTTTGAGGAAAGACAATGTGGACAAGTGCTTTCCCCACATTTCTTCAAACACATCTCATACCCTACTGTCCTTTTATAAAGATTGCTAGAACTACAGCCAGCTGTGTAAAACAAACTCTTCTGCCTATGCTAAGTGTTATTTAAGATATTGTCCATTGTGGGTGGAGGTAACACCTGTATCTTCTGAGAACTGTACAGCAAATTTTGTACATTTGAAATTGCTTGGGTCCCCAGCTCATTGTAACAAGTCCCAAATAAATTGGTGATTATGGCATCCACATACTTAAAGTCAAAATTGGGCAGACAACTGAGAAATTACCAATGCAAGTTTTCTTTTCTCTATGGTGATACACTATCTGATTTTTTCCATCCAGGCATTAATTAGCATTACCTTTGCATATACAGTAAGGAGATAAAGGCAAGAGAAATAACCAAGTCCTGATGTTCCTTCAGGATAAGAAATTCAACCTTTTAACCAATGAAATATGTATAAAACAGTCTTTGATCATTGTAACCTTTCCCTTGCGACATGATCACAATGGCATCTGATCAGTTGCTACTTTTTCCAGTCATCAAACCATTCAGAAAATTAGTCAGAGCTAACCTTGCTTAGAAGTGGGGATGCCAAGTGGATTTCTGGGAGGTCACAGTAGCCAGCACTTCCCCCTCCTCTTCCTAAACTAGAATTACAAAGCTTCAAACCTCTTTACAACAGGGGCATTATCAACACTAATTCAAGCATGTGCGCATGGGCTGCAGCACGCCAGGGAAATTGTGTGCTTTATATGTCTTGGTTATCTATTTTTGGATATTTGTATGATTACTGCAAAGACCTCACTGTTTTTGCTTGTTAAATATTTGTTTATGCAACCTTCCCCCTGCAGGCAACTGTGATCATGGGATCCTTACTTTATAAGGAATTTCAGTCCCATATGTTGCTCCTGGCGCTTTTTGCTGCTCTACTGGCACCTCTGCTGCTTGCCCTTTAACAGAAGTGACAATTAAATCATAGAAAAACAAATCTTAAGCTGTAACAGAAATCTCTCCAAGCCTGAGGCTAAAGCAACCAAGATCCCTTTTAGATTGTGTTTAAAAGTTAGGGACTGCATCTGGCCACCTGACAGCAATGACATAAATCCATACGTTCCATGAGAATTCCAAGACTGACTTTCTTCAGCTCAAGGAAAGCAAGTTTTGCCTGATGTACAGAACTGCTTTGATGTTAGCAGGAGTACAAAACATTCAAGATTAATTAGAGCTCAAAGCATAAATGCAACAAAGGGAATTCCCTTCCCTTCTGTTCTTTCCCAGTGGAGAGAGGGAATTCCCTTCCCCTTCTGTCTCCTCTCTGAGCAGGGAGGGAATCCCTTTGCTATTCTTACTCATGATGATGATTCTTTTCTCTTCCGAAGAGCAATGGATAGTTTGCGGCTTTTTTCCTTGTTTCCCTTTTCCCCATCAAAGGGTTGAGAACTCCCTGTTTTCCCATCATTTCTCTTTTGGGGTGGAGAGGGACTCAGACACTCGCTGTACCTGTTTTCTGGTTTAATATTTCAGTGTGAGAATTAATTTCATGTGGAGTGGTTTGGTTTTTTTTATTTTACACCCTGAGTGTAGCATTTTATCCTACAAAAATATGAAACCAGAAAACCACTTGAAATTTGGTTACTGGCAGCTGTAATCTAAATATAACTGCATCTACTTCAGTATGGCTAATTAATAATTAATACAGGGAATGGGGTTTAAAAACAAGGCTGAACACAAGAATCCACATTTCATCAAAGGGGTTTCTTCTCCAGTCTAAAGTACACACCAACTATAGCTTCTAATGCAAAAAATCAGTTATTCTCACTGGAACTGACTAAAGTAATTTGTCCCACTACCCCCCCAGGAATTACAGAATACCATGAAGTTACAAACTATTTCAAGTTCACTTTGATGTAGGATGATGGCCCAAAGAAACCACCAGTAATGTACAGATTAAGTTCCATTTCAGTTGTACGCCACTGAAGCGAGCTTTGTTTCCCTTCACAGGGTAATGAGTTTCACCTGTGTGATTAAAACCAAAGAATAATGGATGATGATGTGAACTTTGTTCATTTACTACTGTACTTGTTGTTGGGTTTTAATAATTTAGAATATTGCAGATCATAGATGAAGCTGTTCTATACCTTTGCTAAAAAATAATGAGGTAATATATTAGTATGAAACCTCATTGTAATTTATGTCCTAAGGGTGAACTTCTAATGAAGAATGCATTTTCTCTGATTTTAAATTAAATGTTCTTTTTTTTTTTTTCCCTGACTGGTTTTCAACATCCAGGGCACAGTCAACAAATTTAAATGTAAATTTCTAAAACATGAAGCCAAGTATAGTAATAAATAAAATAAAAGAAGAAATGCCAGAAAAATAATTTAAACCCCATAGAATATCTGCAGGAAAAGACAGCTTTTCCTCCTCAAACTTATCTTCTCCTGATTGATTGTTCACTGTTGCTTTCTTTAGCCATGGCCTTGATATTACTAAAAATATCATTAATATTTCACTCTAAATGTTTCTAGGAAAAGATTGTCTCTTAGGAGCAAATTCTTGTACAAGTAAAATTACAAGCATGTTGATTCTATCCACTTTCTTCCCAGATTAGTTCACCAGGGTTTCTATTCTCATAGATAAAGCACCAGTATTGACACAAAACCTCTGCTATATACTCCTTATACTTTAAGGACTTTTAACAGAAACAAAAATTTGGGACAATGTCACCTTTAGATATGTTGTCATCAGCTATTCACTTATATATTTAGAAAATCACTGTGGTAGGTATATCACAAATATGGTAAGAGCAGGTTGATAAAACCAGTGAAAATAGTATAATCAGACCATTTTTAACACTTTTATTTCAAAAATATATAATATTTTACTTGTTTCTTGTGAGGGTAAATAGATATAAATCTTGCACTATTTAAGTCCGGCATCCTCTATGCAAAAAAATAGATTGGTCAGGTTCAGGGAAACCAGTAATGTCAAAGGCTGAAGGTATCAAAGAGCTGAAAACAAGACAAGAGCCAGATACATCTGCATGGTAGTTTTGACTTTCACAGTCTCAATTCTCCTCTTGAGACAGAGTTCACTATGAGCTCCACAATACATTTTAAGCATCTTTCTCAGCCAGACTCAGCTGGCTAGAATTTAAGGCTCAAATGATCTCGTTTGTGAATAGACTTGGTATCTGGGTCCATGTTACTCATAAAAGTTGAGATTTTCAAGAGATACCTCAGCTAAATTATCATCTTTCACTGTGCTGTTACTTTCACATTTGTGAGATCTCAAACATTTTAACAGCTGGATCAGTATCACTTCAGTAGTGAAGTACACTATCCTCCTCTCCATACATAATTGTAATGAAATCATAATCAGGAACATTCAATGTAATTTTAACTTGGTTTAGTTTTGTTTTTGAAAATTATAATAATCCCAAGAGTTGCCAGTTAGGCTTTTCATTTACTGCTAAATTACCATTACTTTGAAAGCCTTTTCTTTACAGAAATATTCATAATCCGCATTTCTTTTGGTGTCACATCCTCAGAATTTCTCATTGCTGTCTCCAGCTCTTAAAAGTGAAAAAAAATAACAAACTCGCTCCTTTTTTTTGGTGCTTCATACAGTAAAGAAAAGGTAAAAATATGTGAAGGTCACATGGAGGTTATGTCTCTAGGGAAACTCTTGTTAAAAATTTGTGCAAATTATGTACATGCAAATGTTGTGCATGCAAATTGTCAACAAATTTTCAATCTGGTTATTCAATTACTGTCAGCCCTCCGAGAGCTGCTGAACTAACCCGACTGGCTTTGACATATAATTGTTACATGAAAAAGACAGTGTTGTCTGAGAACTATTTTGCTATGAGTTTCTTTGCTCCTTCTAATCTATGTTTATCTAGTCACATTTTCTGAAAAGAATGTTCTGGCCACTGATACAGGTTCACGTGCTATGAAAGGGTACTCAGCTTTCTGATAACCATCTTCAAATCTGCTTTGACAAACAGCTCTCCAAGGCCTACAGGAGTATAAATGTGTTGAATATTCATCTTTCATGAACAAATATTAGTGGTTTCTGCTTCCTATTTATCTGTTCTTAAACTATGGGAATGGTAGGGCAGAAAGGACTGAATTAATGACACTATCTTCAAAGATGTTTGCAGAATGAAGTAAGTTCCTATTATGTTCTACTGCTAACCTGTAATACTTCTAGTCCTCAAGCATAAATTCTAGTTATATTCTTCTGCCTCGAAATCAGAGGGCCACTTACCCAAACCTTCTGGTACTCAAGGGCCCGAACAAATTACAGATACCAAAGACAATAACACAGATAGCGTAATACCAGATGGTGCTGTACTACTGTTTCAGATGGCAGCCTTTTTCTTTCAGTAGCACTTGATCTCTCCAAGCACCAGACACGTCCTTACGGTCTAATCTCTCATGCCAAAGAACGCCGCGAAGGCGGCGCGGTGGCCGCAGCAGCCCCGCGGCGGAGGGAGCGGCCGGGCCGGCCCCGGCGCGGCCGAGGCGGGCGGGAGGGAGGCAGCTGCTCCCGCTATGTACAAACAAAGCCCCGGTTGCTGTAGCAACCCGGCAGCCCTGAGCGAGCTCCCCGGCACGGCACGGCCCAGCATCCTCCCCCGCGCCGCCCGCGGGGCTCCTCGCACGCTTCATCCCCTTTTGGACAACACGCTCCGGGGTGCGCGCTGATAGAGCCCGCCGAGGTGAACGGCGCCGGGCGCGCTGCGGCTCTGGCACATGATAAATGTGGCCCAGCTCTGCAAGGGCCCAGCTCTGCAATACCTTCCTATAGGACAAGCTTAAACATGTCTATTGAGCGTGTACATTGGTAAAGTAAATGGTAATCTATTTGATGAAACTGAATTTTAAAATATACATAGCCTTTGAAAAGAGAGATGGACTGTATACAGCAGCATGCTGTGAATTTTAATGCTTTCTTTTTAAAATTCAGCATCTATAAATTAGGTTCTGTTACCAAGCTTGTTTCATTCCTCAGTTATCAAGACAGTATTCCTAGACCCACAATACCTAATATTTGTGCTTTTGCAAGAAACAAGAATCCAGAATAAAGAAACACACTTGTTTTCTCTTTGACAAATATATGGGACCTAAATAACAGACCAAATTTTAAAAAAAATCATTAGACTTATTATAATGACATTATCTAGATTGTTATTATAATTAGCATTAGATATGTCAAACATAAAATGGATGTTTGCATAAATCTTGCTAAAATATCCCTCATTTTGATGAGCTTGGAACATAATGCTTTGAGCAAGATGATAGAGAGAGATTTCATGTGCTCAATTGGATACTCACAGCTACATGGAAATCCCACATTATACTTTTAGTTCATTGTGAACAGATAATCTTTTCATGTCTCTGACAAGAAGTATTTTAATTCATTGTCTGCTTTCAATTGATGGCTCCTATCAGTGACAAACTCATGTACAAATGTTCAGAATCCAAGTTCAAGTTCACCGTATGTTACTTCATTATAATAGTGTTAGCACATGGAAGGAATTGTAGCTTTTACTGATCCATTTTTCACAGCAAATCAAGATAGAAACGCTGCACTAGCTAAAAAAAAAAAAAAAAAAAAAAAAAAAAAAAAAAAAAAAAAAAAAAAAAAAAAAAAGGTAAAAAAAAAAAAAAAGTAGTAGTAGCACTTTCACTGATATTTGAAAGTCTGTCCAGCCTGTCATGAGAGAGCTATTGGTAGGAAGAATGCTAATACCACATCAAAAATTGGCATATAGGAAAACTGATACTCTGGGCAATGTACAAATTTTCATTACACTTATCTGGACTGGCTCTGATACTGGCTCTGCTTATCAGGAAGGACCAAAATAAACATGGATATTTTCAACTGAGTATTGGTGAGACCTTCTCTGTACCAACGTCATTCAAAAAGTTCTTATATATTCAGTCATAATTTTTTTAGACATTCATGGTCTCTGATATCTTGAGCTAGAAATTAGATGCCTAGCATCTAATGAAAGGCAACAGTAGATGGATGTCTTACTTTTAAGTACAAGCCTTTTCTGGGACTTATAAAATACATCCTCAAATGTCATTAGTTCCAATTTATTTAAATAGTGCTCAGTTCAACACCAAATGCTTCCAGAGTTAAATTTTTAACATGAATTGCTCATCAAAATTTCTTTCAACACTTTGACATTTCTTCTCAACAAACAGTAAGATAAAATTTAGATAATTGAGTATCCTTACCATCAGGATCAGTTTCAGCAATTTGAGCTCCTGTAACCAAAATGTTCTCAATTGTGTAACAAACAATATCCTAGCCTGTCTCTCTGCATCACTAGAAAACATTCAGCTCTACTAATGCCTTACATTGAAGAGAAGAGTTTGTTCTTAAAATCAAGATATATAACATACAGCCTGGCTGCCCAAAAAAGAGATGAGACACAAGAAAGGATTCCTTATTATTCTTAGATTATTATTAGTACTAGTATTGGTATGCATCAGTACATGTAATCTAAGGGCTCATTGACCTGTTTCCTTTAAATACATTATACAGTGCTTATGGAAAATCCCACTAAGTTCAAATCCTTTCAGTGCATTTGAAGACTTGGATGAAACAGATCTTCAGTAACAAAGAAATCTTTAACATAGATTATCAAATACTCACCAAATTATACAGAAAAAGTGTTATTACCATCCTGATCAGATGTAAACCAATGAATAATTGAGTGCACCAATTTTCCATTACTATTCTCCTGAATTAAGGGACCACATTATTCATGTATGAAACTTCAAGGGACCTGATGAAATTAATTTCATGCTCAAGCTTTCCAATAGTTGCTTTTCAGAGAAGTCTTTGTAGGCTGAAAAACTCCTCTAAAACTTCAGTTAGAGTAGGATTCAATGGCAAAATGGAATCAGAGATAGTGTTTGCTTTCAGAAATGCAAACGTACCTAGAAATAGTGATAAACATTGACTTTGCACTTAACTATGACTGATACATAACATATGTAGCTATACAGAAAAAAATAAAATAGAGACACTGATTTTAATGACCCTATTAACTACAGAGTATTACCTTCTTTGTCACCATCTTGAATTTAGAACAGAACTGAATCTGTTCTAATTTATGGAAATGTAATTTTAGAGAACACTAACGTTATGAAGCCTCTTGGGCACCACACCTCAAAAACACTTCCAAGATTCAATGTGTGGCCTCAGCTTTGGTATCTGTGAATACACAACCACCAGTCACCTCTTTTGAGCATGACATCAGCGATGGCATCTCTAGCTAGGTATCAAAGCTTGCTTTTCAGTGAGATACATTTCTAACTTTAGGCTCTATATCAGCAAGTTCTCTAAAAATATGGCATATTTCAAACGCACAGATTATGAATAAAGAAGTGTAAAGTGCATATAGAAAAGTAACATAATCATAAAGGAAAAATCTTAAGCCTTGCATCAGTACTTTTGATGCATAACCAGTACCAAATTTAGGTGTCTTATGGCCCCCAAACTGTACTTTGCCCCCAAAGGACCATTATGTCATTTATTCTTATTCATTATTCTAACACCTTCTTGTCCAAACTTATAAAATACACAACACCTTACTACAGCAAAACTTACAGTGTATGGGAGACCAGAGTCACCCTCCTAGTCACACCCTGTAACTGGCAAACCAAACAGGTCACAGATGCTTTTACAGTGCTTTGGCTGGATCAGGAAGTTTGACTTGGCCAAGTATTCAATTGAAATCAAGTATGAAACAGACCCAAACCACTAAGACATTACTATTATTCTAAACTAAAGGTAGTAAGGAATCTTAGATGGATTAACTGAGCTCCTAAAGAGCTTCCTAACACTTGCCCTGTCACACTATAGCAGACTGCACTACGAAGGAAACATTTATTTTTAAAAATCAAGAGACCTAGTACTTTACAGTTTACTTTCACATATTTTACTTCCATGATAAGTATCATAAAGGATCACTTCAGCTGAAAAGAGGGGATGTCCCCTTGTTATACCAAGAGACAGAACGGCTTGTAACTGTGCACCCACTCCCCAGACTGATGGAAGCATTGCTAACAAGTATGCCTCATTACATTAAGGAGAATCTCTTGCCTTTCTAGTTTTAAGGCACTATTACTATGAAAAGATCAGGAACCACATTCTGCTCTCATTTACACTCCTTTTGGTGCTAGGTTTATATCAAAGTCATGGTGAGCTCCATCTCTCATGCAAAGGTAAATCAAACATTTTTAGTGAGTCTCATAATGCCACATCCTAATCCCTCTATGGAAGCTTCTCTCTCTGGAGACATTTCAAATGTGTTTATTAGGAAGACCATATTTATATCTTCAGGGAAGCCTGTATACCAAATGGAAAACCTTGTAGGGCAGATGTTGCAATTGGCTAAAAGATTGAAACCAAGCTTTGTTTTATGCAAACTAGAGCGTGAACATTTATCATGTAACTAGGATTTAAAGGAACAGAATGAAAGAAACAAAGGATAAAATATGTATGCCTCTTTATATCCCTGTGCTACATTATGAAAGGATTAAGAATGTAGTAATTGACATTTTATTCTTGCTGGTCAATGACAGCTTTTAAAAGCTACTCCAAGTGCTGGTTCAGCAAACTATATTTAAACTTATTATTCAATGGCACACACCAACAGTCACCTATGTTAAATGTCATGAAACTGTACTTTGTGCCGTATAACTAGAATAATCAATCACATTCATTCAGCTAGCATGGCCTGAAGGGCAGTGGGGACTCTGCTGTTGGAACTTAAGGTACACATGAATTAAATGTAAAATGCTAACATGTCACTAATGTGCTCATGTAATCTAATGTTATATCCCATATTGCATGACAGACTTTGGGAATCTTCATTCTTGGAAACAGCAAAGACCCATTAGACTCCAAAGCCTGAAAATAAATTTAATTCCTTGTTAGAGTTTAATATAAAATGATAAATTTCTGAATTTCATCAATCAATCATTTTCCAGATAATCTGGACACACCTATTAGTAATGGCTAGCATTAAAAAAAAAAAACAGAATAACCCAACAACAAACAAACAAGCCACACTAACAACCAACTGACCAACCAACCAACCAAAAAACCCCAGCTTTCCTACAGTTGTGATCTAGAGCAGCCAGGTGGCCAATGGTCACAGCATGTTTATACCAAGTTCCAAGATCTTCTGTGATCTTGTTGACACTATTTTGGGATAAGAGAGGAATGAAGGAAAAACAAGGTGAAAGGAAGTGTTTGCTGCAAAACAAACCCCATGGACAACATCAGCCACGTTTTGCAGAGTTGCAGCCCCACAGGTTTCACTTCATTGAAAGGAAGAGTGAAAATAAAATATAGGGTTCACTGAATCCAGAGGACTTGAGACAGAAAGACCCACACAACCACTACCAGCTCAGAGTGAGTCTCATATTTACCCAATGGAGATAAACTGTTAAATATTAACACCAGTCAACATACTAGATTGATCACTGTAAACCATACAGAACCATGTAGCTCATATTTAGGTCAGAGCACCTGCTGTTAACTTCCTATCCTTACTCCTGGACTTTTGAAAGACCTTTCCTTCATCAATGAGATAGAGGGAAAGGAGATTGTTTTTATTATTCTGTCATCATTCGTCACACCCTAGCTGCGTAGGCAGTTGATGCTTTATTTTTCTAGTAATCTAAACTAAGAGAAAAATCTTGTGTTTTTGCTTTTGATTTGCCCACAGGTGAAGTACAAAGGGCCAAACTGACACTTAGCATTTAAGTCATAGTTATATTGCAAGTGTTTACAGTGGCAAGGACGGCAAGGACTGCCAGCACTCAAAAATCACAGAACTGATGATAACTGAGTAAACAGTTTTGAAAACACTGGGTCATCCAAAAGTCATTATTTGGCATATCAATACATCTTATTACTTCTCATGTACTACTTCAACTCGACATGAAGACAACTTTAGAATGCATAGTTCTAATACATGAACAATGCAAACAGTTTGAATCATGGGCTCTCTATTCATTAAGAAAGTCTCAATTCTCTACCAAAATGTCTTACTGGCTTTTCAGAATGGAAGTCACTTTTGATATTTCTATAGTGCATCATAAAACATGAGATTAATTTTCTCTCTTTGAATGTCAGTGCTGTGTAAGTAAATTAAGTTTGCATACTTTAGCATGATGCTACCTGATGGTTTGGTTTTCTTGAGTGGCATATAGCTAAATTTTTTCACAGGTCTATTTGTCCAGAAGCAGCACTGACAAAAGCTGAGATGATCATGGTAAATTTGACAGTCAGGAAGATAAAAAAGAACATACATAATATATAAAATATATATGCAGTATTTTACAATGTACTAAATAGAAAGAGTAATGACTAGAAATAGACATTCTCAGTATTTATATTCCAACAAAAGAGTCATATTAAAGTCATTTTGTCTAATAAAAAGTCATGATAGTCATACGGTAGCAACACAGATGACAGCAAAATTACTTTTATTGGCCCATGGTGTGTCATCACACATTTGATGGTGTGTATTCAAGTCAGTAATTAACAGAGCAGAACATCTTCACAGGATTTGTCCTTTTAGGACAATTTTGACCCTTTTCAATTACATACCAAAAAATGAAATAGGTACTGTTGTTGTATACTGAAGGACAAGGACTAAGCAATATAACATTGACAAATGAGTTTGTACTTCAGTTATTTCCATTGAAACTCTTCTACAGAGAGTCAAGGCTGCCAAGTTCTATCAATTCAGCAGTTAGAAGTAAATAAGAAAATAAAGTAAATAAGGTGTAATCAGAGGAAATTTAGAAAACAGGACAAGTAAAACACTATGTGTAGCAAATTTCTTGGTTTCTTTAAACTGTAAAACACATCAAAGAAACTTTCACTTGTATGATTTCTGTGATGCTCACCTTTAACCGTGTTATTATGAACAGCTTGCAGAAAAGTTGAGAATACCTAATAAGAATCACAGAAATTAAATTATTCTACCAGCATACATTAAAAACAGGTCTAAAAGCAGGCAAAACTTTTGGTTAAAAAGGGGAAAATACACTACTGAGCATAAACTTATTTGGCTTTTGACATATTTTCATGCACTGAGTTGGACAGATGAGGGAGCTATATTCCATAATTTAAAGCTGGACAGTGTGTTTAACATAAAGTTTATATATAGAAAAAGTGTGAAGCACCATTACTCCATGGAAAAAATACATGGCTGTATTAAAGAAAAATAAGTTGTTCTTCCCAGTTTCATCAAGATAGATTTCTCACACAACCCTTCAGTTCTGCACACCTGCACAGGAATATGAAAGAGTAGACTTTAGCCAAATGGCCAGCATTCCTCAACTTGTTCCTGAAAGAATATGATGACATGACAGTCTTGGAACAAAATTCACAGAAAGCAAGGAAAAGGCATAAGCATACTCTACAGGACACTAATTTTAATCTTAAAGCCAAAATCTAGTTATCTAGGAATGACTCCTATAAAGAGTGTTGTAAACTCATCCTTACTTCAGGTAGTGGATGCCAGCTTCTTAGAGGTTTATATGCTTTCATTTTTGTCCTCCCCTACAACTCTGTATCTATCAACACCTCAAGTTATTAATTTTTAGGGTCTATCATAAAAAATAAAACTGCCCCTAACTAAACAAAATATGTCTGGCCAGTTCAAATACTAACACTACTTTATCTTTGTAAACAACAAAATGAAGTCACTTGCTAGATTGCCAGTGAGAAGTCCTTAAGTACTTATTTAATACTATATCTATGGAAAGAGGCCTTTGGTTCATTATAGGTTCACGCCAACCCACTCCATTTTTAATAGATAATTAGGTACTATATCCTTCAGTATCAGATGTTGTCTTCAGTCCAATATAGTGTTCCCTTGCTCTACTTTTTTCCAAGACAGCAGACAATAAACCATTCTGGCACTAAAAGAACCAGCTTCTTAGCTTAAATATTCTATGAAGGTCTTGTGCTACCCATGGAAGAAATATGTATCAGTCCATATTGCAGAGACTGACTTTATTCTTTTCTCTGAAACGGTTCCTCTGCAATTGTGCAGATCCTACACAGCTAAAGAGTTAGTCCCTCTTTTATTTACACTCAGTGAACTCAAGAGTTTGAGGTTTTTGTTTTCTTTTAAGACATGGGAAGAAAAAGAAGACCCGTGCTCTTGTTAAATTGCTAGTAGTTTTTCTGGGTGATATACTTTTTTCCCAGTTTCATCTGTGTTTATTATCTGAGTACTCAGGTCATATTGCAGTTACCATTACTGTGGGAAAAACTTCAGAGTAAAAGGAAAATCAGGTGCTTGCCTTATTTTGAGTCATGATGTATACAAGTTTTAATCTCAAATAGTTTCTTTTACATGACTGATCTTTCTTTTTTCCATTGTATTGAAAAAGAGTATCATCTTTTAAAATGCTGCTTCAAGGGAATCCTAGTGCTTGACTCGTGTCTCATGTCTCAGTCTCAAAAGAGACCCTTAAATATACCCAACTCAGACTCTCAATTTACAAAGAGGAGAATTTAAATAATTAGTACAGAATATTTCATATAATACAAAAAAAATCTTCCTAGTATATAAATCAAATAGCATCCAACTAACTCTCACAAAATAGAACCTTCTCTTTATGCTGACACTCAAGCAAGTAGGAATGATATTCTATTATTACCCAAGCATAGTCAAAGCATCCTAAGGATTTCCTTCAAAATTGCATTCCTTGACCATTGATGGGTTTCTGTTTGTTCAGTTTCTCAATCCACAGGTATCACTGACTTCAATTTATATCTTACTGATTACAGCAGATGCTTTCCGAACTGCCCTCCAGTCAATAGCCTTCATTCTAGGGTTCAGTTTTGTATGTACAGAGCATAGACAATCCTGAGAAGTTAGAGCACCCTTAGGCTGCACTTCCAAGTATGTGGTGGGCTTTTCTCAGAATAATCTTATTTACTTTTCTTTAAATCATTTCAGTATTCCAATAATTTGATTCCAATTAGATGTTAGTTTTCTACATTTATGTTTTAATTTCATTATCATCTCTTCTTGCCTTTTAAGTGAACAAATGCAGCAGAATGTGATTCAAATAAAAAATAGTGATTACATGTGTTTGCTGCTCAGTTCTACCACTATATAATTATCCTCATCTTCAAAAACTTTTCCTAGCACAGCTAAGCTAAATCTTGCAAGCTGCAGATCTTACCTTTTTGGACATAGAGATTAATTTTTATAATTTTCTTTGTTCCATCGTATGTCACATATGTAAGCAATTTGGTTCCCTTTTAGTGCTCTAGAATAACAAACTCAGTTTGCTATAACTTCAGAAGTCATGTTTCTCTACCTCTAATTATCTTTAACCTGTCTCATCTCAACTACCTTCAGCTCATTCACATCTGACATTCTGCAGCCCTTATGAAATCTGCAAATTGGACTTTTCAAACCATTAATGGTCTAAGTTAGATATTCATATATTATTAATAGTAAGCCATGTTAACTTTTCAACTGACTAGATAAGAGGTCATTATGCATATAACCAAAATTTTTCTCTGTAATTAATTTGAAATTTTTTGTCATTTTTGATGACCTTGAAATTGTGGAAATTCTAATATTCTGTTGCAGTTTAAAAAGCTTCATGTGAAAAACACCTACCATAATGGGATCTTTTTTTCCCCTTTTTCAGCCCTTGAATGACAGTATAAGTTTAGGTTCAAATGACAGATTAGCTGAGTTTCAAAGTTTGTAGGATTTGATAATTTTCCTCTGTATTTAGACACTTTTGAGCTCCTGTATGATATATATATATATATATATATATATATATATATACTTGCCTCTCTAAGGCAATAATGAAACAAATGACAGCTAAATAATTTGACATGCTTAAAGTATTCTTCTATATGCATGCTATTTTCTGTAAATGTTTCTTGACTATTTGTGTATTTTAGTTAATTTTCCTTTTTTATTTGCTGTTTAGACTTGATGCAAGTAATTGGTCCCATTAGCCACATGACATCAGTTTTGAAAAAAGGCAAGTCATGAATAACTGGTAGGGAATGCTAATGAATGAGGACCTGCTCAATCATTGCATAAATATGCTGCATTTGAAACAAATATGGAAATTCCTAAGGGCTATTTTTGAAGTATTGCTACAAATGTCTTTTGGTGACTAAGTGAAACTATACAAACCCAGAGGTAAAATATCATGACTGAGCCATCCAGCTAGTTGGATTTTGAATTTATACTTGCAAGTAGTAACCTTCAACCAGCTATCCCTACCTCTAAGACCTAACACCTGGGCTATGAATATTAAAAAACTTAAGGTTCTAGAAAGTATTGTAGCTGCTTTAGTAAGTGAACAAGTAGGTAATTAAGAAATAAAAATTTAGAAAAACTCATCATGACAGTATCATTAATCTGAAGGATACTACCCCCAGCCTTGAGTTTCTGATGGAAGTTCAAATCCCACTCTATCACAATCAAAATCTGGTTCTTTAAGCTTGAACAACTCAATGATTACCATGAACATTTATTAGTTATCTATGCAAATCGTATTTTCTTGGGAATAAGGAGTCAGTATGAAAAAAACATAAAGGTAGCGTTCCAGTAAGAAGACCTAAATTCTAAGTATACTTTTCCTGTTTCTCATAGGAAATAAGGTTAAAATGAATATTCTAACATTCCAGACAAGTATAATAATGGATTTCACATACATTTTTTTTTTCTCCTACACCTTAGCTTACATCTATTCACTTTAGTGAGGGTGACAAAACTCTTGTTAAGTTTTACAGGTACAGGAACAGACCCACTTTTTTGCAAATGTCACTCAGACCAACTAGAGGAAAGAGGAAAAAAAAAACACTACAAATCCTACAAAACTCACCACTCTCAGAGTACTCTGAGGCATACATTAAATAAATATCAGAACAAGTGATTGTTGGCTGGGGATTAAGTTGTAATTTTTGTCTCATTATAAGCTTCTTTATTTCATGCCCTGGACAATACAGGGGAGCTAAACATTTTGTATTTTATTTTCTGGCAGACAGACAATCAGTCACATCTAAGGACAGAAGTGTACTGAGCAAACCTCAAAGCTGTTTTGAAAAATAGTTAGGCTTGCCTTCTAGTTTTATAACAAGAAAAAAATCCAAACAAACAAACAAACAATCAAAATATAACCAAAAAGTTAAATCTTCTCTTTAGGCATAAGTCATTCAAAAATTAGCCAAATGAGCTCAGGTTCAAAAAGATTTTAAAAGTCGTCAGGTCCAGACCTTGTTGATTCAGGTGTTGCTGCATACACAATGGTTGTTTGCTTTGAACTATTTTAGATTTCTCAAGTAATGGGAATTCCAGGTTGCCTAAAACTGTTATTCTGTGGTCTAGCAGATGTCAAAGAACACTTCTAGATGTATCCACTGTTGGAATAAAGTGATGGGAAAAGAACATCCCAGAGCATGAGAGTTGAGAAAAGCAGATTTGAGTGAAAACGTTAAGTGATAAAATATACTTGCTTTAGAAATAGAAGCATACCAGGACAAATGAAAATTAAGGAAATATTCCCATAAACAAACAGTCTGCATAAACTTTAAAATCCCATAAGGGAGAACTTATGCATGGGAAACAAGAAAGCTGTTCTTATCTTATGAAATCTTTGTTAAAGATGAAATTCAATGGAGAATTCCAGGCATTCATGAATACCAAAGCATATAATTTTTCGCAACATTGCCTGTCTATTTAGACAGAGAATTTATAGCAAGCTCCAGGCAACACAGTCAGGGTAGGGTGAAAAAAGTAAATTCAGAGTTGCTCTGATTTCTTTTTGCTCCAGGTAGGAACAGTGGTCATTGTCCTTTCTGTTGTATAATTTCAGTCCTTTACAAATTCAGAAGAAATGATCCAATGCAAAGCAGAAAGTAATTGCTATTTGCCAACAAATAGTACTTTGGGATTCCTTATCATGAGGCTGATTATCTGAGAAGTGGAATCTTTAGAAGTTTGGCTAAACAAAAAAAGCTGTCTCCACAGCTGGGTACTTCTTGATATTCAGTGCAAACTGATATAATTTTTTTAAATTTTAAGTTTTAGTAATGTGTGAAATAATGTTTTAAATACAAAACAGACTTCATGACTACATTTTCTCATCAAACATAGCAAGAATTCATCTCTATGCCTGGACGTTATTTTTATGGTAGGTTTGTTCCATTGAAAACAGATCTAAAAATACAGTGTCTGTAAAAGGCAGCAGAGCAAGATGCAACTATGTTAATTGAAACACAAAAAGAATGCATGGGTTCGTTTTAAGTAAAACACTTTCATAGATAATATATTTCTCAGCTTAAGGAATACATTTTCAGGGATAATATATTTAATTATTGTAGTAATATATGCCAAAATTGTGCTTTCACTGCACAGTGTTTAGGTATTACTGAGCTATAAAGGCATCCTTAATCCATTTTAACAGGGCTCTGCTAGAAAACTGGGTTTGTAAAAGAAAGCCAAGGCATTTAGATCAAGGTACATGACATTCTGAATGGAATAATAACAAAAACCCCAACAAAAAAAATAACAAAAAAATCCCAAAAACCTAGAAGACAGCTGTGGCTGTGTAATTTTAGCTACTTTTGGGAATGGACCAGAAATGAGTTTCAGGTGGGATTATGAGAATGTCATGGGGCAGGGGGAAGGTTGGCTCAGTGATCAGTCATTAATTCAAATGGCTTTTAGTAGCTGGTGATGAAAAAGCTGTGCTTGTCTAATGGTCTGGATTATTCAGCTTGTTAATGTGACATAATTATCCAGTGGACTGCAATCCCCAAGAAAAAAAACACATATATTGCTCTCTGTATTAAGAATTTGTACCTTGTCTCTGAACAAGGACAAAAGATCAATGAGGATTATGAACCTCCCCATGCCCTTAAATTATATGATAAAATTAAAGAGGTGATTTGATACTCCTAGGTATGTAGCACTCATGCATCACTTAATCTTTTTAACATAGAATGACTGTGTCTGTCCCTGAGCAGGTCTAATTCCAAATCTCCATCAGTCATTAGTGGAAGATCACTATTTTTCTCAGACAAAGGAAAGTAAAAATCTAGAATATCACAAAATAACTGGACTTTTTTCAAAATAAGAGATATTTTTCATCTTGTATGTTCCCTTGCCTTTTCTCCAACTATCAAAATAAACTTTGCTTGTTTTTAAAATGAAAATTCTATCCATATATTGAAACAGGGAGAATCTTTTCATTTTCATGTTTTCACAGAATGAGCTATGATAATTTATTATATCCTTAGCACACTTCGCACTGATCCTGAATAGAGGAAAATATTGTTAGTGAGACATAGAAGGCACTGGAAACTATTGCTAACTACATAATATACCAAAATTACACGTACAAGTTTATAGCATGTGTTCAAACTCATATTTAACTAACTTTGGTGCTGTAAAGGCCTGCATGAGCATTTTCATTTAATAAAAGCTCAGCATTTTGTGGTTAGAACACATGATACTATTTATCCACTTGTAGCATTTTTTTAAGTTAAAACTGAATACTAACACAAATGTGTTTCCTAGGTAGAAAAGTAACTATCTGTAAGACAGCTTAAAACAATGAAATGCTGTTCAGATGCTCACATAAATGAGTACACAGCCAGCCTAGAAAGGTCAGATGTAGTTAGAGGACAATCCACAAAGCATAGTTTGTTTCAGCAAGATTTGGTGTGTTTGACTCAAATATTTGACTGGTTCATTAGCATTAGTGAAAATGCAAGGACAAGCCTTTGTATTTAAATAACCAAGCAAGATGCATAGCCTAGTTCCTCATATATTTTCCTGATTTATACAATTACCCCAGACTTTCTGATGCATTTTCTTAAGTAATAGGGTAACTCATTCAGATCTCAAATCTAAGCACATACTGTAAGCACTTGAGCACATAATACGTTTCCTTACATGATAATAAGGCAAAGATATTGTTCTAGGGAAACCATATGCTCTAGATTCCTTGTGTGCTTAAAGAATGGAGTGATTTTACACCCTATTCAACATACAGTTTTTAAACTGCAGCCCATGTAGCAATATGAAATGGAAAAATTCTTAAATCAAGCAGAAAATAGCAAAAAAACCCAGAAAGGAAATGTGAAAGACATATATATTGACAGCTATATTACAGAAGGCTGAAGTCTTCCACTAAGGGCTTTGAGTACCAATACTAGTGACATAAATGTAAGTTTTTTGTCTATTTTTGACAATGATTTTTTCCATCATAAAAAGGAATATTTTGATCATTCTTGCAGTAATGTATAAAGTCATCTGGAACTTGGTCTTCATATGACAGACTTCAGTTCCCCAAACCAGGATAGATTCCTCTTAAGAGAATCACCTTGATGCTGGACACATTTATCAAACTACAATCCATTTTTTATTGTAAAAAAACTTAAGGATGATGACTTCCAAGTCCCATCTTCACTTTATAACTCCTGTAAAGACCAGGAGATGTATGTCTTTGTTTAACCAAACTGAAAGTTATTTGTTGTAAACTTTGACAGAAAAAAAAAGAGTTTATCTTTCGTAATGTATATTATTTATAAACCAGAAAACTCATTCACAAAGAAGAGTTTTTTATAGAAATTCTCAAATCTTCTGCTTGTAAAGTTACTAAAATGGAAACAGATTCAGTAACCATTCATACCGTCTAGCTTCTTGTTCTCTCTACAATCTCCATAAAACTACAACATACTCTGAGACTCCTTTTCTTCCTAACTTGCATAATCCCACCCATTCCTCCAGGATGAATTCCTGGTTGACATGAGTAAGATAAACAAACACACAAAAAATCATCAGAAATATCAATATGTTCACTGAAGTATTTGAGAATCATCTGACCAGGACCATTTTTGATCATTTTGATCATTTTGATCACTTAAGGATCTAGGGGCTAATTTACAAGTTTCCTACCCTCCCAGTTCCCTCTTTCCCCATTAGCAAAAATGCTCACGTTATAGCAGGGTATAGAAGGTTCCTAATTTCTACCATACCTAGCCTCAAAGAAAATCTTGAATATGGTATTCTATGGTATTGAATATCTCAACTACTTTTATTATATTTACTCTGTGGTGGATTTTCCTTGCTTCAATCCTTCCCCCATATTTTCTTTCAGAAGCATCAACTTCATTTAAGTTCCTGCTCTATAGAAAAGCCCATCCAGAGGGAGCTTTTTGAAATGAGAATATTGCAGGACAAATACATTGTTTTCTTAGCTAACAGATCTATGTTTTTCGGAGGAATACTCTGATTTGTTTTTTGCTTTCCTCCTGATAATGCCTTCTTTTATATTGCAGAAGCATTTCTGAGTCTAGATTTTTGTCAGCTTGACCTTTCCAGCTTACTGGGTCCAACTGTTTTTGTAATAAATCACTTGGCTTTTCAACAGCTTTCTTACTTACAAAGCTTTTCACTGGCTTTATTAAAAGTTGCAGAAGGTCAGTCTGAACCATTGGTTCTCAATACTAAATCAGAAAATGTAAAAAAGACAGGTTTTACAATCAGCATTTGTAAGAGAAGAAAGCTTACTAGAAAGGTTTTTTTTCAAATTTCCATGTAACTCTAAAACATGTCAGCATTTGAAAACATATAATCAAACTATAGGGTTGCCCAAAACAGGAAAAACAAAATTTTAACAGTTATAGCAGTTAGTAACAGCATTGGTAAAAGTCAAATTTTGCCTACCTGAATTACGTAGAGCCTACAAGTCCTTTGGGTTCTTATCACCATATATATGCTGACATATCAGCAATAGAGGTAGTGATAAATGAATTACCTCAGTCTGCAGCTCTTAGTCAGCAAGTCATTGTGGATTTACTCAAGTGAACTCATTTTTGATGTACTCATTCTACTTACAGAGGTTTTCAAGCTTTTGATATACCTGCTTGTGCAGCATATCTCTTCTACTCCAGGTACCATACTAGACAATCCTGCTACACAGTAGAAGATACCTACAACTGTAGCTTTATATCCTGAAGTGTAGATAACCTTTCTCCTGGCAAAGACTGTTTCCCACAAAGCAGTTTTAGCCGGTGTCACAAATAAACAAAAGTTAACACAGCAAAACTCTTCTGAGCCCTGTAGATACAGCTATACAAGGTCTTCTGCCAGTATGGAGTTATGCAATCAAAAGCCTACCCTAAAATTCTCATAGCAAAAAAATCTAACACAGATTTTACCTAAGAAAAACATCAATTCCTGTTCTCAAGACCAGGAGGCACAATGCTTTGAATTTTTCCATTTAAATATAAATGGAAGATAAGATTCCAATAAAGGAAGTCCCAGGATCTCAGTCAGAAGTGGTACACAAAGTCCAGTAAGGAAAAGTATTCTTCCCCAAATGCTGCTATTTATGTATCATCCATATCATTAGAAGGGTGCATTACGGTATATTCCTTCAAACAATGCATGAGATGATTAAGCTGATCAGCACAAGCTTGGACTACTGAGCTGTGGTCAGAATGGGGGAAAGCATGCAGGAGACCTGAGCTGTCATTCACTGCCTCCACCACCACCTTTGCCAGCTCTTGGAATACAGAGGAGAAATGGGCAGATGAGATTTATTTCTAGTTTAGTTTTTAGGTTTTCAATTACTGAGGAAACTGCACAACAATCCAGACAGTACATTTTTAACCCTTACTGCTTCCATGCAGGTTCAGAAAACAAGGCTAAGAATTGTCACTTGGCTGGGAACTTGACTTTGATGCTGGGTTAGCTAAGGCTGCTTTATCAGCTTCCATCTGCAAGTCTGTGAATGACAGTTTTAAAAGTCTACATTGCCAACATAGGATTGGCATCCACAAGTCTCAGATTTATTTCAAGTTATTTAGATTAGCATTCATGTGCCCTATATGTAGGATTTTAGAATGGCAAGTTGATCTAAACCGTTTTTCTCCCTGCCCCCAAATGTAAAATGTAGATCTGTCAAGAAATGAAGATAAAAATGCAGGTCAGTACTGGTATATTAGGAAATTTCAAAAACCCCAAAATGCATACATTTGCCTAAGGGAACTGCTGAATTAAGAAATGCAGAAAAATGTATGTAAAGAGCCAACAAAAGTCACTGAGACTAAGAATAAATCTTAGATGTGCTGAAGTTATATTGAACACACCTAAAAATAAATCAGAGTTGATTCAAAAGAAAGTCTTAAGACTTATATTCACAGTGCTTGCAACATAATATGTAAATATTAAAATCATAGTGGGAGTTGAAAGAGTGAAAACTCTTAAAACTCAAACGCATGTTAGGTGCAGAAGGAAGTTTTTCCAAAAGAAAAAAGATAATTAACGTGTGAAATTCAGAATAAGTGACTCACAAGGGAGCACTGCTCACCTTGAAAGAGTTTAACTACCAAGTATGAGAAAATTAGCACAAGAAACTTTCCCTCGTGAAAATATTAGAGAAAGAAGCTGTTTGTAACTGTAATGCTGCCACTGTTCTCTGTGGGATTTTTCTAACCTGTTCTAAGGGTATACTGGATAATTTTCTTCAACTCCAAAGTTTCTTGTCTAAAAACAAGAGCAACAGAAACCCCAAGCAGTTGCTGTCTTGAGATGATGCTTTATAAACTAGAATGAAGGCCAACTGTAAAATGAATGGCAGTGTTAACTCTCAATTCATGGGTGTTGATTTTGATGGCTTGCAAAGCATAGCTTTCTGGGGTCCTATCTGATTTTATTCCATTGCCTGTGATTCAGGCTACAGGTATTTAAAATATTTGTTCACCTCCTTTCAAGAACTGAAAGCATTGAAACATGTCCTATAATATTCTGTAACTGTCAGAAATGTGGTAGAAATGTGGTAGGATACAAGGAAATTAGATTTATACACAAAGATTAACTAGTTTAATGTTTAAGATAATTGTGATATAACAGAATTCAAATATTCATCAGTATTTCATTAACTATCCAATTAGAAATCTGTCTCTAAATCTGGTCATGATACTTGCACAAAACATAAGATGCATATAGTATTTGTCAATCACAAAATTCACCTTGAAGATGAGGCTTTAAGTTCATCATTCTTCCCCATCCTCATTTCAAGATTTCAGTTGTAGAATCATAGAATCGTCCAGGTTGGAAGAGACCTTCAAGATCATTAAGTCAAGCCAACCATCAATTGGCACTACCACTTTGATAGAAAGCTCATACATATCATCACCAAAAAAGATTAAACAGAACATAGACTGAGATAGACGTGCAAAATCCATCATAAAAATTACAGTTAAAAAGAAAAACAAATATTAAGAGAACAGGCAAACAGTTCCATGAGGACAACCACTCTGCAGATGGCTGACCAGCTGCAGGTCTGGTTAATTGAGGGCATACAGATGTTTGATTATGTTTGTTATGTAGGAGACCATCATTCAGTGAGGTGTTCACAGGGTCAGGTAATGAAGCATTGTTTGATTATGAAGAATTCATAAAGTGTTATTATCACAGTGCTAAGGCAACTAGCATTATTCTTTATTTCTACTTGTATGACTAATTTGATCTCATTTTCCTTGAATTGCCACCATCACAATAATCAAAATTCTCTTTAAATATTGCAACACAAGAATAGTTCACACATTATTATATAGTGTTTGTCATCACTGTGGAGAAGACAGAGAAAGAATGAGAGTTTAGTGACATTAAGCAAGAGCTTTTGCTTCTGTTCAGCTCAGAATGGGAGGTCACCTTGGTGAAGGCTTTTCTGTAAGCTGATTAATTCTTCAGGGACAAATATGTAATAGCATCACACTTCACATCTTAGACTTTCCATATGAAAATCAATTGATAAGTCAGGGAACTAAGGCCCTCACAGTATTTATGGTTTGAGCTTTCCATTTTTTTAAACATTTAATCTTTCTATCTTGATTGAAAGAGACAAGTATGAGCCAATAGCATTAAGAAAGACATTTCCTGGAAATTTACAAAAGCATATGAAAAACTGCCACTCTAAGACTTCATTAGTGGGCTACAGACACAACACAGAAATGAAATTCACATTTCAGTTGCTTTCTAGACAATAAAATGAACAACTGCAATAAAGTATGGTTAGTAATATGCAGTAGACATAATGCTGCCCTATGAGTTGGCATTGTGAAACATTGTGAATTTATCTTTATTATTCAGCAAAACTGAAAACCAAATAAATATTACAAGCACTGTTGAGCCCTAACATAATACAGACTTTCCTAATACAGACTTTACCCCTCTTCTAGATTTCTTTTTCCCTTGAAATCTCCCATTATCTGCTGGGGCCTCTCCCTGAAAGCACTTGCCAATGGATCTTCCAGTGCTACACATCCAAAGAAATTTCTATTTACTCAATAAATTTTAACCTCTTGCCTATATGACTTTCATCTTCATCCTGAATATTACCCAAACTTGCTAACACTTTGCAGGAGCAACAAAGCTCACTTTCTTAGATGCTGTCCTCTCCAGGAAGGTCCCACTAAACTTACCCATCCTCTGAAATCAAAACTTTTACTGCATGCTCAAAAGTCAAAGACGAACCTTCTGTGGTCTTTTAAATAGAACTCTAAGTCTTTTCTAGGTCGTCCCAATAACCAAATTTACTGGCAGAGGTGCACTTGTCAAGACTTACTAAGCCTTTTCATTCCTTATAATCTCTTGTTTTAAGTGGAGATTTATTCATCTTACTACTGAAGTTGCTATTTAGAAACACTATTGGGTCCCTAAAAATGAGAGACAGGATAGAATTAGAAAAGGAATCAAGTAGTAAATGAAGCAGCATAAATTAGTGATCTCCTATACTATCTCAACTTGTCAGTTTATACACAGCACATGGTATAACTTTTTTTTTTTTAATTAGGCCATTATATCATGACAATTATTTTGCTTTCATAAGATATATGCTAATGTGTATTAATGTATATACATATCAATGTGTACCTGACAGGTACAGACCTGACAGTAAAGGTCATCAAGCACACCAACCTAGAGAGGCTGTGGAGTTTCCTTCCCCTTTGGAGAACCGGGCAGTGTCCTGAGTAACCTGCTCTTAGTGGCCCTGCTCAAGCAGAGGAGTGAGACTTTATGGTCTCATGTGCTCCCTTCCAGCCTTAACTGTTCTGTGATTCTGTGGCTTTGTCACTCTCTGATCATGTACTATTGAACACTGAGAGGCTGTGGAGGGTTTTCCCCAGAATCACCACCTATTTAAGCAGATATAGCCCTTCCAAGCTTTTCTTCTAAATATAATCACTTTTCACACAGTGACTAAGCACGTACACATTATCTAGTTCTTCACAGTGCTGACACTATTTCTGCTGGCATTTGAAGTCATGCTACTGATCCACTGGAGCACCAGAGACTCTCATGTGTGAGATAAGCTTGTGAACTGCTGTGATTACAGCAACGAGAAAAGTGGTGAGCTATTGGAAATTCATGTTAATGCATTTATTCCATTGTCCTCTCTTTTCTTGTCATACCTATGCAGTTATGTGAAATCTAAGTAAAAGCACTGCATCTAACCAAAACAACATTCCTGTCCATAGGATAATATGTAATAAATATAAGATTCTCACACACAACTCAAATATAACTTCAAGAACAAAAGCACCTGTTGTCCTAAGGATTCAAAGGTATTTTGGAAATCCATTTTGAACCAAACTTTTAATTTTCCTAGTGTTACTGGCAAAATGGTCACTGATCCATAATTCACTGAAATAATTTTCTTGTGATTTGATTCCAGCAAGTCTTTTCAGAAATGAGAAAGATCTTTTAAAAGCATACAAATGACTACAATACATGGCCAGAGAAAATGTTAAGAGAATGAGAAATTTTCCAAACTTTCTGCTAAGCAGCCTTTGTAATCATTGCACTACTTCTATTTCAAGAGTCACTCAATGACATAGATAAGACATAATTATGAAATTAATAAAAATGCTTTCAAATAAGTACACTGCTAGAGTAAGGTACATGAGGTAGAAGAAAAAAATGAAATATCACCATTAAAAAGATCAATGTAATATCTTCCATTGACCTAAAACTCTGTCATTTCTTAAGACATTCAAATAGTTTAATCATACATTAACCTACTGATCTCATAACCCATTGATTTTCACTACCTCTAGAATTATGAAGATGGGCAATAACAGCTAAAAAGGAGTTGCCAGAAAGACATAAAGCCTATAAATACAGTACATGTTACTAGTTCTCTAATGTAAGGATGCTTGGTTTAGATACTAAATTTATTATGTAACCTAACTAACTTTGTAACCTAAAACTCACTGCAACTGTCCAAGCCTATTAACTATTTGAGGTGGGATTAAGGGTCTCATAAAATGGGGTATTGTGAGTGATGAGGTGTGTGAGAGAGGTGGTGAAAAAATCATGATACTCCTGATTTCAATAAGAAAATTAACTATAAAGACTTTCTTTTTTGACAGAACTGCTTTGCATTTTCCTGTCAGTGTATAGGCCAAAATTAGAAGTGAAAATTAATTTACAGATATGTGGAGAACTGAAGGATTTGATGTTCAGATATTTTAAGAAATATGAAAAAAAAAAAAAAAAGGTGATTTCTGGTACACTGGAAGGGCAGTACTTTATAACATTCTGTTTTCCATGTCTTTAGTTCTGTTTTGGTACTAGAACCGCGTTTTTTGCTATTAAGATCAGAAGGCATTTCAGATCTAACTTTGCAGAATCATTCTTGGTGAATGAGAATTAACTAGCTAACTGATTGTAAGTCAGCTAGTTGAAGCCAGACATTTTATGTATCTAGGATGCTCTGGAAACCAACTGCTTTCACATGGTTTCTATAGATTCTTAGTGTGGATCAGAACATATCTGCTTTAAGGTACTCATAAGAAAAGCTTTTATCAGCATGTCAAGAGTAGTGAAATGCTAGTATAGTTTAAATGATCCATAATTTTGATTAAATTACTTTGTTATTTCTTTCTAAGGTCTATTTTGGGTCTATTGGTCTGCCAAAGAAAAATAGGCACAACTTTACCTAGGTTTTGATTCATTCGGTTTATCATTCCAAGAAAGCAATTCTGTGCATTACAGTTAATTACCAGTTTGCAGCTCACCTTTCTAATCTCATTTTATGAACTAGAACAAGAAACAAATCTTAGCATTTCATGGAAGTTTATGAGCTTGAAATTTAAGCTTTAGGGGTCTGTTTCTTTATGTTCTATTTTCTGGTATACAATCTGCCTCCTTTACAAAAAAACTGTACTAACAGCCTTCAAATCAGGGGAATCTCCTGCTTACCATTCTTTTCACGTTATTTTCTTCCATGGAGACTAGGAAAACTTTGTACAGAAACTGTTAGACTGAACTGGGCTCTATGGGCAATCACTGGAGACATTATGGGATATGCTATCATTCCAAAAATGAGCAGCACATGCCTCTGGCAAGCTTGTGCTGCCAGTTGTGGGATTGGATAGATCTCATAGCCAAGAAAGCTGCTGAGTGTTAGGTTTTATTTTTGAACACTTAAGAGTGTCTCCCCTACCAGACAAAGGGAAATATTCTATACAGGCATAACTCTTCAGTAAGCAATAGCTTCAATTGCCCTGGGCTAGGTATGATTTTAATTTGGAAATTGGGATAAGCACAGAATTGGGCAGGATAATATTTTCAATTTTTTGGTCCAGTGCCTATGATGATGCTTTTATTACTACCATCATTTATCCCCCTTCCTAAAAACAGTAGTACAGTTTCTAGAGTAGTTACCTATTCACTGCTCTGTAGTTTGCTATATTCTTTTCTATACATAGAAAAGATTTCATAGCTTACATATCAGTTTTTCTGAGAAGCCCAAGGGTTATGATTACTGTGAAAAGTGCTGTGAATAATGAATCTCCATTCTTTTTTTTTCCCGTTCTTATGCAAGTAATTTAAACTACATGACAACCTTCCTGATAGTTGTCAAGAGCAGCAGTGGGGCCCTGTCAATCAGTGCATGACTTGTGACTGTTTCCTAAGCAGCAACAGACAAAGCAAACCCTACAGTGACAGTATTCTCTGCTTACTTATCTTGGCAGTAGCCAACAGCTCTTAGTATTTTAAACATGACTAAAAATATCCACCAATTCAGAGAATGATATAAATGGCCTTGCAATAGACCACATAAGGCAACATTATTTATCACCAGCAGGTATAGAGGGGAAGCACTGAAAGCAAATTTGGGAAAGATGTATCTGCAAGCTCAGTTATCAATAAGAAAATAAATAAAGATAGCAGACTGCCTTCCTGTTTTGTTATTAAGTAAAAAACCCACAGTTTCCTATTTAAAAATAAACCCTGTGAATGTATGGTTAATGGCTGTCCTCTGGACAATTCTGTTTTTTCTTTAAGGGGCATGCTTAGCTATAATTGCCAGGAAAGATTTATTTTAAAAACCTTCACTGCAATTCTACATTCTCTAAATTAGAGAGAGTTTATTCTTTCATATAAATCAGAAAAAAAACATACTCACATTCACCTCATTTGAAGATTTTATTAGGAAACAGGAAAAGGTACCATAGTATCCACAGTGAGTTTCATTCCTTGGTTAACATTTGCTTTCTGAAACTAGTCTTAGATTACAATATCTCATACACAAAAGGATCCCAGGAGTTTGCAATTAGGACAAGAAAGATACACATTTAATTTATATTCCTGAAGCTTGGGAAGACTAAAATAGCAATATTGCAGTATATAATGCAATCAAGAGTAAACTATGTAAAATTCATTCCTGGTATTGGCACAGTAGAAAATGTGAGAATGTGGGGGCAAAACGCAGTCAAAGACTCTTTCTGCTGCAGTCTCCCAGGAAAGACAAACAGTAAAGGCAGTTGAAAATAAAAATTTCCTGAAAAAGAAGGAAGGAATAAGGAGATATTTGGGAAACAAATTCTCTTTTCTTTGTTTTTCAATTTGTTCTCCACATAGGGTTTTAATAGTTTTTTACCAGCATAACATGTAAGAATTACATTAAAGTGAAATCACTTCATCTTCACTCCTTTCATCCTCTATGCAGACACATTCAATATTGTCTCCATTTGAAAGGTGGGGGAATAAGACTTAAGGGTGAATATGCACATAGCTAAAGACCTGATATATTAAAAGGACGAGCACGGTATTTCATCCCCAGCATTTTTTATGTTCCTTCATAAAAATCTATGTCCCTGGCTTTTGAAGTGCTCTGAACATCTAGCTGTTGTCAGGTGATAAAATGAGCTAAGAGTTGTATAAGAAGCCTGGCTTTACTCTGGACACTGTTCAGGACACTGTGGGAGGCTTGATTTCAAGCAATTGATCCAATCTCATAAAAGGAACCTACTGCAGTGAAAAGAAGTTCCCATCGCTGATTGCAGAAATTTAAGCACAAGATAATCTGCCTAATTTTCTATAATAACTTACCAGTCAGAGACAAAATTACTTTCTGCTGTTGATATGACTTACACAATAAAATACTGGCCGTTCTCATCACCACTTAAAGAACTTGCCAGGAGGAAAACAGAGCAGTAACACACATAGGTTTTTAATGCTATAAAATATTACTTTTATAAAGCAGAATGAAGTACAGTAGAAAATTTCAAGTTGTTGATCATCATGCACGTTCTTAATATTATTTTTAGCAGGGCCAGTGTACATTGATTGTTCACAGTAAGGGAGAGCTCTATTCTACATAATTTTACAATAAGAATTCTATTTGTCAAGCTGCTGTTTCAATTCAAGTAGATCTTGCTTCTGGCTTAGCTGTTACATGACCAGTTATTGATGAAATGATGTATCAAGAAAGATTAAAAGTACAGGATCAGTATAAGACAGAAATATTTTAATGATACTGTACCTAATGTACGTAAATACAGGTTTACAGCCTAAGCTGTAACTTGTCATTAAGGACCATTTTGTGCATTTCGGTTTTTTTAAGGTAATACCAGTATAAGGTTTGAGAGATGAAGGTTGGAAACTTTCTATTTGTTGCTTTGAAAATAGAAGATATAGAAAGAACACAGCATTCTTTTTAAACTGGCAGCATTACTGCTTTGTTCAGTCAAGGCACAATCAAAATGTTTGTTTTACTTTTAGAATAGACTGTAGGGAATGAGAGGTATTTCAAATATACAGCACCCTTTAGGCTTCAAAACTTCTGTTTTGATGCAGCAGAAATACTATTTTTTATAACATATTTAATTCTTTGAATAAATGCCTGAAGATTCTGTCACCTTTTTCTCTAGTAAGCACCTTTCTTATTCCTGTTCACTCAAGTCATTCAGCATAGTACTTACTAAAGATGCACACATTATCACTGAATGAGGAACTTCTGTAATTAGGAGCAGGGTCACTGTTTAGTGCTGTTCTCTGCCCACACTTATTTACCTTGCTGAATGAGTAAATGACTGCATACCCCTGATAAAATCACAGTTGGATATATGTTTACCCTAGTTACAAGTCCTCTTTCTATACTTCTGCAATATTTTTACTAATTGCTATATTCACTGCTTTCCTATTTATGCATAAATTTGTTCTGACAATATCTTTCAGATTCTAAAGACATCAGTAGCTATTACTATTTTCAGTATCTGTTTAGTATTAATAACATTTTATTGCCTGATTTCAAACTGAAAATTCAAAATGGTTCTTTTATTATAAAGGGTTGTCAGAAATCTTCCAGTAATCTGCCAGTTTCTCACTCCAGTCCCAGCCCCAGACTGAAATCTTAGCAGACTTCCTTATATTTTTCATTAGAGTGTTTGTATAAACTCATTTTCACTTTGTATGCCCAGGAAATTAGGATAATGAGTTAGGTGTCTCTTGTGTATTATCATTTTATGCAGACTGTGTTTTTATAACATTATAAGTTTACAGTTATCTTCCTTGCCAAGGCTAACTGAAAAACATAAAACTCATTAAACTCTATTGCAAACTTAGACTACCTTCAGTTTTTCTGGTACACTCTGTCTGCAAATAAAGAATGACAGTGCTGTCTGAATCTCTTTATGTTGGTTTCCCATATCTAGAGTTCAAACATTTAGAGTTTCTTGGGAGTTTTTATCTCTTCCATTCTTTCTCTCAGGTTATTTTCTTCAGCCTGGATTTATTTCTGGTAATATGTGCTATTCAATTATAAGGTTGCACCAAAGAGAACAAAAGGCTGAAGCAGCTCTAATTGCTTCACCTTTCTGTGGTCTCTACAATATTCTTTCTGAGTCTGCCTGGATGTTAAACCACCCTCATGTGAATCACTCTCACCATGGCATGTAGAAGACATTTGCCTATGTTCCTGTACTATCTACTTTGGTGCTGACAAGATCATTAGAAGAGTTAAACTCATGGAGCTGCACTCCATACCTTGAGTGAGACTCAGTCAGACAAGGTTCATGGACATGTTGTCTGTTTCCTTTGTCAGTGTATTTTTAAAAAGAAGGGGGAGTGCTCATCTGCAGGATAAAGCAAAGATGCTAAGTCAGCAAAAATGGTTTTTGGCAACAGCTACTTATAAATAATATGAATTCTTAAAAGCATCCTACAAAAGTTCCCACAGGGAGTCATATCCTAAAGAGTCAATGGGCTATTAGATACATTGGGGATTTTCAGCATTAATTAGAAAAAGAGAAATAATAAGCAAATTCCACACTCATTACAAGATCTGAGAAACTGAGCTGAGCACATCTTAATGGTTGAGGAACAGTGAAAAAAGTACAATAAAACTTAATTTGCATTTGAACACTCTCTTTTCCAGGGTGTGAAGTGAATCACGTACCCAACCTGTCTACCTATCACCAGCTAACAAATAGGGCATCACAGATTTTGGCTTGTTCAGTGTGTTCTTCCTGTTCTCAAATATAAGAAACTAAGTCAATAATTACTCTGCCTCTGTGTATTTTTTCTTTCACAGCAGACTGAATACATGTAGCTGCATTGCTATCAGTCCTACCATTAAACCCTTAATCTCTGTGTAATCACATTGGTTCATGCAATGCCAAAGAGATCAGCCCTGCAACCAGTTCTCTGGGGTGTAGGTACAGACTTCTTGTTAGGGCCCAGGCCCTGGTTCTTGCTTTTCCCTCTTTTTTTCTGTCTGAGCTGTACTCATTTGGCAGCTGTCAAAGTCCTCAGCAGTCTCAGCCAAGAAAATCTGGATTGACACTTTTCAAGATGCTCATGGTATTCTCTTGGGAATATTTTGCAGACTAGCAAGTAGGGTTTGATTTTTTCCAGACATGACTGTCTTACAAGTGGTAGATACCATTGTCATCTCAAAATCTCTTGTTTTCCATTTCTGAAGGCAGCTGTGTAGTAAGTCACCACTGGTCTTCATTCAACAGAAACCTGGACTGAGTGTGGGAGGCACTAAGGAAATTTACAAGCAGAGAACAGAGTGGCAAAAGAATAATCTTCCTTCCCTTTCATCTAGTTTTTCAAAAGTTTGAACATGTGCCAAAGTCAACAAAAAAGCCATGATGCTTGGACAATGTTGCATCCGACCTGTGGGAAGGTTTTATTGAAAGACATTTTGTCTTTGTCAAATTCTGTAAATGTTAGAAAAGTTTTGGTCAAAACATCTGTACAATTCTGCTAGGAATATGTGATCTATTCCTGCTGTTGTACTCAAAACAGTGGGCACGCCATGAAGAGCTTTGGAATGACTAATCCTGGACGCAAGTACTTGCTGAGGATTGACCAGCTTGAAAGTGGCTCTGTAGAGAAGGACCCTGGGGTCTTGGTGAAGAACAAGCTGAACATGAGTCAGTAAAGCATCCTCACAGCAAAAAAGTCCAACTGCATTAGGAAAAACATTTGCTGACAGGTCAGGGTGGGTGATCCTTTTCCTCCACTCAGTGTTGGTGAGACAAATTTGGAGTGCTGTCTTAAGTTCTGGGCTGTCCAGTAAAAGGAAGATATTGGAGCCAGTCCAGCAATGGGTCAGAGCTAATGAAGGGGCTGCAGTAACTAACATACAAGGAGAGGCTGAGAAAGTTGACTGTTTAGCCATCAAGAGAGGAAGTTTGGGTGTGTCTTAGAGAGGTGGCAAAGAATAGTTACCCAAGACACTCAGATCCATGGAGATACTGAAAATGTACCTGGACACAGTAATTGGAAACCTGCTTTAGCTGACCCAGCTTGAGCAGAGGACTTGGGTTAAATGCCCTCATCAGGTCCCTTCCAACCTCAGCAATTCTGTGACTCAGTAAAGCACATGAGGGTCTCTTCCAAGGCACCTGTCACTGGATGCTTCTACTTGTACCAGAATCCAAAGGGCAGTGTGAGCTTCAGGGAGTTCTCATGAGGCAGCTTTGTTCCTGTATTGTTTTGCCTAACTCCAGCTTGATTCCAGACTTGATAAGAAGGCTAAACATCATCCATAGGTGATGTATGAAGACCTCTTGATAAACATAATTGTCATCTGTTGCTTTGGTAAGTGTTTGACTTGTCACCAAGACTTTACCTAAAATACTGTTACCTGACTTGAGGGTCCACTTGTCAGACTAGAAACACCTACTTTACTGAAGTGACTCTGAGAAGATGATTTTGTTCTCTTTAGTATTTTAAATTTTAGGAATTTTAATTTCATAAAAATGCTGTGCTAAAGCATAACAAAAATAATTTCTTCAAAAACTGAAAGGTGAACTTTACTACAACATGGAAATTGTTTTCTTTTCCTCCCTATGTAGCTGTTAAATTTTTTCCATTAGGCATTAAATTTTCTGATAGGGATTTAAAGAAATTATGCCTATATCCAAGCAGATAATTTGCATTTTGAAGTAGACAAAGATGCAATTAAAGAAAGGTTTTGGAAACTAGAGGAATAGAGATTAAGAATAAATTAAGAGGACAGACAAGAAATCAGAACTGATTCTCCATTTATTTGCAGTGTCTACATCAGGGTATTTTAACTGATTACAACAGCGTTAATTTTTTTTTTTTACTTTTACAAGTCAAGAATCCACACAGTGGCCTAAAGATTAAGATATCTTAGATGAAAATATCTTTTCTCTATAAGCCACAATAAATGGAAACACGCTGTCATCAGTTCTAATGTTCTAATCAAACAGGGAACAGAGTAAGTGATCTCTTTTAACTAGTCCTGAGGAAATGATATTCAAAGAAATCTCTGTCCAAAACCACTGTTTGGTGTTTTGAGAGATTCTAAGACAAACTTCAGTATCTTCTTTTGGTCTAAAGATCTTGGATTTTTATTTTAAAATTGCAGAGTAGATCACACAGCATAGGCGATTGTAACTATCACAGAAAACAGATCATTCGTAGGAAGCACCGCAATACCATCTCAAGATTCAGAACTATGTAGGCCTCAAAACTCTCCATGCATGTTATCCTTAACATTTTTATGAGGCCTTTGGCTGAGCAGGACTACAATTATTGTGTTCTGAGTTTAAAAATGAAATAAGATTTCCTCAAATCAACTGTCAAACATTGCTTCCAGCTGGAGCATTAATGATGTGATAAAATTAGAATACTAAGAAAACACACTCAACACAAATAAGATAGATTTAAAAGTCAGACAGCACATTTCAGCATCTCTGATGATATCAGCTGTGTTCTGCTTGGTGGTATCTGCATGCAGCAAAGCCTGCTTGGTATTGTGGAACTGCACCGAGCAGAAAACCCTCATGAGGAGCAGGATGGGCCCAATGATATATGCCTAAAGATGGGTGAGCCTGGTGTTTCCTCAAGCTCTTTCAGCATTTCCTAGGTTCATGCTAGGCTACAGGACCTTAGGCAAATGTCAGTGGTGAAACATCAGTGAATGTAATAATGAAATCAGCAAGAAAAGCAAACACAGAAATTAAGCCATTAAATTATAACAAATTGATACCCTCCATGAGAAAGAGAAGGAGGGCTGGTTCTTCTCCCTGACCCAAAATCTATTATCTCACTCTTCAAATATGTAAGAGGCTGTTACAAAGAGGAATACAGACCAGGAATAGTCTAATATGTAATAGTAGAAGATACAATAGTAATAAGGAAGTATTAGGCCAGACTTTAAAAAACAAAACAAACAAAAAAAAACCTCCAAAAAACCAACCAACCAGAAAAAAATAACCCAAACCTCTAACAACACAGTTTGTGATAGATTACTCTGTGGAAGAAACTCCTTGTGAGACTAAATTCCTCATCACTGGTGCATCTCACAAACAGGTATACAAACAGTTGTCAAGACTGATTTGATACATCATATTCTGCTCTCATCAGGGAGCTTGACTAGAGAAGTTCTTACATGCCCTTAGCCAGTTCTTTTATGAATAACAAGAAAACAGGAAAAAACAAAAATATTTACATAACATCTGCTGATTTGGTATATAAGCCCACATACAAAAAGGCAAATTTTAATTTATTTTTTTTTCTTCTACTAGAAACATTTTAACAACTGAAATTTAGTAGAATGTGGCAATGAACCTTCTGAAAATCCAGAGCTAATTTATTGGACATGAGACCTTGAAAAATGTGATTACTAGAGACTAACTCCATTTCAATGGAGGGAGGACAATTCAGTTTCCAGCATTAATCCTTACCAACATGAATCCTTCTAGCAGGATCTTAGCACTGCTTATAGGGGTAGCATAAGTGATTTTAATTTCATAGGGTATGATTCTCAGCAATGTGTCTTAAATACTTACAGGGGAAATCTCTGGGCTTTCGTGGTTTGAAGCAAGTTGCTGTTATGTCAGTGGATGAACAAATCAGAAATTATCAGCTTCCAAAACCAAATTTAATTAATTAAAATAACGATACTGAACTCCAAAATAAACTAAATTCTTACTTGGTAATTAGCAGACACATCGGTAATTAGGGACACATAATTGGGGAGGGCAGGGTAGGGAAGGGGGAGAGTATGGAAGTTCACTTTATTACTTTTTAATTTTAAAAGAATGAGGTATATTTCTCATAGCAGGCCAGTAATCTAGGTTACTGAACATTTAGTGTCACAGGGGGGCCTTAAGAAGCACTTATCTGAGTGTTATTTGGTTCCTCTGTCATGGGCTTTTGCCATAATGACTTCCTCAATAATTGATAAAATTTCTAAGTAAGACTAAAGATGCATTCATCAGAGTGTTTCTAAAAAATTTTGGTAACTAGAGCAATACTAAGAATTAAATCCAGTCTCCTGTATACTTCTAGAGTATAGCAGTGTCAAAACTCTCAAAGACTTCAGCATGACTGACACTGGAATGTTGCTCCCTAAGTCCTTCTTCTTGAGTCCACTCTTCATTTGATCTCAGTGTTTCTCGTAATGAGAAAACTGTTCAGTTTGCAGACACGGCAGGCAGTGAGGAGGAACTTGCTGGTACAATGTGGTCTGCACCCCTCCTGGAGCCCGTCTTTGATTATGGCTCAGAAAAAATGGGAGAGAGTCATCCAGTTAACTGCCTGAAAGTCAATGATTCTTGTACAGGTTGTTCTGCCAATGCCAATGATCAGCTTTAGCTAAGTGAGACAAGCCTGGCCAAGCATATTCTTAAAGAACAGTTTTTAGTCATCTGGTCTAGGTTTCCCTGGTGGATGACAGTTTCTTATACATGCAAAGAAAGCCAGCACATTTTAAAATAAAAGTTAGCAACATTGGGATATTGGAAATATTGGAGATCTTGGAAAAAGAAAGTGCTATCACATGAAATATATGAGTTTGGTAACCAACCTTTCACATGGTTTTGATATGGGTGCATATGGTTTTGTTTTATTTGCCAACTGTCTTCAAGGTTTTTCTTCCAGTATGTTTTTTAGATAAATTAAACTGGTAATTTGGAATACTTTATTATCTGCAAAGAGAGGAATTTTGAGTCTCCCAACAGTATTACCATGTGCACTAGCTATTAAACTGAGTATTTTTATAGATAGCTTTAATGTATTCATGAAGTAGATGGGGTTTCTGCTGACTAGACAGAAACCCAAAATCCTGTTAAAAATCACTTCATGGCACTTGAGAGCAAATTCTATATTAAAGCTACTGCACTGGATTATTATCACAGATATGCACTGAGTGAGTTGTACTTCAGAATTTAACTTTGTTCAAACCCTGAATGTATATGTGCAAAGATCAGAGAGACATATATTTTGATGAGATTTTCTTTCAATGGTTTTGTCCAATGAAGGAAGTTATGCCCCAGAACACAAATGATAGTCTTGATGTATCTTAGAAAGAAATATGTACTAATAGATGAGCAAAGTTTTAAATCTCTTAAGCAGTTTTCTCAGTGAGCTTAAAGAGAGCAACAGATCTTTGAGCATTTTGACAAGGAAACCCACCATGCTGAAAGAGAGGAACAGATTTGTTTAAATTTATACAGCCCATAAAAATGAAACCTGCTTAGATGAGCAGAAGTTTAATTTATTTTCTTCCCCGAAGTCTTTGACAGAGTTAAAAAAGAAGCAGACTTTCAGATGTTAGGAAAAAATTGAGAGCAACAGTTATCTTTTTTTATGCTTAAATATTTCAGATGCAACCAGGAAACAGATTTCTCTAGCTTAAAAAGAGAAGCTGGAAATACTTGCTTTCTCTGTCACTAAGATACACAAGGACACACCAACAATGAAAAGAGCCAGAGTGTGTGTTTAGTATTTTACATACCCTAACCAATTTTTTTATTTCTTAATTCTGCCACAAGTAAATACTCCCTGACTTTCTGAAGCAGAAAGTGACATTGAATCTGGCAGGATTGATGGAGGTACAGGAATATTATTTATTTCATATATGCTCTTTTTTAACTTCAGTACCCACAACTACAGCCACAAAACCCAGAACAGCTACTATAATATTAGAGCCCCATTGTGTCTCCACCCTACAACCCTCACTGAAGATACTCAGCAACTTCTTCAGTTCACCAATAAAGTGATTCTGTACCTGTATCTTTCTTGCCACTGTGTAAAGTCAATTCTAGAAGCTTCAGAGAGGAGCTAGGGGTCTGCTTTGTTTGACAATCATTTTAGATGATCCAAGAGCCAAAGGAAACTTCAGTCCTCTCTGGCCAAAGGGGTTCACTGGCTGTGAGTTTATTCTTATTCATACAGTGTTCTGGTGCACTTATACAAGAGGCAGGCATTTTAGGAACTTAAGGTAGGTTACCCTGATTTTACTGTTGGCAAAACACTCAGACACGGTAGGTTTGAAAGCACTCAACCCACTCAAATGTGCTATTATTAGAACCAGGTGGGAAATAATTTTCCCAATCTGGGAACACTTTTGAAATTAAGAAAATAAAAACACTTTCCACTCTTAATTGGGACTAAAAGCCAAAATCTCCACAAAATCTGAAAATTGGAAATCACTGGAAATCAGTAGAAACAATTTGACTAACTAGAAGCCATTAAAAGTTTGGGATGAAAAGTGATTAAATTTGGAAAAAGTATTCAGAAGATTCAGATATGGTAGAAAACATACTGTAGGAGAAAAGAATTGATGAAAACATTGTCTTTAAAATTATGCTCATTAATAATTACCATGAAGGATAGGTAAATATATTGGTGAAGGACATCCACATTTCTTAAAAACATCAAACTCATAGAGTTCTCATTTCCTTTTCCCTTTAAATTCATATGCTCACAGAAATCAGTCATGAAATTATAGGCTCCCAACATGGTGTAGATTTGGGTTTAGAAGCAGCAACAGCAGTCTTCAGTATTTTGAACTCAAATTCCTTCATAAAGCCCCTAAACTAAAAGGTTGAGGCTGTATAGGTTTGTATGGCTGCTTTTCAGCTTCAAAGAGAGGTACAATATACTACAAAACCTATGTGAGACTGGAAAGAAATGTCACCTTCAAAATATGTCTGTAAATGAAGGAATGTGAAGAATTTCACTTCACAGAATCAGATGTCATGTAATTCCCATATTACAGATGAATATATCCCCATAAGTATCACTTTCTGTGTTAGGCAGCTTTGAAAATTAGAGTAAAAACTCATACAAATAAAACAACTTCCATTAAAAAATACCAGCTTCTCAAAGCTGTCTAACAAAAACTCAGCATGGCTGTCTAAATGCATTTCATGTTTACTTGTTTGTCTATGCAATGTCACACACTGAATGCAAGGTCAGATTTACCTGTAACATTGGAGGGAAAACTTAACTTAGAGGAAAAATTATGATCACCTACAGTAGTGGTAAAACTAAACTCTCATTTCATTCACTTCCACATAACAGAAAAGACACAGATACTCTAAAACTCAGGGTTTGTAGTTTCTGCAGTTTTTATGTTCTTCCAATACCCCACAGATATTTATGAGATGTATGTTTAACAACAGTGTATTTAACTAGGCAACAGAGTTCCATTGTCAAGACTGGATGGCCTTATAGCAGAAACTGTATGCTTGAAATGCTTTCAAGTCTGGTGATGTGTTTTCCAGTTCCATGATGAATCTTGTTTACATTTCGCTAGTTCTTTGTAATGCTACTGCAAGAGCAACAGAGCAAGATACCCTAACTCAGCTTTCAGTGGTACCAGGATTGACAAGTTGTGTTCTCCATTTTTAAATTGATTTTTTGCCTCAGAAATGTGGTTATGGTGCCAAGAATAGAGTTACAGCAAATAAGTTGGAATCAAAAGCAAAATTATCCCCATAAATTAAAAGGTAGATATGACCTAAACCAGCTAAAATAAAATGTGCTTCTTCATTTTTAGTACTATTTCTCTTGTGTTCAGGAAAGAAAACAGAGAGATTTAGTATGATATCAGGGTAATAAATCTTTTTAAAAATAATTTCTGAACATTTTGCCATTAGACATTTCTAAGATGTTAAAAGTTTCACAATAGCAGATGATAAGCAAAAGATATTATTCAGCATAATTATTTTAAAAGCTGATGGCTGTAGATATATCTAAGAACAGACAAGTGAATCCAATATATCATAAGAAATACCATCATTTCTGTCTTTACATCTTAAAATATTTTATAGGCAGCTGCTTCCTTGTTTTGGAAAGTATATGTTGTTTTAAGCAACAAAATATTCTGGTTTTATATGCAGCAACTGTAACATGGTTCTTTACTGTATTTTGCTAACATCCTCGTTTTTATATGCTGCAATAATCAATCATTCCCTGCTAGAGAGAAACGTGCTATTTCTAACGTTTTATTTTTAACAGCATGTTTCATAATAGATCACATTCAATTCCATTTGTGAGCTCCCCAAAGCCCAAAATAGCAGTAAAAGATGGACAGTTTCTGGGTAAGAAAAATATTTTGGCTGAGGATATTTACAACTTGGAAATATTTAATCCTTAATAAAATAAAGGTTAGCTGGTGTGAAGCTGATAATTAGAGCTCAAAAACACTGAGGCTGCCTAATAAATTCTGGCATGTAGGTACAGAAATTCCATCTATGTTTTGATAAATCTTATTCTGTTCTCCAAATGCTGACTTGAACCAGGAGGCTAGGGCTGAGAGCATAAAAACTATTTTTAGCTCTCATTCCCTGTGCGAGGATCTAAATGGGCTGCATAGACCCCAGTGAATGGTGCTTATAGAACATTTGCATGGGGACAGCCGTGAAAGCCAGAGGTACATATCTAGCACAGAAACCTCTGCCTAGTAGCCATGTGCTTCTTAAATTGGCCTAAGTAGCTTAGACGGCTACTGCAATGACACTAAATTACACTAAATGTATTGTGAGAATAAGCAAAGAGGATAGAATATTATTTGAGAAAGTTTAACAACAGGAGAGGCCATAATCACATTTTCTATGTGTTTAATTATACCAGAGAGATGATTCAATATACCTTGACTGTCTAGGATTCAATGACCCTATGGTCAGTGTGGTCATAATGTATTTTATTATATTTCATTACAAAATAAAGAATTAAAGAATTAACTGCTCAAACTTTAGAGTCAGTTTCTTCATACTTGGGCATTTTTCAAAAAGGCTCACTCTGTCTGGGAGCTGAATATTTTTGAAGTCTGATCACTTAATCTAGCAATAAAAGTGAGTTGAACAGTTTTATTGATAAATTAAGACCTACTTATTACTGATTGAATCAGAAAAAGAAAAATGAGAGCATATGTGGAAAATTCTATCTAAAGAACTGGTAGTCTAATGTTCAAAGTAATATGGCCTTCCACCAGAACATATTACCATTATAGAAAAGGTGGTTAATTACATAGAAATACTGAAATTAATCTATTGATCCAGAATAGTAGTAACATGGAATAGTAAAGAAGAGGATCACAACATTAATCCTCTCTTAGAATTGAAGAGCACATCCTGTATGAATTTTTAAAAACCTAAAATAAGTATATGCCTGCTGGAAGCAGGTAAAATTTTGAGAATCTGTACTGCAGCCCCACCAGATAACAAAAGAAATTTACACTGTGTCTAGAATTAAAAAGTAAAAATTTTCATTCTAAATATATTTGTAATGCATAATCAGCTACGTCTGGTTTTTTACTTTCTCTGATGCTTTCTTAAGGATGCTTGGTAGGATTTGACTCTGTTTTCATTGGATAGCCCACAGCCATCCTTTGCGGACTTGTGTAACAGCGTCTATGAAGAACATTTGAAAATCTCATCTCCCAGACTTATAGTCAAGGAGATGAATTTTCTGTTACTCTTATTTGCAGCTCCCTCAAAGGTCTATTTGGGCATGTATTTTCCTACTGCCTAACACCTCTGAAATGTTTTGTTTGCTTGGCAGGGTGATCAGATATTTTACGAAAGTACTTTAGCAGAGTAAAGCAAACTCTTTTCCCTACAGCTGTCTGAGAGATTTGCCAATGGCAAAGTGTCATGTTATTAGCAATTACTTCCAAGGTATCATCACATCTCTAAAGCATTTAGCAAGCCACTGTCTTCATTTACATTTTTAAATGAAGCATCTAACAGAGCATTTTAGATGCATCAGTGTGTTTGATAAAGGTTTTGGACATTTAATGCAGTCTTAAAAATGAAAAGTGCTTCTGTGTTGTTTTTTTATGAGACTGTATAGATCTAGAAAATTCTTTTGAGAAATGCAAGATTTCAGCATTTTAATGAAATAGAAAAGCTAGGCTTTGTATTTCCCTTGATAAAGAAAACAAAAAGATGCCCATGCCTCCCTGTTTTATACATGGTGACATAACAAATTGTATGTATCAAACCAGGAAAGGCTGTCAGGGCAAAGAGTGGGTTTATTTATTCTATATGTGAGCTGTGGCATATGATAATCAGCCAAAAGCTCGATGGATTCTAAAAACTAGAATATTTCAATTGAAGGGTATTTAAATGAGTCAGTGCAGACTCTCTTGTCCTTTCTTGTTTGTGATAACAATGGAATTTAAGACTTTTCTAGAAATGAAGTAGAACATACCTGTTCCTCTTTACCCCTCTGAACATTATGGCAGACAGGTTAGAAGGAATCATCACTTGGATCATTTTATCAGTGATGCAAGTGAAATTACACAGTAAGTTTACCATCTGGTGGGAAGGCTCTTCATTGTGTTTCGCTGGTTTCAAATACATTGCACCACTGCAGGAACACTCAACGTGTCCATTTGAAAGTCAGGTTGATGTACATTTGATTGAATATGAATGTGTATTTATGGTAAGATTTCCTTGCAGGAAAACACATTGGCCTCACCCAAAGCTTCTAATTCCTGTATTTTGAAAATAGTGGCCCTACAGAATATGGGCCTTTTCATCCCAAATGTATAAGTTTTTCTTACATTTACATGAATCCATGTCTGTTTCAGGATTTTCCTTGGGTTTGTTTCAGTCAATGTAATGAACTTCTATTTTGATTTTTTGCTGACATTTTCTTTCCAATGACCAGAGTTAAATGTCTTCTAATTTCACAACATGATATAAAAGACAAAAAAATTTCACCATAATTAAAAAAAAAAACACATTAATTTGTATAGACAGTGTACGATAAATTTATATATAAATAATATGAATATAATAAAAATTTAGCACATGCTATTTCATAGATTACATAAACATTCTTTATATTGTAGCATTGCTGGAGGGAGGACATCAAATATAGTGAATTGGTCTGTTTTATTTTTAAATTATAAGCTTGGCCATAGGAAATCAATTTAATGGAGCTACTTCTGGAACAAATCCAGGACTCCACATAATGCCAGGATTGCAGACCTCTATTCCAGTGAGTTCTCTCTAGCTTCCTGTTGTTATCCTGTGTGGTATGTGTTAACATATCAATAGTTTTAAGATCTAAAAAAATCTTTGTACTGACTTCCCCATTCTGGACCATCTGTTGTCCTCAAATCACATATGCAGTTTACTTTTCCCTCCAGCTCTACATTTGTTTCTACAGTCAGCTTGGGCAACAAATTCAAAAACAAGGTATAGGGTGTATGTACCTACATATCTGATCTTTGTTGAATTAATTATATGATTGTATTTTGCCAGTATTCTCAGTAAGAATGAAAATCATATTTTAATTCCTTTGTCCAGTGCATCAATTTAGTTTCAAATACAACACAGTGTTGACTGTGCTGCATTTGAAACTAAATTGATGCACTAACTGTGAGTCACAATATGACTCCTCCTTTTTTTCTCTTTTTTTTTTTTTTTATGCCATATACTGCTATTACCACAGACTTAAAAAAATACTTTTAAACTCTTTAAAGATTAGTTACGAAATCATGCATCAGAATTGTGCTTCTACTCCCACAACACTGCAATATACACAATGGCACTGCGTAGGTAAAAGCCCAGTCATCATACTTTTTCTCAGTTTAGAAAACACAGATTAACAAGTAAGGAAAAGAAGAAAACAGCAGGCACAGCAGTTTCCTGTTTCGTTCATTCACTGCCATTACTGTGTCAGATTCTTTAATTTTCAAGACTGCCATTTTCCAGCAAAGTGAAATGCTAAATATCTCAAACCATGAGAAATAATCAAAAATAACTACATTCAACTTAGAGCACTGAGTCAATATGTAGTAGAAAGTGGGAAAAAGGGGCAACCTGTTCCCTCTCCAATGTAAATAATGTGCCTGATTTTTATCTCAATTATATTTCTAAGAGAAAAGGTGAATTCTGCTGAGGACTTCCATACAATCAGTTATGTGTCATTTTCCTGGGATCAAGAAGAGAAAATGCAAACACATTTTATTCTTGTATTATTTGAAGAGCAAGGTTGTCTTCATGGTTTGATATGTAGCAATAATCCCAAACTGAATTATATCCTTAGTGCTACCAAAGTTTCTGTGAGAGTACTATATTAATATTCTTTTATATGGCAAGCAGTTATATACTTGCAAAGGTACAATATTACTAGTAAGTTTGATTATTTTCAAGGCTCCACTTTGAAAATGACAGAAGACAAGTTCAACAACCCACTAGACAAGCAATATATTTTTCCAGCTTAGTTCACACAAAATGTGAAAATAACTTTGCTAGGGGAAAAAAAAGGTTGTATGGGGAGCTTAGGATATTCTTATCTTCAAAATGAAGAGAAAAAACAATTGCATCACTTAGAGCAGAAATTCTGTTTCATATCACTCGTAAACAAAAGTGACCACAGATATCATGTGCCACGTACAGCATGTGAAACTAGTTGTAACTAAGACTGTCTGATAAAAGCTTTTTGTATTGGTTGACTTATCTCCAGAAAAAAAAAAAAAAAAAATTAAAATTACCCAATCTAAACAGCTCAGGGCCCAATTTTTAATTTAAGACTCCTGTAGGAGAAAAAAAGTGTTGATTTTAAAAGGGAGGAAAGAGAAATTTGCTTTCTGAGAAAACCGTATCAAAGCAAAAGACTACAAAGCCACCTCCCATCCCTTCTCAAATTTCTTTTCACAACAACCGTGCTTTTTTTGCTGTTAGGATGCTTTGAAGGTAAGGAATGGTTGTTGTTTTTTTTTTCATGATGGATTTGCCTGTTTCATAAGGCAAATCCATTTCTGGACTCCTGGATTCCTGCTCTGCCTGTATCTCACAAATCAAGACTTTCCAGCAGAGAAACTGAGTTTCTGCAAATTAGAAATTGAACATAAATCTATAAAGTGGCAAAGCAAAACACTCAAAACTAAAGCCTTTTTTTCCCCCACTTTAGCAAATTTACATTTGTTTACAACCTAGTTTAAATCAATCTGATTAAATAAGAACACAGCGATGACTCAGATGAGCATAACCTACCTAACCTTGTGTGGAATGCTAACATTGTCATTTTTGCAGCTGAAGTATCAGCTGCAAAAATTTGACAAATTAAAACCTTAGCTAAATCTATATGGCTTTTAATGTTAATGAAGACTTTACTGTTCTTATTTCTTCTTACAAAAGTGCCTATAATATCTCATGAGTATACATCAATTAACCATAAGGATGTAATTCAAAATAAAATCGTCTTGACAGTGAGTGTAATCCTGCCTAATATCAATTCTCTTCTTGGTTAAAGCTATTTCCTGTCCTGGACTTGCCACTGTGCAAACAATCCTAATCAATGCTACAAGAAATCTTAGCCAGAGAAGTCAACCTGCCACAGGAAAAAAACACAGCACTAATTAAGCACTAAGAAAGAGTTTCATTTAAATTCTTTATTTCCAGTCAACCTTGAAAAGTATCTGATCCAAAATTAATCTAGAGAAACAGCTGCTTACATCACAAAAAATTATTATGTATTAGGAAACTATATCAGTAGGAAGAAATTATAAACTAAAAATCTTTTAATGTTGATGGAAGTGGGATTTCCTCCCCTTTAGATCAAGATAAATTTCAATAAGCTCTGTAATTGAAATATTGTATCACTTCACTGTGGTTCTCCTTAACTCCTAATATTCAAGCTGCTGATTTCACCATACATCATAAAATATATATTCTTTAAATGCTGATTTTTAAACTAGAATCTAAAATTTCAGTACATTATAGATAGTAGTCATGGCCTAATATTTCTACTGTGCAGGTAGGATATTATTCCTGAGGGTTTAGAAAAGAGACTTTTGGCTTCTCTGTCCACAGTTTCAAGGCACAGCCTGGATGCTGAACAGAGCTAATCTTTAATCCAAAATACAGGTGAATTGTGCAGCTTCAACTGGTATATCTACAATGAAAGAAGATTAGATGAACCAGAAGTGTTTCTTCCAACCTGCCTAACCATAACAATCATTCCCATATAATGCCACTATCCATCTTCATTTCTTTCATTTAGGTAAAATTGATATGGAGAGTAAGAGCTCTTGTTCTCTTGGTTTCTGTGTCCATAATGAGTATCTGAAGAAATTTTTGCCCAGCCTCTGGAAATCATACTGTGATTACATGTAACTGGTGGCTTTGTCTTCATTCTTTCTTACAGTGGATTATGTTGATGCCACTCTTTTCCAAGCTGCTCTATTCATTGGTTTCTTCAGGTAGCCTTTTTTCTCTCTAGCAATAAAGGGACAAGAGAACACCAGTTTCAAGACACTGCAGATCACCTGCTTAACATACTCCATGTGCACTGGTGTAGCTGGTGAAAACAAGAAGCAAGTAGGTACCTCCCTGAGTAAGCAAGTTCAGTAATGGTGTCCTGTCTGCTGTTAGATCCAAAGAAGGTTTGACACAAATGATCAGAGGAACTTTTTTTTTTAAAAAGTCTAATATTATAACCATTGCTTTCACTAAGGGACAATCAATTCTTGAATTGCCCATGAATCTTCAGAGAATAATATGCAAGTTTTTCAGCATTTCACAGCTGTATTCTGCCCTCAGAGAATGTGGGCAGCTCTATTCAATTACAAAGGATGCAGATGAAGGGTATGATATGTCCTGAAGTGATGACAATTTGATGATTATTGTGTTTGATTTGAAGCTCTACCCGTACCATTGAACTTATATTTCTTTTATAAGGCCTGTTTTAATGTGGTTATAGAAACCTTTGTCTCATTTCACCGAAGGCAGAAAATAGCATGGAAACCTAAAAGCAGTACTTTCCTTTTTTCCACCAAAATTAGAGACAGAAGACAAGAAAAAAAAAGACATGTCTACTCTGACCTCCATTTTCTAATAAGGCCTTGTTTTCTGACATATTGAGCCTTCAGTTTAATAAATCAGGAAATAAATAGCCTGGTGGGATCCTTTTCAGCCTTAAAAGATGCTTCATGAATGTAGCAAATTTTTCACAAAAAATATTTTTTCAGCAGTGTATTTTGAATTCAGCTATGAAGGATTGGCATATTAATTTGCAGAAACCCTCCTCATTTGAGGAAGGAGAGGAGAGAAACATCCTTTCATTCCTCCAAATCTCAAAGTTTTAGTTTCATCTTTGTCTTAGTTTAGGGCAAATTAGGGAGGAAAACTCTGGATGGGGATTTCTCCAGGGAAATGCCCCTCCCCACTAACCGGTCCGGGAAAGGGAAAAAATTTCTTTGGAGAGAAGTGGAAAAAGCTGTTTATTTAACAGAAAATTGAATAATATTAAATAATAAAACCTCTTGCTGTTCGATGGGATGGCAAATCTAGGAAGAAAAGTCCTTTTCATGTGGTGTGTAGCTCGGCTTGCTCAGTTTCTTATCAGTCCCTCCAGCGCTGGAAAAGTGCCGAGGCCCAGGCCCTGGTGGGCCACAGGCGTGGGCTCCCGGGGTTTAGCTGGGTGTTCAGTCCAGAGCAGGCTTGCACAGATCCAAGAAAAAGGAAAAAAAAACCAAAGGTCCGGGGAATTCTTCTGCCTCAGCTAGCTAAAACTAACTAAAAGCCAGGGAGAAGCTCTGTCCCGCTGTCTGTCTGTGCTGCAGACAACACAGTCCAGGAGCGAGATGTGTGGGAGTTATATTTTCTTTAACACAAACGGCGGCTTCTTTTTCCCCCTCTTTTGCTCTCAGAGCCAGTCTTAAAGGTACAGAGCTTAATATATAACATAAACCAGACGACTGGGGATACCAGTATCATAAAGTCACCCCAGGACAATCTTGAAGACAAATACTTGGTTCCTCCAGTTTGCAACAGCAATCTTATCAGTACAGAGTGATCTAATTAATTTATTTTAATTTGCCTCTAATTATGAGGCAAATTTTGGATAACTGGACTTTGGTGGTTTTGTAAAGAAAAAGATTGTACTAAAAATAGAAAAGCTAGATGTTAAAGAGGGAAATATTGATAGATTGCATTTCATTGGGAAACTGCAAAAAATATACATGACTCAGAAGAAGCATTAGGCTGTGTACAAAAAGAGTTCTGGACCTGCTCTTAATTTCTTTCTACAATCCTTACATGTATCCTTCTTGCTTTACAATAACCTTCTGATTTAATTACAAACTTTGTGTCTTTTCCTTTTTATATATGATGTTTAGTTGCGTTGTTACATCCAACAGACATGATATTTTTGGATGTATACAAACAAAAAAGATAGACCAGAGAGTGCAATTCAAGCATTGTTAGCTAAACTTCATTATAAATAAACTGATTTTATTTACCTCAGCAAGATTTTGCATAGACTTGAAGTCTAAAAACTTCCACTTTCCCTGTGGGTAAGAAGTAGCTTCCATAGGTAATCAGTGCTTTTTAAGAGAATTCATCATTCAATTGGGGGTTTACCAGGAAAATTACATAAAATAGTAAACCTCTATGGGCTTATGTAGGAAGTGTTGAAAGGAGAACCCTCTTTTTCACATATTTACAAACTCAAGGCCAAGAACTTGCCAGTTTAGAATGTTTTCTAAAGGAGCTAGCAGCTTGGGATCTTCCATTTTTTCAGTGTTCAATTTTAGAAACTTATGGGCTCATTAAATCTCACAGTAGTAAGTACTTATCTCATGAAAATCCTTCATTGAGATACTCATAATTCCATGTGCTTATAAGAATTAGTTGTCTATAAATGTTAAGTGACAAATTATAGAACATTCCTCAGTAAAGATCGGATGTTTGGATATGAGCACTCATTCTTTTCTTCTCAAATCATAGTTTATTTTTTTGTATGCATATACAAATCACTCTCCAGTGGTTATTAAATATAATTAAGAATATAGAGAATTAGGAATTCTAAATCTCAAATAACACACAAAAGTATTGGGATGACTGAGGATTTTTTTTTTTTTTAATTCAACTTGGCTTTAGCAGCTGGAGAACTCTCAGAGATTTTTTTCAGGTCTTTCAGTTTCTCTGGTCTTTTCTCCTACATATATTTGCATAACTATAGGGAAATTGTCAATTGTTTCATAGGTTTAACTGCAGAACAGAAAATTGCTTTGGTTTTTCTCACTTTTTAATTTGCTTGAGCATTCATTTGACATTACTTTCTGGTCCCTATCATCTATTTTGATTTTCTTTAACACAGAAAATATTTCTGTTTCTAGATGTCTTCCTTTGTTCAGTGAGTTCTCTGACAGATATGTATCATAATGTTCTTTTCCTTTTCTGAAAATTTATATTCTGAAAATTGGTCTTTTAATAGCCTTCAAGATTTTCCAAGCTGTGCCAGTAATTTGCCACTTAATGGTGGAAGTGCAGCAACTGATCTTTCATTGTTCTCCTGTAGAGCAAAGGAATCACTTCTGATAGTCAAAGCTGCCTTTCAGTTATTAGAAACTAAAATTGTGATATGCATTCAGAGACATGAGGATAAAGAATTGCAGAATAAAATGAGAGTTAAATTCCAGCTTAATGAATCATTTAGAAACAATACGTCTTTTCCAAATAATCAGCAATCCTCCCTGTCAAAACATAACTTTTCCAGACTTTTCATCTGACATGCTGTTTAAAAGGAGACAAAAATCTTCCAGTGTAATTTTCTAGTTCTTTTGAAAACTTCTCATTTTGCAAAGGGAAAGTAAGTCATTCACAATTTTCTAATCCATAAGTGCTTGAAGAAGTAAAAATAAAAGTAGAAACCGAGTATGTTGCTTGATTACAGCAAACACCAACTACTTCGGTAAGTGGCTAGGTCGACACTATCCTGTCTTCACTTGGTACGTACATGGCTTGATGCAACAGAGCAGACAATTTCTGCAGTCACCTTCTTTATAAACTGAAGCCAATTGTATTAAAAGTACAGTTAACATTATTTTGGTTTGTATCACCTTATTTTCTTGAGTAGGTAAACGTAGCCTGTTAAGACATGCTCAGAATTCAGCTTTTCCATGTGATGCTTTAAGAAGCAACCCAGAACTGAGGCTGGACAGAGTTAAAGGAATAAAGTAGATATTTATTAAAAGGCCTTCAAAGGATGCACTTGGGCAGTACAAGAGCCCAGCTGTGGCTACACCCAAGATGGACGCAAGATGGACAATGGGTCAGGAGTTTTTACGCTTTCATAAGTTTTGGTCCCTTTCCATATTGGGGTTAATTGTTCAATTACAGCTTCAGGTTATGAAGTCCCATCCTCTCAGACGGCTTTCTTCAGTTCAATGAACAAGAAATTTATACTTTTTTGGGCTGAAGCTGCAATGGTGTCCTTGGTTCTTGGGCTGGAAAAGGACTGTGTTGTCTAACTACCCTGTGAAGAGAACTTGCTAACACTTTATATGAAGTTCAGAGTCACACACTCTGAACACACATAAGGCAATCTGAAAAATATGAAAGCATATTTAAAGTGTCACATAAGCAGTTAAGGTTAGCCAAGGGGCTGAAAGTAACAATGTTGGTTTTTTTTTTAACAAAAATACTAATTTCCACAAAGAGTATACAGACTAGCTCAATTATAAATCATTTTCCTTGAGCAGTTCCTATGTTTTCCTTAATGTGAGTACTCTGTTTAGTTGGCAGTGATAGTCTCTTTCTCCTGGAGTGGCTTGAGAACATGATTCTCCTCACTTTCCTTCTGTAAAACCACAGAAAAGAACCAATGCACATTTCTTCCAAGAAACTCTTTACTCAGAGAAGCATGGATGGAGGATAAATCCAGAACAGAACAGATTTGATGGATGACTATCTTGCTTTGCTAAGTCACATCAACATACTAACTAACAATGTGTAACATACAATGATTAAATGGGAGAAGAAGCAGGATAATTCACATCCAGCCAAATCAGCTATAATGTTCCCATTGACTTCAGATGGTCATGAAATGTCTGATGCTTTCCATTTTCCAGCCAATAGAAGAGATGTGAGATAAAGACAAACTTAGAGCACCGCAAAATAATCTCACAGTGGGTAGTATTATTGAGAAAACTGAACAGTGGATGTAAACTGATGAATGGTAGATGGGATTTTGTTACTAAATATCAGCCTTTACCATCTTGGAAAATAGGGATTTGATTTTTGCAGTTAAAGATATAAGACCAGAGATCTCTGCCACATTTATTAATCACAACTTAAAGATCATCTTAGCAATTCATTATGGCACCCATATATCAGAAAACTTCAACTTGGTCCCAGCTCATTTAATGATAAAATTGAAAACTATCTGAAGATTACACTGGAATTCTTCAAAAAGACGAAGTGTCATGGTTTAACCCTTGCTGGCAACTATGCACCATACAGCTGCTTACTGTCTCTCCTCAGCGGCAGGATAGTGGGGAGATAATTGGAAGGGTAAAAAGGAGAAAACTATTGGGTTAAGATATGAATAGTTAAATAACTGAAATAAAATAAAACAATTAATAGTAAAAATAAAAATAGATTTAAATGAGAAGGAAAGTAACAGAGAAAAATAAAATCCAGGAAAGGCAAGTCATTAAAATAAAAGCAATTTCTCACCACCATCCAACTGATGTCCAGCCTGTTCCTGCCAAAACTGCCCCCTTTATTGCAAAACCTGCTGCCACGTGGTCTTGAATACCCCTTTTGGTCAGTTGGGATCAACTGTACCAGGTATGTCTCCTGCCAACTCCTTGAGCACCCCCAGCCTTGTTGCTGGTGGGACCACCTGAGGTGCAGAAAAGGCTTGGCTGCTCTGTAAACCCTGCCCAGCAATAACAAAAATATCCCTGCACTGTTAACACAGTTTCCCGCACAAATCCAAAACATAGACCTGCACTATCTACTATGGAGAAAAGCTGAGACAGTTCAGACTGAAATATTTTATTAATGTTACAATAGAGGGCAATTCTAAAATGGAAGTCCCATCTCCGTTACTTCCAGCTGAAAAGATCCTCAATGTGACTGCTGAGGTATTGCAAATGTAGCTCTCCATCTGTCACCACTCACATTTTTTTGCAACTGTACAGATAGTTCAAAAGGTTTTAGATTTACAGATTTCCCACTCTGTTGTATGAACTTTTAACCCATTAGTCCAGAAAGTCAGAACAAAGTGGAATCTTGCAGGACAAGAGTGAATGTATGAGCAGGACTGTGTTCAGTTCTTCATCCCAAATCAATCTATCCCCAATTCTAGTTGATGTAGCCAGATCCACTGGTTTCTACTAGTTTCAGTCAATTGTTTTTTTCAAGAAGAGAGGGAGAAGAAAGAAAGGTCACCAAGGAAAGTTATCTGTTGACATAGGCATATGATCGGTATGTCAGAGAAGGAACAGCAAACTGGACATTTCTTTTCCCATCTATGGATTTTTTTCTAGATTGTTGAAACTCTATTCCCAAATAGCAACAGTGTCAGTAGTATTAGTGACCTTTGGCAACAGCCTTTCTGTCTTTTGGGACTACATAGATATTTTTTTTTCCCTCTGGCTTCCATATAGCAATTTGGCATCTTATTGACCCAGATCTACAAAGTGGGCAGTATCACTAGCAGCAAGAGAGTTTGAGAGATTTTTTTAGTATAACAAATAAGAACATGAGCTGGCACAGGCTGCAGTGAAAAAAGCATTTATAGTACTCTAGATTCTGGAAGCTCTAGTGGACTGACAACTGCATTTGGTGGATGTGGAATTGGCTGATTTTTCGCAAGATTAGTTTGTTAGCCACACAAAGTACTTGGTAGCCACACACAGTACTTGGCTTGCTGGTCTTCCAGAGTGTATCTAGTCCCCAAGAGCTTTAGTTTCAGTTTTCAAAATTCCAAGTGAGTAAAGGCTTATGTGCTTGTAAAGTGTATTAACATATTAACATATAAGAGTGCAGAAATTATGAGAACCCCCTCAGCTTCTCTTATTTTCTTTAATTATTGAAACATTCCTAGGGATTTCTTGTCTAGACAATGGGCCTTATACATCCTTTGTATTTTTTCATGGCTTTTTTTAGTACAGGTTAATGCATATTCCATTTCCATGTAGAATACATTTATCTTGTCAGCAGTAAATGTTTGGAATCCTTGTATGGATTTATTCTCACGGTGAAATTACACTGTATTCCTATTTAAAACTCTGTGCAATGTACTAGCTTACTGAAGGATTGAAATGGATTGCTTTGAACTACATCCTGTAAAGGATAGTCGGCAGCCTAGTTCTTTTAAATCCTAGTCAACACTATTACTCAGTAATTACAAATTAAGTTGGTCTAAAACTGAATGGTTCTATCGCCTTCCAAAGACCCACACTGATGCTTCCCAGGAGAATAGTATTCCCCAAGTACTGTTTAAAAGTTCTCTTATTATTCTGTTGGGGGAAATCAAGGCTGTTTTGTAGACTATTTATGAGAAAACTTTCTAACTGTTTAGCTTAACAGTGTTGTAAAGAACAGCATGGGTCATGTGCAAATCACAGCCTTGAGATTAGATTCTTAACATCACAGCAAGGAATGGGTTCAATCCAGAGCACCTTTCTTTCTTTCACTGCTGTTTTTCTCTGCAGTTATATCAGCTATACAGTCATCTCTCTCTATATATATTCAAACAAGTGTACTGCAACAAAAACCCACAAAAAGAAGCACAACCAGAAAATTAAGAAATAGAATGACTAGCCTCAATAAGAAAATAACATGGAATAATGTGATCTGTCTTTGAAAATAGTGAGTTATTCCAACTAAAAATGTGTAGGTTTGTATAATTCAATTGACAATACATTTTTGTTCAGAACAAGGCTCAGTCTTTGTGTATGGACCCAGCTAAAGGAAAATAGAAAGTAAAGGACATAGGTTCTGAGTATTACACAGAAAATATCTGAAAGTTTTATGTTAGTGTTAATATTGTTCTTTCAATTATGCAGATAAATTGCTGGAACACCCACTACCTGGGACTGATATATTTTTTAAATCCCCAATTTCACACTCTTTAATAAGTTGTAATTTTTCCAGATGTCTGCCTGAGGGTTTAAGAATTCACTACTCCCTGCTATACATTTTGTAACTCTTATTTAAATGTTTAATATGGTTTTATACTCCTTTGACATCATTTCATTCCTGAAAAGCATAAGCATCTGACACAGAATTTTAGTGAGGTACTCCAGGAAATCCCCTCAGCACAAAAGGGATATAATACCTCTTATTTCCAAATCTGCTCATGCATAACCAGGGTTGGCATACACTTCCTCAGAGTATATTTGTCTTCAGTAAGACAAGAAAGGAAAAGACTCCAGTGAATTTATTTAATAATTGATAGTGGAAATAGACTCTAATGAAATTTCCATCATCCAGAAACATGAACTCTACTTCATATATACTGTCATTCATTTGTCAGCTAATAGCTGACTTGGCAGCTTCCTTGAATTCCCTACTTGGATACAAACAGCCAGCCCACTCCTATGATAAAGCTCTTCAAATCTCAAGGGAACCAGAGAACTGCTCAGGGAAAGGCTGTATCTTTAGAGGCTGTGCACCTCCACAGCAGCACAAAGCTGCAAGGGAAGCCACATTATAGGGACGAACCCAAATATTTCAAAGTGTATTTATCTATTCCTTTGTAAATTGTTTATGGGTTGGAGCTAACAGAGGACCCTTCAGACAAACACTGAACCCAGTCTTTTTTCCAGTCCAGATTCCAACTCCTTTTAGCCCCTATTATTTACACATGGAATATTTGTGGGCTGGAAAGTGGATATATTGAGACAGAAACTCCTAACATATGATGGCAAACTAATTTCTCCATAGTATCCATCCTTTAGACTTTTTGTATCAGATGCAAAATCTGTAGCTGCTGTGGCTTACTAAGACACCAATAGGCGCTGTGTAGGTATTAAGTGCTGTATTTTCATAAAGCTTTGATGTTGATATAACGTCCTGTGAATAAAAGTGCATGTATTTATCTATGCAATGAGAAAGATGAAAAATATATACTTCTGACTGCGAAGAGCCAAAATATTTGGAAACAATGATACTACCTGGTACTTAATGGCTGCCTGGTGAAATATATTTTCAAGAAACACTGGTCTTAAATTTCCTATTTGACTATGGTTAAAATTCTAAGACTTACACTCTATCCACAATTGAAAGAGATGAAGATTATACAAATGACAATATTTTTTTAAAAAAAAATTAACACTGCTATTTTTCTTTTAATCAAATATTTCTTATTTCACCATTTCATTACTGTCCCATCTTACTATAAATAGTTTTACTAAAATGTACAAAGTAGGAAAAAAAAATCCGTTATTTTCTAATAAAGTATTTTTCATCTAATTTCAGGCTTCAACCATGTCATCTTCTTACTACTTACACAGAGTTCCTCTTTGATTTCGGTAGGATTAAACTCCTGCAGGTGTCTCCAGAACCAGGTCTTTCAAAGAAGTCACATCAAATACCTTCAAAATACTGTCTAACGATAAATTTGTATCAGCTTCGTCATACAATAAGTAATTTTATGAGGTTTAAAACATGCATCTGTGACTACAAATACCAATTTATGGTGAATATTTTATTCTTTGCCAGCAGGTGTTCAATCCAAGCTTTATACCTCCTTAGTCAGAGAGATTTCAGGGCTTAGTTTAATTTTCCGTGACAGCTAAGCTCTTCCATGGCTGACTACACAAGGTTGCTATTAAAATACTTCTTCACCTGTTACACTCAGTAATCAATAGTCTGCTCTAATATTTATACTGTCAAATACCTCAGCTCATTATTGTAGCTTTTATATTATCCGTATGTCAACAACATGTACATGTGCAGGTCTAAACTCATGATACTTTTTGTAATCTCTAATCATTCAGTCTGTTTAAATAATGCTTTGGAAGCACCTTTTGAGACCTCCTAAGATCAGAAAGCCCTTGGGAATACACAAAATTCTTAAACTATAAATATCAACCCTAGAGGAGCATTCTGTGCAAAAAATACACTTTGCATATACTGCAATAGATCAGGTTCATAGCAAGTACCTTGAGGTCAGAAGCAAAGTAGGCAGATTTAAAATATGAGTGTTATGAACACAAAAGAAAAGGAATGCATGAAAGAAATAGAGCTACAGCCAAAACAAAAATCATTTACTAATCTCCATATATTCAAAAAAATATTTGTTGATCTGGTTGTCTTATAAAGCCTTTAGGGAAAGTTTTAATTAATAAAAAGTGTTACAGACTATAGAAATACCTTATTTTTAAAAATTAATAATAAACTAACAGAAATACCTCATTTTTTCCTTGTACATACCAGTTCTATATCATTTCAAATAAAATGTGATAAGAACAATAGCTCTGATCTATAAGGAATAAAATTATTAAATCTATTGGCACTGACTATGCAGAGTAGAAGTGGGAGAGGGCATGGAAAAGCAAGCACTTAGCTAATAGTATCATGCTTTTTCTCTAAAGTAAAGAGAAACACTGCCCTGTTGAAATTTTTGTCTACCTCTCTTCAAAGTTGTAGTATCCTAGATATCAAGATTATTACAAACTTTTGTAATATATGCAACAGCTCTGATACACTTTAATAGTGTTCAAAAGATGTATAATTTAAATATTATACTAAAAGGTAAAGTTGCACACAAAGCAAACATGGATGAGCTAGACATTATGAAGGCGGAATGCAAGACTCAGTGAAGTATAATATCATGAAGATCAAGAAAATTAACTGAAGGCTGCGCAGTGTTTGAATGACAGAGGAGACAGCAGCCTTCAATATCCAAGAGGATTTGCAAGTGACAGACACCTAGCAGCAGATGCAACAGATATCCTGTGAGCTGACAGTATGATTCAGGTGAAATTTTCCACACTTCAATGGAGCATTTAATTCAAGCAATGCTCTCAGCCAAACAGCAGAAGAAAATCAGAAGGGAACTAAAATACAGGAAACTTAAGCACAAAAAGAAGTGTTAACAAACTTATTTTCAGTGAATATTGTAGAATTGTTCTGTAGCAAATGGAAAATCAAGTTCAGAATGTGCAGCATAAACATTTTATTTTGACACTAGGCAAATACATTTTGGAGTCACAGAATCTTCACTAAGAGATAAGAGGACTTCAAGCACGGACCATGTTCTGTCCCATATCATGACTACCAAATGGAAACCTTTATTTAATCAGGAGCTCTGCTAGTATAAACCAGATTACCTCAATTGATAATAATGGTGTTATAATGATTTACTCATCAAGAGATTGATGCATTGAGTATTTTAAAATACTAGAAAAATAATCTGTTTCCTTAGAAATAAGCAAGACTGAGTGGTTCCAGCACTTCCAGATCCCACTTGTGAAGCTTTCTCTATGTTGCAAATGCTCTGAGATTCTCTGTGCAGTGTTACAGGAGTGAGGAATTAAACAGTGAAGAGCACAGAGGCTGTAGTTACATACCTCTGGTTGGTGTGTATCCACTTCTAGGTCTATATTTCTTTCTCTTTTAAATCACAACCAAATCAGCTGACAAGGCAGCTATCTGTCAAGAATACATACAGACATACAGAGAGTGGGGAACACTGTGACATGCTCTTATGGAAATAGGATCAAGTTTCTGAACAGTCTGTAAGGCACACTCATTGTGTGGATTTTGCCAACCAGGGCTTTCAACTTGGCATTGACTGCCTCTATGTAGCTGGATTTTGTCTCATAGTGTGACAGCCAAGCTCTGAGTGTTACTGAGCATAAGGGAACCATTGCAAATACTTTCAATTTGTTGATAAAGTCGCAGAAGTCCGTACACTTCTGAAATACTTAGGCACAGGGCAGGACCTGCAAGCTCAGAAACAAGACAGAACCTGCAATACAACTGGAATGGACCAAATGTTCATTAGCTGATAAAACCAGACAGTCTTTTGGCCAAACATAGCTAAGAAGAATATGTTTGTCAATATATAGTACCAGCTAAACAGCCAGAGAGAAGGAATAGGAAACAATTCCCTCACCAAAAGGAAGGAAAAGAAAGTAGATACATTTTTCTCAAATAAAAACAAACAAAACAAACCTAGGCTTAACTCACAGCTTCCACTGATGATATCATGACAAAGAAAAAGGCAGAGCCAGGAACTCATTCAGGATCTATTCGGTTGCATTTCATTAGATCAGGAAAGATGATGCTAAAAATAAAGTACCAGATCAATATAGATGTATTTTAATATCCAAGAAATTGTGAATCACATTCAGATGCTTGAATGGGCTGGTAGAAATTGGAGTTAACAGTTACCAAACTACGTGTTCGAGGTTAAGTGAAAGTCAGAAAATTACAATAGAATCTACAGAGATTTGGAGCAATCCAGGGCAGAAATTTCAGCTAAGAATGCTGGCTAAAACAGCATGAAGATTAAGCAGTTTATGCTTGTACAAAACTTAAAAGAAATAATAATCTAATGCTATATATGATTCTTATAGTAGGTATAAAAATGGATATACAATCTTATTATAATATCAAATTGTCAAAACCACATTTTTTATATTTAGCCAAAATTATAAAAAATTTACAGGGATAAAAAGCTACTAATAGTTTAAATTATATGCAATAATTTTTACTATATAGCATTCAGATCAATCACACATTCCTAATCCTAATCCTCTGTTTATATCCTGAGCAAGGATAATTTCCTGGTCTCGGATTATGTTGAATAAACACTAATTTCACCACCAAATCTGATCATTTCCTATCACCTTTTACAAAGAATTGTACTAAAACAAATATGGATAGCCCTTTGTAAACAGTGTTTTTAACATCTGATTTATTAGCAATGGCACTCTTAATATAGGTTTACACTCAAAGTATTTTGTTAGTTTAGCCCCTAAAATTCAAGAAGGTATGGAGTGGAAAACAGAAAACGGAAATCTCAAAATTCCCTGCTGAAAACAGCTCTATGAGAAATATTTTTATTATTGCCCTAATAAAGTTCTCTGGCATTTCAAAATAATATCTTTCATATGGAAGTTGAATAAAAAAGGGTTTTTAATGTTCAAATGTAAAGTGAAAAATTCCAGTCTTGTATCTAAAAGGAATTTTAAAGGAATTTTAAACATTCACAGAATGGAAAGTATCACAGAATAAAACCAAAACTGATATTTTTTGCAATTTGAAAATTATTTATAAAGTAATTTTTTGCTTTATTCCCCTTATCCATTTAAATAATATAGCAGAGGAAACATGTTTATCATACTATGTGATTCAGAAAAGATTGCTATTTGCACAGAAGTGATATCTGCCTGAGTAGCTAAGCACCTGAAACACTGCTGAGTTTATTTATTTATTATAATCTTTTAAGGATGATCATAATCATTCTTCAAAGAGAGTGATTAAGCAGAAGTACCATTCAAATATACCAGGGAATCATAAGAGTAGGCTTTTTATTTCCTAATAATAATCAAACTTGCTTTATTACCAACTAACATTTGGAAAATGTATATATTCTACAAATAATTGCATTATAAAAGCCAGTACTGATATTTGGTTTCAGATAAGAACACAATTTATTCATTAATCTTTATTTGTTGTTTGTAATTCATTATTGTCTAAAGCTAATGATTACTTTCATTTAAGAAGGAAGGGAGGAAAGTAACAGTATACAACATCATTCACTCATGAGAAATAAGAATTATTCAAGAGGATAAACAAGCAGTTCATCATCTATTAATTTAGATGTAATTTACTTGTCAATATTTAACAGTTAAACATGCATCTTCCAAAAATAAAACTGAAATAAAAGTAAAATCAGAAGTTCATGCACTAAAAAAAAGGGAATAGATTCTTCTTTTTAGATCTGCTGTGATATCAACTGAGATGACAAGCTGAGAAATAGGTTTCTATTCTAATTCCAAAATCTAGATAGTAGAAGTATAAAGATGAAGTGTTAAAAAAAAAGTAAATTTCTGAGGCAGAAATAAATGTAGGAAGTTCCATAACTTTTTTAATTTGTTTTGAGTAAACATTCCATGTGGGTTAAAAAAAAAAGTCAAAAAAGAGAAAAAATGGCAGGTTATTTAATTTGATGGCTTCGTTTTCAGTTATCAAAAACTATCATTTAAGTGTTTTAAATAGTTAATTTTTAAATTCTTTACCCCTTCAACCATCATTTTACAGTTTATGCATACATTTGTCTATATCAAGTCTTTTCAGCAGACCAAAATGGAAGCCAGAAGACAAAAACACAAAAAATTAATTGTCTACTCAGAACTTCTCTGACTCCTGCTACTCACTCCACTCCTTTCCCCTGGTATTCATGAGTTACTCAGCCAGTGCTAACTGGCCTCCATGGATCTATTGCTTATGAATTAATAGCAAACAGACCCCCTGTGTGGAGACATGACTGACTGTACATAAGAGTTCCATAAGCAGGGATAAATTAGACAACAACATAGCTTTGCTTTTGTCATGCTCCATCTGTTCAGGTCTGTTTATTTAGCCGAAAGCAAAAAGCAATTTCCACCAGCGAAAGTGCTGTAACTTTGACAAACAAATCGGAAGCCCGCAGTGGTAGGTAAAAGCAGAACATTCAACTGGCTCTGCAGGGCACTTGCCCAGACACCATATTCATCAGTTCTTAAGCTTCTACTATACAAACACAATTTCTCATTGTTGAACTTTAATATGTTTTTTCTATGAGTTCTAGATCTTTAGCAAAAACTCTTTTCTTCAACATTTCAACGTGACTGGAGAGAGTTTTACCTGCAGCACATCTTTTCTTTCACATGTATTTCCCCACTGGAGCAATGGTCTTCCTGACTTCTAGTGAGAACTACATTTCAGAGTTTATCCATGTTATTTTCCTTTAATTAGCATAATTCTGGACAACAAAAAGTCTTCTTAGTGGTTCCCATGACAACAACCTTTCAGTTACTAATCCTGAACATATGGCTGGAGTTAAAGATTATTTCAGGGAGGTACACCAGTACTTACAGGAAGTAAAGTTACCTTAGGGATGGCTTAAAAATCCCCTCCAGTCAGTGGAATGACCCTTAGTCTGAGGGAAATTCAAGAAATTACTGCAAATACTTCTTCTATTTAGTCTAACTGAGAGATTTCAAAACTATTTTCTACATGCAAGGAATTGATGTTGGTTCAGTTGACTCCCTGAGTGAAAAGAGCAGAGAGTAGAGTCCTAATAATTTTTACAAAGAGGTTGACAAAAAACCCATTTCAGGAATGATTAACACAATTTTTGTCACAGAAACTTCACCTAAAGATATGAGTAAATCAGTTTCCACAGAAAAGAAATTCTTTAGAATTATTAAGAACAACTACTGTAGCAGAGGAAAAAAAAAAAAAAAAAAAAAAAAAAAAGAGAAAAGTCTTTCGTGCACAAAATCCTTCAGATGTAACTGATTCTGTTCTAAGCATGCAACAGGTCCCAACCCTGTGATTCACTGTGATTCACTGGTCCATAAACCCATGACTCTGTTGTCCATATGCTTTAAGAAAATGTCTCCTTACCCAAATGAAATTAGAATTTTATATTTTTTATTCCGTATACTTTCTTTTGTACCTTATTGGTCAAATACATATAAAGCATAACTGGTTCTCTATTAATGTATTTTCAAGGTATAAATATGTCTTTAGCAATTTGTATTGGTTTTTCATAAAGTTAATCAGAATTATGAAAAATTTGGGCAGAATTATTTGCTCAAGCTTGTCTACAGCAACACTGAAGAATCTGTAACTAGAACAAAGACTGTTAACTCCTGTTAAGTCCTTAATATATTCTTCAGGAATCTTGGGAAAACTTACATGCAAATCTCATTTTAAAAATAAGATTTTTAGGGAAGTGTGTAACTGATTATTATTATCAATTAGAAGAGTAGTTACACCTATCTCTGTTGATCTTCAGGAAACAGACATTTTTCACTAAGATATCACTCTCTTGGAGGAGCTGGGGTCTGGATCCTGCCACAAAACATGTTTTATATTAGTCCAATTGTTGAAATAGTGCTTTCATATATATTAATACTAATTTACCATGGAACTTTCAAGATGATTGGACAGAAATTTCTTTGAAAACAAATCTGCATGTAGTTAGATCATGAAAATATTAATCACTTTTAAATGTTTTCATTTCACACTGTACTAGAATCTGGCCATAATTGTTACATGATTCTCCTTAAGGTATAATTGGAACTCTCTACTGAGGCTGACTGAAACCATTTGAGAACTATTGTAAATTATTAACAAAGGAAGGAGCTGCCAAAGAACACACAAACCAGGTTGGCCATAGAGGAAAATCCTCAGGCTTTGAAGATGGCCAAGCTTGTCAGCTGAGTCCCACTAGTCATATATTTTTAATGGAAATGCAAAATTCTTTTGTATACAGGGTCAGGAAAGTGTAGTGTCTGCCTATCTTATATTCAAGTAACATCTTTTCCAATAAAAGATATTTTGCTTTGACAAGAGAAGCATTTTTAGAAGACAGAGCAAATCTTTTTAGTAGGCAAGTCTGTGTTTTCCATTTCCTTATATTTTTCACAGGTGAAAATGTGAGCCACTGTAGCCACTTTGTGTATTGTAAATATGGTTTTATTCTTATAAAATATTCAATCACAACAAAATTCAGATTTGTAATTTCATTTCGAGCCTTTGAAAGACAACAAAAGTTTATTCCTGATTTGTAATTAATTAAATAATATTATAATTTATTTTGTCTAAATTTATATTACGATCAAAATTAAATTACGATTAAATTACGATCAAAATTCTGGATGGAAGAGCAATGATTTAAGATAGGAGATTTTACCCAGAAAAATTTTGCAAAAATTTTAAAGCAAATATATTCTGTATTGGCTGTTAAAAGTTTTAAAAATTATCACAAAATGATAGCCATGTGATAAAGCTACTGATAAGAAAGTGATAACTTGTTTTCAACTTTTACCATAGATCTTTGTTTCTCTTCCTTCTAAAGTTTTAAACAGTTATGGAAATATGACACATTTACAGCAAGCAAGCTTGGCACATAGGTCAAGTCAGCCCTAGAGGCAAGTATATGTTGTTGCTTATGATGGACTAAATCTGTGAAAGCAAATATGTTTGGAGCCTTTTTGATGATTAATGCTTCTTGCCTTTCTCAATTAGTACAATGCTGCATAGCTGAAGGAAAGTGGTATTCACTTACTGTAGAGAATATGCAAAAAATTATGCACCCAAGCAGGCATATACCATTTTGGGAGAAGTAGCAAAATAGGCACTTATGTGAAAATGCATTCTTCCTAAATCCAAGAAATGTATGGAATATGAGATGAGGAGTGGATTCCTTTTAGAAAGATATTTAGCACGTCTACTTGCTAGCAAAGTAACCTTTTCCATAGCTGCAACATTTTTGTTTAATGAGCAGAATAGGAAGACCAAAGACCTGAAGCTCTTTTATGAAGGCATGTCCAGTAAAATACTATATATAGGTCCGATTATTGAGGAGTAAAGGTCAGGCTTTGAACTACCTTCTGGCTTTCGTCCCAAAGCTAAAAATACAGCTAACCCCAAGTGACAGAATAGATTTTCAATCATGATACTCATTTATGTCTTCTGAGCCTATGTTTTTTTCCTTCAAGTCAATAAATCTTTATTTAGTATCCTAACAGTAGAGAACAAAATGTGTGTTTACTGGAAAATAGTTGTGTTCAAATGTTTAGCTAAAAGTGTCAGTCAGATACATTCAAACTGGCATCAAGATAACACACATACAAGTGCATGAGTCTATTTCTCTGCAGAATGACCTTCCTAGCTTTAACTTAACATTACAGGTAATTTAGGGTATGACAGAATTACTCTAATGGCACTTAGGTACTGTTACAGTTCTTGACAAATGTTCAGTAGAGGACATAGCTATTGGTTTACTGACTGTCTATCCCTTGCCTACTAGCAACTTCTGCTAGCAAATATTCTTAATGCATAATGCAAAATTCTATAGAAACTTTTTTTTTTTTTAATTTAGCAGTACTATTTGGAAAAAATTTGTTAATCATTTTGACTGCAGAATTTCTCAAGTACTCAATTATCCACTTGTTCAAAGATTATTTTATACAATTATCTCCATATTCCATAGTTATGATTATATGACTAGGAAACCATTTTTTAACTAAAAATGGCACTTCAAAAATTGGGAAGGTGTGACTGGCAATTCAATATTTATTATTCTGAGGAAAAATAAATCTAAAACCATTAAATAATTTTAAATATTTAAAAAATTCTAATCATATCCACTTCAGTGATCCCACTAATCCACTAATCCGAACCTTCATACCATATTATCTTACAGTTCCAGAGGTGGAGAGTTCACTCTGGACTTCAAGAAAAAAATGTGCAATTCCTTGGGGGAATCGGGGAACTAATTGAAAACTATTCTGTTTCAGGAGCAGCTCACAGCTATTTATTCTCTTCTAAATGGTGCCATGGTTTTACCTACTCTTATGCCTTTATTAGTATAAAGGGAATCTGTGGACTTAGAGAGGCTGCCCTTCTAATCACGTATAACCTGAAGCTCCTAAATAACAGCAGATTTTCCATGGTACTCCCAAAGATGGTAGACATGGAAAGAACTTACTTCTCAATTTTCCAATTATTTTAATTTTTTAGTCAAATTGTTCCAGCAGGAAAGAATACTCCAGTCTGAACAGTAATGACAGTATGTAATGTAATGCAGATATATTAATCATCGAGACACTGATGAGGAGGTAGATGGAAATAACCATTGACTTGCTATTAATACTATTGCAAAGGATAAAAATAATCCTGTGAGTTTATAAAAAGTGTTTGAAGGGATGGGAAAGCTAACTGAAAAGCAGATTTTAGAAGGTATTTCAGTTGTAACAGGAATGTTAAGGCTGAAAGAGCTTTGATGCCACCAGTGACAGGACTCAAAGAATGGAGGAAGCTGAGTCAGGGGAGGTTTTGGGTGGATATCAGGAAAAGGTTTCTCACTCAGAGGGTGGCTGGGCAATGGAACAGGCTCCCTAGGAAGTGATCACAGCACCAAGCCTGACAGAATTATAGAAGCATTTGTACAATGCTCTTGGGCACATAGTGGTGTGCCCTGCACAGGGCCAGGAGTTGAACTCAATGATCCTGATGGCTTCCTTCCAACTCCCTTCCTTATACTGTGAATTTATGATTCTATAAAGTCCAACCTGCTTCTATTGCAGAGAATCACACCAAATAAGCTGTTTACTAAATTTTCATAATTTCAACTTAAACAAAATTAGGGGTTTTGGATCAGCTGCTTGAAAATTTGTTTCAGAATTTGATTGTTGCTATGATTATGTACATTTATTTAATTTTCAGATGAGGTGTGTACCTGAGGTGTTAATAACCATTCCTTTTGCTGTTAATGTTGACTTTGGCTCAAATATTTCTTATCTCATGACCATTGTGCTTCCATATAGGACTTGTATGCCTTCTTAATCTAAGGCTAAGTCTACATAATACCTTTTCTTAGCAAGATAAGCCTCTCATTCTCTTGCCTACCTTTCTCTGCATCTATGCCTATTTCTGTTTAATTTTCTTGAACTAGAATGTCCAGAATGGTATTTAACATTTCATGTCAAGTGTCAAGAGTGCCTTGTAAGTTAAACACATTTTCAGATGCAGCTTGTTTTGCTGCTAGATTTGCGTATCACCATCTCTAGTTATGTTGGAAGATATTATATATGCTGGACAACTTGAGCAAAACTATTTATGGGGATAGAAGTTGTTCCAAGGTTACAAAATCATTTCTAAACACCACTTATTCCACAGACTAGTATTGCATCAGTACACATTTGTGAATAGTTGTCCAGTGCCATTTAGACACCTACTTAACTGAGGTTTTAGTAATCACAGTACTCCTCTTTACACTGTCATGTCTACTTCATTGATCAATGCAGGAAACTTCATAAATGTAGATAACATATTTTCCAGACATTTTTTAATTAGCATTGCAAGATGAGCTATCATAATTGCTTCCTTGACAGTAGTTTCTCATAGCTTATAATGTCTTGATATATAATGCATGTCCTGTAATGCATTTCAACTAATCTGTAACTATTACAGTCAATCATCTTGAAACAGTGTCACAGTGCGATCTGCTTTTAGGTCTAAAATAAGTGTTCTGTTTCAAAATTGTGTTGTATTACAGTAGGTAGCATTGTTTTACAACCAGGCCTGCATAAACCCTGTGGATATCAATGAAAGCAATCAAAGACTAATTCAAAATTTACACTTTTCTGCTGTTAGTGGAATATGACTGATGTCAACACCTGTGTTACAAAATGAAAGTTTTACATTTGCCTAGAAAGCAGTTGAGTTCTGACACCTGTTAATAGTATCATTTAACGAAAAATCCACACTGCCTTCACAAACAAAAGGTAATCACGTTGTAGGAACAACTGATACACAGCTGAAGCAAAACATAAGCTGGACTTTCTGATATTGCAAAAGAAATCCTCAGTGCTGGCAAAAGAAATTGACCCTGGATAATCTATTTAATAAGGTAATTAGGACTAGCAGTTTCTGGAAATGTAACTGTAAACAGCTTGTCAGTCATACTGAGACAAAGAGCCTTGTCTCAGTATAAGATACTCTAATATAATATAATATATTATATACTCATATATAATAATCTATGCTTCAAGTGCTTATTTTTGACCCCAGATTTCTGACCCCAGATTTCCTGCTTACACAGTGGGATGCACATCTCTCTAGTGACCTGGCATAGAGAGGAGAATTGAGTTAATATTAGCCATCCAAAAGCCAGTTTAATTTTAGTTCACTATGGTTTCACAGTCACACAATCATCTGTATTTGCATAAAGAAAGGAGCTGAATGAAGTGGAAATGAGGAGCCCAAGGCTGGACAGGACTGCTTCTGTTTGCAAAAGTACTGGCTTACATTGATAAGAAACTTCTGCAAAATTTAGCCTTTAGCTGCATTTCCTAAAACTTCTATTCATACAGATAGTGCCTGATCCTAGAAATTGTTAACACTGTAAAGGTATACCAAAAATTTTATGGAAAGTCTTTTAATAAAGATGACACTTCCAAAAATGAGCAGTGATTGCCTACCAGCAATTTCTAAACATCTACTCATGTATAATGATTGTATACATTTGTGAGTAAATTTGACCACTGGCATTCTTATGCTTTGTCAGTATATAAGAATAGGTTGTGGATACAGGCAACCTGAAGCTTGTCTCATCCTTTCACTGTCACCAGTCTGCCTACTCTCGAATGACTGCTATTTGTACTGGCGGATGCTGGGTACTGGCTTCATTCATCTGTATTTAGAATCCTTCCTCTGCTTTCAAACATAGTAGAGAGATACAGAATATCTAAGAGTGGCTCTGGCATCTTGTAGTAAAAAACTGAGATGAAAACATATTTTAAAGAGAGCAAAAATTACATTGGATTGAAAAAATGCACATGTTTGGTGTGGAGGCAATAGCATGAAATAAAATTAGAGAATTAATTAGAGAACACAATCTTGATTTAAAAAAATCCTTACAGTCTCCTTTTGTGTATGTCTTCACATCTGTCTTAGAGACACCTCTCTCCCTCTTAGCCCTGAAGCATCAGCTTCATCCATGGCACCCTCAACCACCATTTTTTCTCTGAAAATTCCCACCAATCTAGGACCTTGCCAACTTTAGCTGGTGTAGAAATTGTAGCCATGTTGTTTATCAATTTACTATACAGAGTAGCTCTGGACACTGAGATAAAACACAGTGATAAGATGCAGGCTGCTGCTCTTCAGTATCATCTCATTGATGGAGCTGCTCCAGCATTACAGCAAAGGTTAAACAGTTAGAAAAAAATGTTAAAGAAATATCTTCCTCCCGACTAAGTGATTTGGCTTATTTTTTATGAAGAAAAATCATTCATTTCCATTCCAGATAGAATATTTCTTCATATTAGAATAAGAACAACAATGTACAACTATTTTCAATGACTGTTCTTTCTTGGACAATATCTGCTGTGTTTATTTTGAAGTAAAAATTAATATATTTGAGTTGGGCAGTTATTTTTTGTTACCCTTCATTTGACGAGAGAATAATTGCTCTTACCATGTTTTTGTACAACACTGAAATAAAATTAAGTTCTATCACATTCATTTTCTTATGGCAAGAATTTAATTTTTTTGTTCAGTATTGTGCTGGATTTTTTAAAGCTCCTTCCCCAAGCATCTCTCTAACTGCTTTATGCTGAAAATATTTGTAGTTTTATTTGAAGATGTTATAACCAATAGTCTGTATATAGAATTAAGTAATATTTTGGTTAATAATACCATATTACAATATATTACAAAATTCTTTTAACACGAGTAGATATTAAAAGAAGTCCAGTACAAATGTGGCATTTAATTTGTTAGGATGATTATGTGTTTTTACTGAAGGAGTATACTAATCAGCAAAAAAATTTATAAATATATTGTAGTTTGGCGTCTAATTTTTTCAGCTTCTGTAGAAAAATAATTGAGGTTCAGACACCTAATTTCCATTTCAGAAATTAATTCCTCCTTCAGTATGCTTTTGGAGTTGTATTTAGATATCAGGTTAGGTGTGAAGGTTGACAGTGACAGGTAGATGCAAAATGCGATTTTCTTCCATCATTCAGCCCCACTGGTTTCTGAGTAGATATATGGTTAGCCTAAAAGGATTATAGATGCCATTTAATTTACTAACACTATTAGAATGGATTTTTAAAAATCTTGTGTTGTTCTCTTTCTTTACAGGCTTTTGAAGAAAATAAATGTGAACTGAGTCAGATATAGTCCATAAAAAAATGCAAAGTATAATTTAGAAGCAGCACGTACCAGAGGCAAGCAGTTAATGATGATGGAATTAAAAATCTTTCCTGATGAAAAAAAAATAGGTATCTGGCTAGTCTTCATTCACGATCTGTACATTAGGGACTAAACGTGATTGCTTTGGTAAAAACTATTTGTATATTTTAATATTACAAAACAAATATTTAGCAAGTACTTACTGCTTTCTCAAATATTGTAATCAAAACAAGGTAATGCTTGTTATATAATATAGTTACAGGAAAACATACGTTGGAAGGTAATTCCTATATGTACAAAATTGAACAGAAAAGATTGCTACATATGCCATAGGAAGTCATTGTGTAATGCAACTGTTCTAGAGTTACTGCAAGTCTGAGCTATTGCAGGCATAGACAGAACAACAGTGGAACTTCTTCCGCATAAAACTGCATTTTTATTTTATTCCTACTATATTAGTAGCTATTTCTATTTAGGCTCCAATTGAGGCAGTCAGGGCACTACTTGTCATGGCTCAAAAGTAACGTGGTCTCCTTCTTGATCTGTGGAAACCAAAGCTTTGGTACAGAGGTAGAACATGATACTGCATAGCTGTGTCTCATCCCAAAATACAGAAAAAAGTTTCAGTCAAACTAAGTATCTGGCTAGAAAGTCAGTAGTAATAGCAAATAAATTTAAGAAATGTCTTCAAGCCAAGTTCTACTGTGGCTTAAACACACAGAGTTTAAAAAGAGGAGCCAAATTGCACATTCCAGTTTACACTGTATTTACAGAGATGCTAAGCTATGGTGAGTCTGCACCGTGTCCCACATTCCATGGGAAGGGTTGCTGTTGGCACCCCAACCACTGATGCACCACGAGGCTGCCAGGCAACTCCTTTTAGCGATGCCAGTATCTTTTGGATATATACTCAAATTTCTGTTGCTAAGCACTCAGCATAGCTCATACTCATACAAGTCATGAATGTTTGATTCTAACATTTTAAACAATCACCTGATGTGAAGCTATGCCAAAACCATCAAACATAAGTATTTTGATAACAAGAATATAGAGAACTTCTATATTTCTATGTAAAATTACTCAGCACAAAAAAAAATAAAATCGCTAGTTTATCAACAACCAGAGCAGTAGGCTTTTCTGTTATTGCATAAAACAGAAAGAGAAAATAATAGCAAATCTAAGTGAGTCAGAATCCTAAAATTTAATAAAATTATTGTTGACAGTAGTTTCTGGAAACACTTTCTCACAAACTATGTGTTGTGACTTTTATCAAATCCTTCTTTCCCTTCTGTGTGACGTTAAACACAGTTATGATTTGAGCAGCTGGGATTAAAACAAACTTCCATATCTATTTAACAGTTAGACAAAGTATTCTTTAGTATCACAATAATAAAAAAAAACCCTCTCAACCACTAGAGTAAGCAGGAAAAATATTAATGTTTTCACAGTCTGAATTCCTTCCCATTTCACAAGACTGTTAAATGGCAAAGGCGAAGAGCTGCTGAAGGGTTAAACAGAGCTAAAGGCTGGAAGCATAGTCACACATGTTTATGTGTATTCAGCTCAAACCATCTGCTGTTCATATGTGGAAGTTAGTAAATATGATATTGCATCATAGCAAAAGTTCTTGGGGGCAGGATAATGACTGTTCAAGATCAACCTGCTAGAAGAGGACCAAGCTGTATAGCAGATAAGGAAGACGTAATCTGCAGTATATTTAGGAATCTGAGACAACAGAAGGATACAAGAGCAGACGGGTGAATTTACCAGTTAACTGCCATTCACTGAACTGTCATTATTTAATAGTAATGAGATGTTCAGGCAAACCCTTAGCTATCTGCATCATTCATGAAAATACTACTTCAAAACAATGTCTGAGTTTTAGGCATTGTACTCTGAGTCCTTTCCTCTGAGGTACTATTTTTTAACTTTTAAAATTATCAATACAGGTGACAGGGAAGTAATTTTAAAGCTTTAGCTAGTTTGTTATACTTTGTACCAGTATATATTGGATTTTGAGAGGATAAGTACTGTTATTAATATGAATATTTTATTTTCTAACATGTCTCAAACTTTTCTAGGAGAAGGGCCAATATATGCTTTTGTTCTAAGATCCTTCTTTCAGTCAAAGTTTGTGACTTAGTCTGGCACCTAGAAAATTATCAAGGGAATTATTTCTGACTCCATCTTATCAAACAGATGAGAAACTTTATTAATGTAAACTGATTTGCAAGATAATTTTCATTTCTTTTTTAAGTGGAAGGGAAAAGATTGGAGGACAAGGTACATTGCATGTGCCACCACCGTTGCTGTTCAGTAGCATGACCAGTTTTCTCACATTGGCAGAAAGCACAGATGTTATGCTGCCCCTTAGGGAATATTCTGTCTGTAGGAGAGGCAAAATTTCAATATATCTTGACTGTGTAGAAGATTCTCCTTGTGTTTCCTGTGGGTGTGAATAAAGCTGAATATTCCTGGCACATGAAGTTGCAAAGGGAAAATTATAAATAATGATGCATTAAATCATGCTGGACAACTTAAAACAACCATGTGTGATTCAGAAAAAGAATGTAGACAGTTGTTCACATTTTGTATCTTACTTCATGACAATTGCAGATGTGCAATATTGTTCACCAATACAGGCACAAAAGTATGAAGAATTCAGGACTAGAAGGAATTAGACATAACTGAATGTTTACTATAAAAAAATTGTCCTTCTCTGCACTAAATACCACATAAGCTTATAAAACTACGCCTAAGCCATTTGAAGGGCACATTTTGACTTCACAGCCACAGCATTCTAAGAAACAGGGAAGAATTCTGTCTCTGCTATGTGGAAAGAAATACATATTGGATGATACTGGTCCAAAGCATCCTAGCTGCAAACTGGAACAGAGCCCAAACACTGGACTGGAGCTCTGACAGTAACACTTTATTTACAGTTGATGAAACAGTGATATTTACTCTTCATGTGGGTGGGAAATACAGGAAACAACAAAACAGAGGAAAAAAAAAAAACCTTATTAATTTTGTTTCAGGTAGAAGGATAACATTAGTGAAATAGAAAGAGTGCAAACATCCTTTAGCAAAGTATTGTATTCCTACCTTCATTTCCCTGTGTTCTGAGTATTGCATCAAGACATAACCCATATGACATTTCTGTAAGGACAGGTCTGAAGATCACAGTCTAATAAAAAATTAGTCCTCAAGTGTTATGTAGTATTCGTTACATTTCTGAGGTGATAAACCATTAGATAAAGTTATTTCTATTATATTGCATAAAGTATTTATAAATATTCCCTTTATTTAAACGTTAATAGATCTTCAGCATTTCCACCAACAATGTAGGCACATATGTTATTTTAGACTACATATGTTAATTTAGACTGCAAGAAATACAGCTCCTCATTTTCTAAAGTATAGGTTTCTAGTGCTAGTCTTGGGCTTCTGTCAATTTTTATACCAAGTGGATTAAATATACTATGGTACCCTTTCAACTGCAAATGTATTCCAAAAGTATAGTTCAGACAGACAAAAAATGGAAATAAAGATCCACTCCACCCACCCACATCACCTCTCCACTTAGTGTCAATTTAGTCTACACTTTGGGCAGCATTCACCATTCTTAGTCTTCTGACATACTTTGACTTCAAATGTTATATACCACTGTCATTAAAAGACATAAATTCACATTACCAAGTCAGATAGACAGGTGAAAAGAATGAAACCTTCTTGCATGCCAGTATCTGTTTGTGCTGGCTTATGCTACTCAAGGACCTACATAGTTCTGCTACTTAAATCCTGATGGTTTAGGAACGTATTACATGCAAAATTCAATTGTAGTCCCACATCCGTAGTATCACTGAAAGGAGTAGGACTTCAATCTTTGTCAAAACTTGGCATAGAGTAGCACTAAAGATGTCATTTGTGCTGGTAACAAATACAAGACATGTATTTTACATTGCAACAAAACTCATGAATTGAGCTTTCTATACTATCACCCATGTCATCCAACGGCAGAACATTTTAAGACTAAAATGTATATAATGTAGTCTAAAATACTGATGATTAAAATCTTTCCATGATAATTATTATTTTAAAATATAATTTAGCAACAAGTGAATGGCAGCAAGTGCCCAAATAGGGTTTTTACTACATGCATTTTACTACCACTTAAATGAAGCCTTATGGGCAAATAATATCATTTTCAGACTCTTTGGGGAAGAATTACCATGAAAGCATTTTTATGATCTGTTGTACTACCCCTCAAATATTTCTTTAATGGGAGCTTAAACAAGGTAAAATAATAACCTACAAAGTGATTCATTAAATTAATATTATTTTGCAATAGCAAATTCTAGAAAAGTATAGAAATTGAGTTGGGCATGCTAGCATGCTAACATGAGTAATGGATGGAATAGCAGAATATATTTTGAGTTGGGTCTGAACTGACTTTTTACTTTGGAGGCACACTTTAATCTTGATTAATGCTTGCTTTGGTTTAGGCAATAAGCTTTTGCAAGGAAGACAGAGGATTTTCTTCTATTTTCCTTTGACTTTTCCAGACATCTCAGTCTGTAATGCTTGCTAGACTTCCCTTAGAGCCTGAGAACTGCTGGCTTGCAGAACATACAGTGTTCCTGCTCTTTTTTCTCATAGTAAAATTGATTTCTACTTTCATCCACATCTTTGGTTCCCTTGCTAGTTATGATTTAGTGAAATTATTCTCTCTGCTCTTCTTGGGTGTCAAATGGCAGCACAAGGTTGAAAGAAGTTTAAGAAGTCCACTGCAGTAGTAGCACAAGATTAGCCAGAACACACAATAAACTTGAACATGGGAAAAATAATAGTTACTACTTCACAAGTACATAGACTTGCATTTTCTGATATAAAATAATGTGTTTCTTCCAAAGAGTATGTATACTCATTCTAGAGTGATCCTGAACTTGAGCCTTCTGACTTCAGAGATGCTCAAGAAAAGAAAACAGCCTGAGTTTTGCAGTGAGAGAATTTTCACCCCAACCAGAACTGTTTCCCTAGTTTAGGGATGTGAATTTAGACATGTTATTTACAGCTGTACAGCACAGGTACAATCTATTAAAACCAGTATTTGGATGCTTGTCTCAGATACTCAAACATAATAAAACTGAAGGAAGCCCAAACACACAGTGCAACTACAAAATATAGTCTGTCTGAAAGAAGCTAATGTAAAATTTTTTGGAAAGGAGAAAATTAATGGAAAAATTTTAATGTTTAATAAAGATAGTCCAAATTTCTACTTTCCCATTCAGAAGAAATGGAAGCAATTATGAATACCAATATCAAAACAGTGCATAGAGAATTATTTCATTTCCTCAGCCATTGTAAGTTTGGGTGGTTAAGGTTTTTTGAAACATTTGTATCGTACTTCGCCAATTCAAAGAATTACTACATAATAAGGTATTATGGGAGATGAAGCACAGCCAGAGAATCCAGCAAATACAAGGAGGGGATAAATAAACTACAGGTTACACCTGGCCCTGTAGCATTACATTTAATTTAGTATTTCTCATTTAAAAAAGCTTTTGTCCCTCCCCAAAAGAAAAAAAAATTTGTTTCTTTTATTTGGTTCTATCTCCAAGAAAAAGTAAAAAGTTCTCCTTAGATAATGTCATGAAATTCTTACATTGATCAAAAATGTAGATGAATGAAATTACATTTCTCTCAAATTAAAATACTTCTGTAGTAACTTTCAGTCAGTCTTAAGCCTAGTTTGGAATCTCAAAAGGGAGATACAAAGCAATTGTGACATTGAAAATGCACAGCATAAGTATGAAATCTTGTCTCACATTTGCACAGATCAAAAACAACTCATTCAAGATCTGTATTAACAAAAAGAAAATCAAGCTCATCATTTGGATGCTGAAATTGATTTCAAAAAACCTTGAACTGAATTAAATTTTCTGCTGCATAGACACTAGTAGACTTGATTTGATACTGCTTTGCCCTGGGGCACATAGCGTGACTTTCTTCTGAGTTCAGGGAGCACGACAGTTGCCTTATATCCAGATTTATAGGGAGATATGAAATGAGTTGTAAAGATAAGCAAAGGGATTGGAGTAAGCACACAGGGTTGTATGCTGAAATTCAGATACTCTGCTGATGATCATGGCACAGTGGTATACAGGGAGGGTATGGTCACAATCCTGACTCAGAGAGTGAGTCTCCCCGGGCTGTGGTGCTGCACTGAACACAGGGAGGGATTTATCCCCCTTTCTCTGCTTTTCTTGAAGTCAATGCCTCATGAAATTATTCTTCCACTGTCATTTCAGATATTTGCACAAAGCTAAGGTTTTAATTGTAATGTCAAAATAATATAAAGATAAACAAATTAATGTACAAAATACAAATTGCTGACATATTCAGCAGGACACTTAAATCAGTGGGACTTCTCACAAGCTAAAAAATTGTCATCTGCGTAAGTGTCCAGCTGAATCACAGCCAATGGGCTTCATTATACTCTTTATTGGTTTTATCACTTTGACCTTTACTGCACAGTAAATTTTGCCCTTCTTGTGGTATTTATAACATGTTCTATGCCATACTTGCAAAGGAGATTACCACAGATTTATCTACTGCAATTTGAAAAGGATGAGCTTAACACAGACTGTAATGGTTTCACCCCACAGAATAATACATATTGTGTATATTTAAAAAATTATTACCTTAAAATAAACAGACCATTTAAAAATCGTCAGAAATTACAGCAATAGAATGTAATTTACACATTTTAGTTTCTTGTCTTAAAGGTGACCCAATCAGCACATAAAATCTGTGCAACTTTTTAAATCTTATAAAAATAACGTATATTTGTATCTGGCATTTAAGAAAATAAATCTGGAGTTCATCTACCAAACTTTAATGTTACAAGGAAGCTACAATATGAAGGTTTGACTGTTATTTTCTGCACTTACGTTTCTTATTATTTTACTGTTCCTTTTTTTAACTGCTCAGTCTTGCATATCATGAATAAAATATTCAAGAATCCATATAGGGTATTTAACTATTGGCTATTAGGACTAGTTTCCCTGAGATATATGTACAACCTGTACAAGATAATTCAGAATAACCAGAGTTAAGGTTTTTTTTCCAGTTCCTCATCATAAATGCCCTCTTGTCTTATTATGATGAATAACTTACTGTTTCTATGCACTACTCCCACAAAGTTAGAACTTTGGAAGAAAATCAATCTAAAAATTTGAGTTGAACAATGCAGCTGTAAACAGAACAGTTACACAATAAAAGGTATCAGATGATCCTGACCTTTGATTACAGTGCTTTGTGTATAGTGTGTGCACTGTGCAAGATTTCAATGTGTGTAAGTTCAAGGGCACTGTACAGGTAAAACACTGAATTCCTTAAAATTACCAGGCACTAATTTACATGTCACACATCCCTACTTTTTATAAAGTTCAATAGAGGCAACAGATCTAAAATGGAGTTGCTTTAAAAATACTAAGCAAGCATTGCTCAGTTGCTAAGGGTTGTCAGTTTAAGCAGCCGAAAGATAACCAACGTCTAGAGTTATTAAACTTCCAAATAATCAAGATTTAAATTCAGCAAATAGATTATTATGAGATAAATATGCTTTGACTTATATTTGACAGGTTTCTGCTAAAGGATATTTTCAAGACTGGATACATGATGACTTAGCATCAAGCTTTCTTACTCTTGATTATTAGCCAGCATTTCATTATAATTTAGCCCATTAAAAAAAGAACAAAATTATAAGCAGAATTCATTTCTCATACAGATACCTAAACAAATTATTAAAGTTGTCTTAAGAACCAGCACATGGAACATGCAGTTTGACAAGAGTGGGCTGTGGCTGTGAACACTGCATCATTTAATATTATTAATTCCATTTTGCATTGTGCCTGAAGCATGTTATGTCTTAAGCAAGTTACTGTAAGGCATTTGAAACAGATATCCAAGGAAGGCTGGTGGACTGTTACAGGAAACTGAAAGTCAAGATGGCAAACAATAGACCTTAAACTCCGAATCTTATTCATTCCTTTTCCTACAGAAAGGTTCATGAGTGGAATGAATGTGCTATTGACCCCCACAAAAGTAAATGAGGCAGAGCACAGTCTTTCTGTCAGCAGCAACAAGTTTCATCTTCCAGGAAACATTAAAAAATATATTTCAGAAAAAAATTGTATTCATTTGCAAAAATATTCATTTGGGTTTTCAGTGATTTTGCCCCAGAAAATCCTCTGCTGCACCTATATTTTTCCTTTCCTCTGTTGTCCCAGTAGTAAATCAGAAGTCAAAACTGTGTGTGCTGTGTAGTAAATTTGACAAGAGATGCTAAGGGATCTACAGCCTAATAGGATCTCTTAGGAAGCATGCATATGTGATAGAAAGGTGTCCTGGAAAAGCAGCAGGCAGAGCATCTCCTGGGGGAGAGCCTGAGTAAAGAGCTGTAGGATTTGCAGAGACAGGACTTTGGAATCACACATTTTGCTTATGTGGATTGAGCCTGGATGTGTGCTCTGAACTAGATACCACCCAGAAGCATTTGATAAGAAAAGCACAATTTTTCAACTTGAAAAACAAAGCTGGCAAAATAAAATCATGATAAGCAAGCTGAAATACTATGTGAAGACTTTCAAAACTTTAGGAAGGATACCTTTCTAAACCCATCTCCATTTAGTGTTTAGCACATGAAAACTGCATTCCTGTGTCTGTTAATGGTCTGTCTCAAAATTGCTATATACCATTGACTTTTTTTCCCCCCCTTTAGAATTTGCATTTCTTCCTAAGAAAAAGCAATGCTTTGTTAGTAAACTGTTTAGATTTACATACTTAGGTTGGAAAATCCAACTCAATCCATGGAATTGCTTACAGTTTTTCTATCAAAAACACCCCTATCTAAAGATGTTCTGGGTTGCATTTAGACTGTTTTGCCTGAAGCAAATTAGGCAAATACCTTCCATCCTGTCCATTAGAAGCTGGAGGGTTACAGCACACACACGCACATGCCCACACAGACAGGAAGTCACATAAGTATTTAAGTAAGCATTCAGTCCTCAGCAGTGTCCTAGGGCCAAAGCCCAGCAGCTTGTGGGAGGGCACCATGCCAGCCTAACAGATGGACATACATATGGGTAGTCAGGACATCATGTGAAGCCATCAAGTATGGATACTAAGGGCATGATTCCAGCCTAAGAACATGAGCTTTCTGTGAAGGTTAGGGGATGTTAAGCTGGATTTACTTTCAAAAATAAAGAATAAATTCCACTGTAATGTCCAGGAACAGTTACACTCTTACTTAATCAGGTGGAGTTGTTAGTAGATAAAAAGGGCATTTATTTTAAGAGTAATTGCAAAGGAAAATTTTAACATTTCACAAGGCAGATTTCATTCTGACAGATAAATATGTATTGTTTGTGGGGAGATGTAGTTAATGATAATGATTTTGCACCAAAAGTGCTTTCACCCTGCATCACCATCTGTCCTGTGCCTTTTTCCTAAAAGAGATGGGAAACTTCTATTTGAGCAGCAAATGCAGGCCAGACAGCCAAACACATTCTCCAGCAATCATTATTGGGAGGGTCAGTGTTGGGAACCACTGCCCTTTGCTGATGAGGAAAGAATGAGAAAAATAGAGGCACAGCACCTCCACATTGCACTGCAGAGTACTGACTTATGCTCATGCATCTGAATGAAAAACAAGCGTGCACATCCCACAGCCACCTGCTGCTATGTCCATTAGCAGGAGAGATGAAGAAGTTAGGAATCATGCTTTGTGAAATTTATTCCACTGCTGTACCATGATTGCAAAGGGATATGCCAAAAGATGGTCAAATGGGATCCCATGGAATCATTTAATCATAGAATATACTGTGTGGGAAGGGACACATCAGGCTCATCAACTCAAACTGAGCTTTGACCACACAAAATGTCAGTGTCCGGTAGTCTCTCTGTATTCTTCCCATGTCACCTGGCCTTGCTTCCACTGGGATCCCACCTCTTACAAGGATCAGAACATTGAAATCTGACAAAATCATGAACCAATTTTGAAGTGTTACCAATTGACTAAGGAGAGCACATGAAATTTCAGTCCCAAGCACAAGAAGGATGGGGGCAGCATCTTGGTTCATGGAGAACTGTGTATTCAGAGCAAAGTTAGGACATTCCTCTTTGATTGAAATGAGATGTTCAGAAGAAACATTAGAACTTTATGAAGATGAATATTATGTAGATGGTATTGTATGTTCAATAGAAGGACTTGTCTGTTCCTTCCAGTCTTGATTTAAAAACACAAAGAGATGGATAACCGCTGCTTCCTCTGATCTTCTGTATCCAGAGGATACAGCTTGAATTATCAGGTTTACCTTGTAGACATTTAGGTTCTTTCTGCTACACTCAAGAGCTCTTTAATATTCAACACTCCTTCCATTAAGTTACTGATTGTAATGCAAGTCACATCTCAAATCACTTTTCGCTAAACAACAGATTGACATCTTTAAGATTCACACCATTCTGAAGAATGCTATTATACTGGTCATTTTTATGCCCTCTTCCATTTTTCAATGGACTTTAAGAATTCACATGCCAGAAGATGTATGCAGCAATCCAGTTTTAGTCTCCTAAGAGCCATACATACATAGGGAAAGGTCAAGTTCTTATTCTATTTCTTTATTCAGGCACTGTTCACCATTCTTACATATTATCCTATTATTTCTTTTGTGAGACAGTACATTCCAGGCTATAGCTATCTTTTTTCATTTCAGCCTACATGCCCTGGTTCTTTAACTGTCTGACTAAATTTACCATTTCATAATGCATTTTTTGCATTTTATGTCCCACTTACAGAATAATTTAAATGCTTCTATTTTGACTCATTAACATATCATTAGCCACTTCACAACTGGTTTATGAAGCATCCTTGCATTTCATAAAAGTATTTCATATTTTCTTCAGATCTTTTCAAAGCAAATTAATGCTACTGTGGTCATTTCAGTGGACTTTCATTAGAAACTGGCATTGAATTGTGGTCCTCCATTAATGACTTTTCGGAAGCTCTCAGACAATTTGTAAACTATGTAATGAGCTTTTCACAATTATAGTGCTATTACTTTACTAGAATATTGCATAAAAATCAGTAGACTACCTTACAAATGCATATATCTGTAATGATTACTTGATTTGTTTTTTATACAAAGAATATAAGTATCAAATGAGATTTCTTGTCCATTAATAATGTCTGCATTACCACACTGAGTGACATTAATTACTTTTCTGTCAGGTATTCTTTCTTAAATTAATCTAACATCATAGGTTCCCTTCTTTTGCTTACAACTTATGTCAGATTTACTGCCATACAGTCATTTCATTGCCACTGTATCCCTTTCATGGATGCTGGCACAATCATAAAATCATAGAAAGGCTTGTGTTGGAAAGGACCTTAAAGAGCCTCTCCTTCCAATCCCCCTGACATGGGCAGGGATACCTTCCATTAGAACAGGTTACTCAAGCCCCATCCAGCCTGGTCTTGAACACTCCCAGGGATGGGGCATCCACAGCTTCTCTGGGCAACCTCTTCCAGGACCTCAGTACCTTCAGAGTAAAAAATTCCTTCCTATTACTGGAGCTATTTTTTTTCTTCTTGTATTCACTAATGAGAGTATTCTTACTCTCATTAGTCTCCGTAGTTGTCACATTCTTCTCTTCGCTTGAGGTATTTCATACCTCACGGTTTCCACAGATGTGTATTTACTTTCTCCATTCTCCATTCACTGTATAGTTTTTAATCCCTATTTGTTACCCTTACTTTTGCACTCAGTGCAGATGGACTTGCTAAGATCTTTGGCACCTTTGAATTGTTACTCTTTAGTTATTTAAACATTCTCATTAAGAATTGCAATTTTTCATTCATATATTTGTCTGGCTTCTCCTCCCAATTATTTCTGCTTACATTTTTCTCAAACATAGAAAATTACCCATTTAGGACCACTATTTTACTGCTTGGGGTTGTTCTTTGTTTGTCTAAACTGATTGCAATCAGGTCATGAAAACCACCCCCAGGGCAGCCATGAATTTCTAGTCCAGTAAATTATTCATATTTATCAGTTCTAATGAAAACTTGAATTAAAAATACATTATGTTTGGCTTGGAGATTTTGCACCAGGAAACAGGTTCTTTTTGTTTTTACAAGAAGTTTAATATTTTGCTGGTGTGTTTGAAAACCCTTCTTTACATAGACCTCCCACTACATTTATTAATGTGCATTCAAAAACCCCTGATTTTGTGTTACAATGAGCTCCCAAATGCCACTGCTTTCTTTGTCCTGGGAGGTTACATTCATTTGTTATGTGACCCAAGTAGCATGATTACTTCCATCAGCTTTCAGGGTTGACTTTCCCACTGATGAGGGTTTCTACATCATTGTCCCTGTTACCAAGACATTGTAATAGCTACTGAATGCAACAAGAACCCCTCACTTTGTGTCTGGCCATTATTCCCCTTTAGATACATTCTGCTGGATTACCATAAAGCACTGTAATACACACAATGACTTTACAACTGACCCTGTATACAATGACATAATTTATTTTTTTTCTACAAGTTTTGGGTTGTGTATTTCAAGCTACTGATGATCAATTCACTTACAAAATATCAGGAAGGGTATGTTCCCATGAGTATGATTTTCCAAGGGTATGATTTCAATAAGAAAGGCACCTATATTTATAAAATGGTACTCCTTCCATGTGGCCAGTGGAACTGAATGTACATTGCACTTGTGAAAATTTGCAGAAATGACAGCATTTCCCTTTTGCCTAAGGGGATCTGCTGTTGATCTGTTTTTCTGTATCGCCCTTCAGACTGTATGGCCATTTAATGACTTCTTCTTTTTGATATATTTTAATAACTGTATGACAAAACAATCCCTGTCCTCTCCCTGAAATGGCAGTGTCAGAAAGGACAGAATCTGGATCACTTTTTAACTTCGTATTGTATTCAGGACCAATACCTTGAATAAATGAAACAAATTACAAAAATGGAGTTCTGGAGGAATTCTGTGGGTTTCATTTTGTGGTTTGGTGTTGGTTTTGTTTGGGTTTTTTTCTGTTACATTCTGCTTTACAAGGTTATTCAGTTAGTTCTTAAAATAGTTTATGTAGTTTCATTTGGGGAAATAAATGAGGTTACTTTCACAAAAAAAGTCTTAGTCTGCACATTTTCTGCAAGATGGGCAATATTCAACGAACCTGAGATTCATTTTCTCATGAACATAATAAGACATTTCTCAGTTTAATGCCCAGAGGTGCATACCTTTTAATGAGGGTTTAGAAATGAATATCTAGGAGGAAAAAAAGAACTATAGAGGTGGAAATGAAGAAAAATTGAGGGGGAAAAGTAAAGAAAAAAGTCATCTTCATGTTTAGCATATATAATTAAATATTTCCTAACTCTTGGCCAACTAACTAAAAACAAGAAATTAGAACCATTATTTCTCACCTCATTGTTTTTGCAAAGATTTCTGTGTAAAGTATATTTAAATTTGAAATTGTCACAAAATGTTTTGGAACAGACACTGGGATTCTGCAATTTTTCTGTTAAAAAAATGTGGGAGAAAATATGTCCTATGAATGTTTTTCATCTTGAACTATACTTCTGGTATTTGTTTGGTGCAATTCTCTAAATAAGCTTACTGAAAATGTGGATAAAAAAAATAAAGGCATTTTCACAATGAAAACTAGTTGTTTTAAAACCTATTCTAAATGCACATAATTCTGGTGAATTAATGCAGTTCCTATCCTGACCTTCCCTAAAAACAATTCTCTTTCTTGACAGACTCAAAAATTATTGAAAATTGCTTAAACTAATACAAATATCTGTTAGTATCACTAAAAATATAGTGCTGCATTATTGTTATTTGAACCAAGGTTTTTTCACCAACCACTTCAATTTCAGAAATGAGTATGATCTTTCATCACTGATCCTTCTTTATATATTTTAAGATATTACATTCTGAGTTCTCTTTTGTTAATAGACAGAAAACTCTAGTCAAGTTTTAGTATCTAAAAAAAAAATCTCTTTTATAAAATATCCTCAGTTCAAGTGTATCACACAGTTGAGCAAACTGAATTTACTATTCACTGTTAATCCTGACAATTTCTTCTTAATGTATTATCAGTAAATTTCACATTTAAAAACATTTTTTCTCACAGGACTGTGATGTGCAATGTAGAAAAAGGAAAATTTAACATTGTCCTTTAAAAATAATAAATAATTAATTTTGAAAATTTCTCAGTGAAATATTTCAGTTTCTTTCATAAATAGCACTTTTTTGCAATGTTTTTCTGTTTAAATCTTCAGTTCTGATATTCATCAACTGTAGTATATTTTGGATTCACTATAACTATGTGACAAGTGTCTGCAAAAGAAGTATTTAGACTAAGAAAATGAGATGAGAAGCATTGGATTAGCCTCTTTCACATAGTCTGCAACAGATGCAACACAAAAGACCGAAAAATCTTCCTCAGTTATTTGACAATTGATTTGCAAAGGGTTTACAGGCTTAATAATTAAGTTTCTTTTCATAGATGTACCCCCTGCAATCTGCTCTGACCTTCCATGTCTGATTTCTTAGCATCAGGTAATACAGTGTGCACTCAGAAACCTTACATAGGTGCAAGGAACTGGGCCCAAAATGTTCAACTGCATATGCAGACAGAAAGATCCCATTAACAAGTCACAGACGCTGCTTTTCAGAAGTAATACTATTTGCTCCTTACTTGAAAACAGCATGAAAAAGATTTTAGACTAAGTTTAGGGCCTGAACAATTCCAAATAACAGTCATATTTGAACATACCATCTTTCCAAACTGCCAGTAATGAGAACCCATCCAGAAAACAATTTCAGATGCAGCTTTCCCCCGACTGTGCATGTGCAAGCATGGATCTAAGATCAGCTTGAGTGTTCAAGACTGACTGTCAGAACCAGGCCTCCTGACTTCAGTCTGTGCTCTAGACAAACTCCCTCTAACAAAACTCAAATGTAGTTTTAAGGTGAGCTAAGACAGAAAGAAAAAAGTCTATCTTGCAATAGACTATCTTGGCCCAGCTTCAATAGAATGCTTTCAATAGAATTGTTCTACAGGCAGCCTGGAACCTAAACAAATCTTTACCTTCCATGTACAGTTTTCAATATTTTTCACTATGCTTTCTTATTGCTCTTTTCTTTATAAACATGTCACTGTTTTTTTATTTTACATTTCATTTCATTTTTCTTTCCTTGCCAAATATTTAATTGCTCTCTATCTTCTCTACGTTTATAGACACTTAAACAACAAAGCAGGAAATTTTCCTCCCTTAAAAAATGTTTTCAGCATTACAATTAATCACCATAGCCTATTAGTGTAGGAGTACATAGTACAATTAGGATCTTAGCAATAATTTTAACAATGCAGCAGTGTAGCCTAAAAAATGCTGGAATGAGCAATTGAACGGTATTCTATCTGCCAATTTAATTATATTACAAATGGGATTAAATGGAGAGCAAATGAGATATACATATTTGCCAGTCCAGTAATGAACATGTCCACAGAATCCACAGAGGGCAATTTTTTTCTTAGTTTATTACTTTAAAAATTCTTCCTTTAAACAGTGTAAGTTAATACCTTACAAAACATAAATGGTCCTATACATCAAATCATAGTACCAACAACCATTTCGGTGACAGAATGAATGTTTGCTAAAGACGGTGGATTAAAATGTCAAAGGAAGTAGGTCTCATTTAATCACTGTAAGGTCCCTAATAAATATCAGCCAAATGCACTCCTCTTGTCTCTACCCATGCCCTTAAACATAGCTATTAATTTCAAAAGGGATATAATACATTTCAATCTACCATCTATTTTTAATTATTTTCTGCAGTGAGTCTTTCAGAATAGTCACACAGATATAGTAAACATGTGAATTCCCCATCCTTGCCACTCACAGTGGCTCATTTTCAGTCAGATGAAATTGGAAAATGGTAACATTCAGACACAGCTCAGAAGATGCAGCTGAAAGATAAAGAGAATTGTATAATAACTTGCCCAAAGTTCTGTATGGAAATTTATGAGACACAGTTTAATATTGTGGGGCTGTTATCTACTAATTCAATTGTGAAAATGGGATCAAGAGATTCTTTGAGTTGTCCTTAATTTCTTCATTAATTTTTAATGCTGGTTTGATTAAAACCCTTTTCATGTCTCAGTCTTAACACCTTTAGAAGAAAGTAAAATTGTGCTAGTACACATTGAAGGGCAGCAACAGGCAACACTGACAACGCAAACTGGGATTCCCAGAATAGATGCTTTTTGTGGCTACCAGTATAATCATCTTTAGTCTTAGCATCAAGTTTTCTCCTATTCCTCATATGTGCAGACACATAACAAATGTAAAAGGAAGGCAAGAAAGGAATATCCAAGGATAATTCTTTCCTATAAGCCAAAGTTTTGACGAAATTTAAATAGGGTGTTTACAAATCAGATGTCTCCAAAGGTCTGAGTAAATGACTCCAACGGCAAAGATGCAAAAAGCTGCAGGTATAAACAGACAGAAGTATTTGTCCAGTATCATTTTCACGGGGTTGTTACTGAGCTGAGCAAGTAATTATGTGGTATCTGTCTCCAGAGACATGGTTCTACATCACAAAGTGCTGGGAAATATTCTCAAGGCAGATTCAGTCTTTCTTACACTCATTTTTATTGTATAAACAAGAAGGCTAAGGTGTGAAAATCTGTTAATAAATAATTTTAGTTAACAGAAGTTAGTTTGGTTTTAGTTAACAGAAAAATAGGATTGCAAAAGTATTTGCTGTTAAAGGACCCCTTTAACATAAAACCATGTGAAATTTTGCATAACTATTTTCAATATAGCATTACAGGAATAGACTTCTTCACATGATTTTAGAATGAAAGTAAAACTTTGCATTGTTGAAAACAATGTTCTTTGTTACATACTGCAGTGTTCCTGGCTTATGCTTGAATAGAAACAGAAAGAATTGGATTGTAAGTCCTTGATTGGTCATGTTGAGTCCCCACATCACAATACACATCATGCCTCATTATTTGACAGACTGGCTTTGCTTGAATATTCAATACACATCCCCAGTGTAATTGTCCCTAAATGCCAGCTAAACATCACCTAACACAGTGTTTGCTTAGAGTGGACTTCAAAGTGGAAGTAAATAGGCTTCTGAATTTTAAGCATAAAAGAAAGGACTTTCTTCAGGGATAAGTCACAAAAACCACACAAAGCAGAGCAAATATTCCCTGGGTACTGTTTCTCTTTCAATTTCTTTCTCTTTGTCTATAACCTTTCAAGAATACAAAATGCTTTGCTATACTGGCCTCATATTAGTAACTTACAACCAGTAAATTTCAGATGTCATTCTTCTGCACCATTCACAATATTTGTTTTCTAAAACCAGTTTTTAAACTTTTGTTATCAGAACCTTGACAACACCTAGGAAAAACAAAGGTTTTGGCTTGCTTCCATTCCTTCTTTTTAAAGTTTGGCTGAAAGTAGCTATGGAACAACAAGGAATAAATCTAGAATTACATCTCACACAAAGCTGTATAAAATATGAATATTCTCCCTATTCTTAGGGCATTTCAGGAATGTGAAAATCTTAGAAGCTATGTGCAACCAACAGCTTTATTTCACAAGGTATTTTATGTCCCTTACCACCTTGCCTTACGAGTAATTCCTCTACTGCACAGTTCCTTTGACTTTTTCTCACTCCATATTAAAAACATGTCTATGTCCTTTATCTGCCAGCATTTAGTGATAAAATGGATTATAAATAGCAGTTTAGGCCAGAGAACAAGACTTTTATTAACTGCATTTCATACGGTCCCAAGGGGCTTGTTACTAGTTGAATGCTGGGCATGGTAGATAAAGCTCACTGTCTCAGCCTTCCTGAATGTCTGCACAAAGTGGGACAGTATTTCCTTTCCCAAGACTAGCACACAAATTTAATTTTATTAAATTCCCTTTATGTTCTGCCTGAAAAAAGTATTACACCTTTCCAAAACCATCCCCAAGCTGAAAGAATTAAAAAGCAATGGAGGTTTTTGGCCATTAGGAAGGAAAAGAATATTGAATTTGTGAAGGAGTCAGCAGAAAGCCATGCTTTGGCTTTTCATCCCACAGATGAAGATTTCATAATGAACAGGCAAAGATAGAGAAGGTGTTCTGATCTTCTGCATTAATTCTCCCTGAGATTAGCTGCCTTTTTCTTTCCCCAGGTAAGTTCTTATTTACATTGGGCAATCCCCATAAGCCATGTTACGTTGAAAGGACAAATAAGGCTATAAACATGGACATAGGATAACAAAATAAGATTGATTATGTTTTATTGCGTAGTGTCCTTTGTATTTACAGAAGTCAACTCTTGCTTAACAGAGAAATATTAAGTTTCTAATTGTTATAATAGTGATCTCATTCTAATAATGTCACAGTAACTAGTCAAAAAAAGAACCTATGAAAACAACATTTCACTTAATTACTAACAAAATGGGAACTATGTGGACTTTTCTGTGCCCCCTTTCAGTAAAATGGTGATAGAATTAAGACTAAGCTTTGTACACAATTAAATATGAAATATATTCAACTGCATTTCTACTATAATTGGTAGTTTATGTCTATAAAAGAAGGAATTCTGAGCACTTGTTTTGATGACAAAGTGTGAATACTATTGAGGGAAGTGGAGGGTATTTATTTCCACAATAAAAATAGTGATTATTTTATAAAAGCATAAAGAATATCCAGAATCTTTCTCTTGTCCCTGTATTACCATAAAATTTTGGTAATGCAGACATGTTTCATTCAGAGCTGTCTTGCAAATAAGACTGTCTAGATCTGGAAACGCAGAGTATCCTTGCCTCTATTTTTTGACTGTCTTTGGACTTGTTCTAGTAGGCAAGCTGTTGTTGGCTCCTTCTCTGTTATGTTTTGATTTATTCTTTGTCATCTTCAATTTTAAATGAGCAGAAATGGCTATGGATTGTAGAGATACCTAAACTGGATTACTGTAGGTCATAGAAGTAAAAAACTATCACAGTCCTAGGAAACTCGGGTATGAGGTCACCCTGCAAAAAAATTTCTACATGCATGCAGAGGACATATTCAGTACTTTTTCTTTCTATAGCCTTAGTCTGTTGTCTACAGCAGCTCTAGTAACAAAAAAATATCTGAGAAGTCATAAATTCTTTGGCACAGGGAGCCATAATTGGTTCCAAAATATATTGAAACCAGTCTTGACCTTCTGAAGACTGTCCTCAAATTGGTACTGAGTGCAGGAGTCTAAATTTTTAAATGGTGAAATGCAGATAGCAACTGTAAAACCCATTCAGGGCAAGAGAGTTCCAGAGCCATCCTGAATGACGATGAATTTTGAAAGGTTCCTGTAGTGTGCACCATGGCAATTCTGCAGAATTAGGACAATTACCTACATGCCACTGTCTCATTTTTCAGGGGGGGGGGGGGGGGGGGGGGGGGGGGGGGGGGGGGGGGGGATCCTTTGAGCTTGGCCTATAAAATGGCCTGTGAAAATTTTGTTCCCAGGAAGGCTGAATCAAATTAGTTGTTTTGAATTTGTCATTTTTCAAAGTGTACTTGTCAGAGATTTTCATAGGAGAATTTGGAGTGTCATCACTGTTGCATTGTCCTCTCCAAACTGTTTATAAATGGAACTTCCACAATTCTAATAAACAAATGCAGTTGTATCCAGAAGATGCAGTCTGATAAAAATCTGCCCTAAAATCTTCTGTAAAAAATCACTGGGAAGGTAAATAAAGTTTACGAACCAGGTTAATTGGCTTGATATGCCAGCCTTGCCCTGCTCTCTTGAAGCAAGTCAACTTTAAACACTATGCAGACAGATAGTTAAATGGTTTTCCTTCATCAGAATTGCTGAAAGGGTGCAATATATCCTTATATAACCCTAATATACCCTAAGCCATTATTTCTTAAATATTTATTGTCACTTGTGTATGTATTTTGGCAGTTACTTGTTTCACACAAGGCTGTATGGTCTTGTGAAATTATACTGTTGAATACATAACTATGGAATCATACATCATATCCACACAGGAAATAGGGGAGCGAAATCTGTTCTTCCCATATGGATATTTTCCCACTGATTTTACTAGATGAAACAGTGGGATTTACAATGTTTTAAATAAAAGAAAACAAGTCCCTATAACCATAGAATTCAAGCTGACAAGAAAATATCCAACTTGTCCTCTATCATCTCCAGTGATGATAACAAAAGAGCAAAACAGGTATATTTCATGATTACTCCTCAGTAATTATTAATCATGAGAAAATTCAGATATATTGCTGGATATTGAATTTATTAATTATAAAGGTATAATTTTCTTAGTTCTTTTCCTTAAATCATCCACTTGCCCGGTGCTGTTAGATAAGAAATGCAAATTCCAAAAACTACATCACCATTTTTATTGCTCATCGGAAGCATGTCTTACTTTTGAAATATTCAGCATAGAGACAAAACAGGAAAAACATGCTGAGTGCAATGAAGAGCAGTGGGATGCCAGAGTGCAAATACTGAATAAGATTGTTTGTAAACAAGCTGCTTCTTATTATTTCTTTATTGCTATCAACTCTAACAACTCAAAGCTTATATTTTGAATTTGCCACTGTTTCTTCTTTGTATTCATCATTTATTTTAAAATCACACCAGGGTATTCCTTTCTATTTTGAATTTTGTATATCCTTATTGTCTCTTCAATAGAGCTAGATACTGATAAGTGTATAGAAGATAGCAGTGTCTGTACTAAAGACAAACACTAACAGTGTCACAGACAGTGACTGCGACTGTCATTATATTTTGGTTAACTTGCAGCATCCCACTTTCAGTCATACAAAAAAAGTAAACATTCCTTTCCTCTAAAAAAGCCTGGGTTTCTTGGAAAAACTTCAGACTGATGAACTATAGTGGACTTACTAGTCTATGGTGTATTTGGTCTTCAAAGGAACCATGCTAAATTAAACCACATATGAACCTTTCTTATTTTTTGTCTCCGAAATATTTCTACATACAGCTTAAATTTTCAATTCTCTGCTCTTATTGCCATGTTCTTAAGCTGTGAACTGTTAAACAACTCCTGCATCTCCCCAGAGATGTAAATCCCTAGTTCCAATACAAATGAGGTTTGTAAATTCTTGAGAGCGGAATGTTCTACGCAAATGGGAAATAGTGTCATTACTTAGCACTGTGGGAAGCATTTCAAAAGCTGAAACACCCTTGCCTTCAAAAGCAGAAAAGTTTTTAAAGAAGTGTCCTCATCATCCTCCTTTGCAAATACCGACAAACATTTGATCCACTGAAGTTCGGTGTGATTCAAAGTCATGCACACCTCAGGCAAAACCCACTTCCAGATATTGGGGGATACCTGCTCAACCTATAAATCTCCATGTCAAAGCCATCCCTATAATTTCCTTCCAAGCAAATCAATAAATATAATTTTGACTCTTTGAACTGAGTATGTATTTTATTTGTTAGCTAAAACCACAAAGATTATTCTAAATTCTCTCCAAACCCTCTGTTTAACCAGTCTATGTTGCAATGGTTGGCCTGCAGCACTTCTATTTTTAGCTCTAATGGAACAGTCTTAAATTGCTTATTTTCTGTTTACTAAAGTCATTGAGCTTGTAACCATGGAAACTGTGCCAAGTGCCACAGCTTAACTGTTTTATTAAATGGATGGAAGTTGCAGCTGCAAAACTTGAAAGGCCAGCATGTCAATTTTATATATAACTCAAATCTCCCTATATACCACATTATAGCAAATACTATATTAAATATTAGAAGCCAGAATCTGGTCTTGGTTGTAATGATAAAAATTGTACTATCGCTCTCCTCAATGGAAACAAATAAAAAAAAAAATTCTGTGCAATCTAGATCAAGATCTGGTTTTTGTCAAATTGCACAGGCTGTCGAGTTTCAGTTATTATTGCATTTGAGTACCTAAATTGCAGATGATGTACATTAAACCTAATTATCATGGAAAGACCCCATCTCACAGTTGTATCTGCATGAAGTTTTTAGCACATTATTGTATTGCTTACAGCAATCACATTATTTTTGGAACCACTATGTCCTATAATATTAATAGAAATAATTAAATCAAAACTAATGACTTTGTCAACTGAAACTTCTAATGCTATAGTGGAAGAATTAACACAAAAAACTCCTTAAATCTGTAATTAAGTTTTAAAACAAGAACATCCTGAGCACCAGAGGTATTGAAGCTTACACTCTCCGTTTCTTTTAGTATAGGCTGAGTATGCTCCCTACATGTGAAAGCTAGGGTATTTTTAAATTCATACTTCAAATTCTGTATAACACTTAAGTCAAACCCTCCTGGAAGTTATTGAAAATTATTAGCACAGTTCAGAAGATTTTTGTGATGGAGTATAAAACAACTATCATTTTTAACACAAACCTAAATATTTCCCTAAAGTCCCCAAAAGACTAAGAGCTAAAATAAGAATAATGGTATATTTACATCCATAAATACTTAATGCATGACTCAAACTGTGTAATAGAACCAAATGCTTAAAGAATGTTCGACATTTAGAAGAATCAGGTTTTGCTTTCTTTGCAAGGACTGTGGTTGAAACAGTGTTCACATTTCTAATTTTGGTGTTAAATGTCTCCATATTACAAGCCCATCTATATGGACTTCCAGTGAACAAAAAAAAAATAAAATAAAATAAAAATAAAATTGCCATTTTAAAGGACACCTTTTAGTAAAGGTAAGACTCCAGGAAATTAGGAACAGTGGTATTTCTTTCTATGAAATTGGTTTTGTGTTTTTTGTTTTTTGTTAAACAATAATTGTCATCATTGTTTAAATTAAAGAATAATATGTATGATGCTCAATTATTGAATTCAAGTAAATATTCTTCATTGTCTGTTGGCATAACTAGACTTACTGAAGTGAAAAAAATGATTTTTCCTTCCATTTATATATTTCTTCCTTTTTTTTCAATCCATCTGCAGGATCTACCTTCATTTGCAACACCCACATAATTCCAGTGAAAAATCAAGAGGGAGTAGCAATGATGTTTATTATTAATTTTGAGTATGTAACAGATGAAGAGAATGTGGCATCTCCTGAGAAGTGCAAGCCAATATTACCATCTAAACTTGTAAATCGTAAGTTGCTCAATGAAATTTCTTTGCTTATCTCTACTTTTGTCTGTCAAAGTAATCAACATTGGCAATAAGGTTAGAAAATGATGAAATCCCAATGATTGAATATTCCTATTTTATAAAAAATAATTGGTGGCATTTCATTACTAGTTGGTGAAATGTGATTGAATTAGACTATAAAATATAAAAATCAGTTAAAACACAATTAAATATCCTGATTTTATCAAACTGAAGTAGTTAGATTGACTTGAAGGATGGGAGGGGTGGAAGAGGTGGATGTACGGGAAATGCTTTTGTTTTCATTCCACTCTGGAACATAACTATTGTCAAAATTAGAAATTTCAACACAAATGTCCACTTCTTGTACAAATGCATTTTGTAGCTTTCTGTCCCAATATCTGCAGAGCATGTGCTCTTTTGCTGACCTTCACTATGTGCAGCAGCAGCACACGACCCTTCTGCTTTGCATCGCCACTCATGTAATCTACTCTTACTACAAGATTTCCCAGAACACATCCCATTTGTACAAGCTCTTACTAAAGCACAGCATGTTCTAACAGTGAGCATTTACACTTGGAAAACACCTTTTCACAGTGAGATAATCTTTAACATTAGCACAATAAAGGAACATAAGTATTCCAATTGTTAAATCAGCACTTCAGTTTTCTCTAGTTAGGAAATAAAGGCTGGTACAATTCTCACTCTGAGAAGCAAGGAGAGAACTTTCTTGATGCAAACACTACACAGTACCTGAAGTGTCCATAGCACCTTACAATGACTGGGTGTATAAGAATGTGGCAAAGAAAATTTCCATTACTGGAAACTTGCAGTCTGCAAATAATTTTTGTTCACCAAATATCATATTTTTTAAAAAAGCCTTTGTAAATAGTCTTTACAGTATATATTTAAAATCTTTTATGGTTTATGCTTCCTTTTCTTATTCTGTTTTGCACTGTTTGGGTTTTTTTGATAACCAACACAACAGTTTTTTGTTGGGATTTTTTTGAGATACCAAGAAAATGCTTTTTTTCTGCTAATGATACAGTTAAAAGCCCATTAAGGGGTATAAGAAAAATTTTAAAATTGCATCAGAAAAAAATTTGGCACACCCTACTGTCACTAGAGGACACAAAATGCTTCACACAAACACCTCTCAGTATCAGAACAGAAAAAGGTACCTTTATTCTCTGACTCCATTATTTATTCCTTTACTCCTTTATTCTCTGACTTTATATCTGACTCCAATATTTATAGATTCTCAACAATGACCAGGGATTGGATAATTCAGTTAGCACCTTCCCAAGCACACTGGTCATGTGAAACATCCATCAAAAGACGTTTCTTAGAAGGAATGTGATAAACAACTTATGTTTATAGAACATTCATGGGAAAGTAACTTAAACTATGAAAACATTATCAGAAGGCTTAATTTTCAGGGTGACACCCTACCCATATTCTGGTTTTATTTTAGTATACCATGGTTTTGTGAGTTTGAAACATCTTACTTTCTGCATTTAAAAAGCAATTTTATAACATAGGTAGAATTGTTCAACTTGTCCATGTTTACTGTGGTTTTATGGATGAAATAGAAGGTAAAATACCAATTGGGGAGAAAAAACAGAGCTTCATATCTTGAAAAAGAACATTTTGTTCAGATATCTGTGACACATCATTGTACACTTTCAAGTGTTATCGCTTGCTACATTTTTAAGTGAAAACCCACTAAAGAGGAAATCTGCAAAAAATACCCCAACTTTGTCAAAACATCCTGCTCTTTTTTTATGGTATTTACACCTGACATACACAGGGGATTTCCTTGCTGAAAGTTCTTGAAAAATTAACAAGCTCGGTACATAACTGATCTCTCACAGAGAGAGATCAAGGTGTAAAAGGAGGCAAAGAAAGGTGACTTGAGCCATTTTCCTGCTAGTGGGTACAGCCAGATGCCAGAAATTGGCAGAAACCAGAGCAGGCACATGGCTGCTCCGTCTTCTACTGAGTTGCTTATGGTTTCAGAGCAGACTGTTACGTGGGCCGGATGGGATGGATGGTGATACAAAATATGCTACATAACCAAAAATGTCTCTTGGCAAGAAAGAGGCCAAGCTATGCAAAACATCCAGAAATAACTGCAGAATATTGTGTACAGTTCAATGGGGGTTTTAAACTAAAACAGACAAAAGCCTTGAAATATAGGAAAGGCAGAGAGACACCAACAAGCTAGAAAAGAAGTCAAAACAGGTGGAGTCTTTACCAGTAAAAACATGTTTTTTAAAGCCATGTTCCCAGCGTAAGAAAGGTATACAGCAGAGTCTGCAGGAGATAGTTTTTCATCATCATTCTCTATTTAGAGGAGGTAAACCAGGTGAGCTCTTTTCACTGGATCACACACAAAATGGACAGAAATAGGTACTGGTTCGGGTGTGGGGGGGAGTAACAAAATCCCTTTGAATGCAGCAATTTATACAATAAAAGTAGAGAAGGAACCAGACAAACAACAAGTGCAATACATCTCTGACAAACAACCATGAAAGCAACTGCTAATGACAAAAGATTTCAGATTACATTAACATCTACTACCCAGAAGCATGCAGATCATGAGAGATTTCTTTCCAGATCTCCTTAGATTGAGTTTTCTCATATTAGAGTATCTTTTCAACATTCTAATGAGAGCAAAAAAAAATGACTGAGTCAGGTTGCAGGAGAGAAGTAATAGTTATTAGGAAGCAAATAGATTGCAGCTGTTTTCCTGACCCTAGAAAACAAGATAACATTTCATACTTTCATCTTTCCTCTAATGGACTTATCAAGAATTGATCAAATTTATCAAGTGTTATCCTTTTAAAGCCTTTCCTTTTTTCTAAAAGCATCTATTCTGCAAGCTGCAGCCAGCAGTTATGAACACTAACAGTTACCATAAGCCTCCTCATGACAGAAATTGCCACTGAGGTGAGGTCAGTTGATTATAGCAGAGTGCTAATAACACCAAGGTTATGGATGGTTGTTGATCCCTGTATGGGTCATTCACATAAGAGTTGGACTCACTGATCCTTCTGTTTCAGAATATTCTGTGATTCTGCAAAATCTAATGCAATGTAATAAAAAAGCATTTCATGCCATGAAGAGAAGAGGGGTTTCAATCTGTTAAAGGGCTGAGGGCCCTCTGAACAAATTAAGACCTATGGAAGACAACAACTTTTAGGATTAGCTCAGTGACTGCATTTAGCTCTGGATAGGAGAAAACTTAAAATTTTATCATCTGAATACTGACAGATACTTTCAACAGTGTTTGTGAGCTCTCTAGTACAAGGATCCTGTCTTTTGTTATGTGCCAGGATGATGGCTAACACAGGTTCTGATTCAGCACTGGGCTTGGCAGATGATGATAATAATAGATTATTAAAAGGAAAAGGTATGATTCAGGAGTTTGATGAGCACATTTGAGTATAAATAGAATTCTTCCTAGTCTGGTGTTCAAGAGTTCCTATTTTATATGCAGCAAATGTCTGAATAGACAGTAATGTGAAAAGTGAAGATAGTGACTTCACAATAGCAGCATAAAAGTCCTTTCAGTTGATCCTAATTTTTTCTGGCAAGAATTTATCACCAGCTCTCACTGGCAATGGGAACAGTTTTTGTATAACCAAATAGTGAAAATTTGGAAGATCCTAGCATGCATTAAACCCTGTAAATAAATCACATCCAACTGATTTTTCACTCTTCTGTTTCATTGTTTTTGTACCTTGCCACAATTCTATTTTCCAATGTATGCCACTTCCCTAGTAAAACTAAGCTAGCTTTTGTTCATATATAACTCTTTTTTTTTTTTTTTTTAGGAAAAAGGGTATAGCCCAAAACTTTTGCCATTTCTTTTAATTTAAACTTCTAATCAAACTTATTTAATACTACCCCTGTTCCATCTTTGCATTCAGAGACATGCAGAAATTTCTTCTGTAATTTCTTCTGTACATACTTATCCCACAGCTGGGTAACATCCTCTTGTCCATATGCGTACAATGTGCACTTAAAGCGAGACTTAGAGAAACCAATTTCTGCTATAGATGCCCATTCATTATTCAGTCTTTCTAAGGTTTGTCTCATTTCCATATATGAGAGTTCTACTCATTCTTACTTCAATTCTTTTCTAAAATGTTTTTGGCTTTTGCGTTGCCTTTTCTTAGATGATGTAAACCTTTTAGAATTCCAGAAATTAACATCTATACCCAAAGATAAAAACACTTAATAACTTTACCCCACCACATTTTTCATGTGAAACACTTGAAGACATAAATAGCTGTTTTGTAGATTAATCAATATTTGTGTAGTGTATTGAAGTGTTAAGACTGATAGTTTTGAGCTACATAAGCCCTAAAAATGGATTTTACTCATCTCTAACAGTTCATATGGACTGTTCTGTCTTACACCTTCTAAGACACTAACATTTGCTTGATTGCCACTATAATGATGAAAAAATATTCCCAAAAATGTAGTTCATAAATTTTCATGAATCTAACCATTTGCAAAGCTGTGTAAAATGTTGAGCTCCAACTGAAATAATGCATAAATAATGTATATTTAGTAAGATACTCCGGTAAAAGAAAACTCCTCCCTGTTAGACTCACTGTAAAAAAGAACAGAGAGCTTTGCACAGATTTTCAACAATGAACTAAATTAAGAAGAGATGTCATTTTATACCACCTTAGCAAAAAATTTCTTTGAACACTAGGAAATTAAATTTATCTACTAGTAGCTGTTGTTAACCAAAATAATATATGATTTCCCATTCAGTGTGTTGTACAAACTTCATTAAAATCCTTATTATAAAGTGTTAAGCTATAACTTCTGCGTGCAAATATTTGTTTTATATCCGTGGTTGAGAAAAGGGATGCTTAGAGTCCAATTTTATTCCCAAATCTCAAAAAAATCCATTCCATTATTTTATGAGGAGATTTTAAAGCAATTTATAGAAGTAGTGGCATAAATTACTATTTTCTCATGGCACCTGATTCTGTTCCTCAAAGCTTAGAAATACTTCTTGTCTGTAAAACTAGTGAACACAAGATATCAAAACCAATCATGACAGATTGAACCCAAAAAATCAACAGCCAATTCAAACTGACAGAAACACATACATCTAAAGATACTGACTTCAGTATGTAGAATGTGGCTACAATTTTTCTGCTCAAAAGACACCATTTGTGGGATTGTAATGAGAAAAACCTTTCAGAAATTAATTCTGAGTTGTCTTCATTTTCTGCCCCACTTAGAGCATTTTACCTTTTTACTGACCTATTTTTTAGGTCATTTTCTAACATATAATCCAGCCCTGTCTAGATCAAAATTTCTATTATTCAGTAGGCTAAAATATCGAGTCAGTTGAGGTTACTTTATCACAAGTTTTATTCCTTTAATTTCAAAACAGTTTGACTAGCTAGAAGTACTAACCTAAAAGCCAAATATTGGTTCCCAAACACTGTGTTTATTATCTCATGGGAGAAAGCCCAGAAGATTATTTAATTAAACATGTAATTGCATTCTGCCAAAGAGGGATATTTCAGGATTTTCTTATCATTTTATCATTTGAAAATCTATAAGTCTAATAAAGACACCCTGGAATAATTTCTTGGGTTTCTTTCTGTGAAGGAAATGAGACGATCTGTTACGCATCCAATAAATGGATAATAACTTTCTTTGGATAACGTTCAAATAAAGTGAAGGGGCTAGTAATATTCTTAAAATAGCCAAAACTATAGTCAGAAAACCTTTGAAGCAACTTCAAGGTGATTACTCCTCAGCAAGTTTTCCTCTTTCTTGGCCCTAGCACTGGAGTTACATCTGAGAAGCAGAGAACACTCCATTGACTGATGTAAACAAACACAACTGCAATTAAAATCAGGCCTTTCCTTCCAGTCAAAGAGCTACCTCAAAAACACAGTATTTGCTTTCCTCTGTGCAAAACACTTTGCTATATAATGAAGAATAGTAGTTTAGTTAAAGGCAAGCATATATTTTTAGTCCTAGATTGTCATGAAACACTGCCTACAGTTTGATGCATGCAATTTTTCCTCATAGAATGTGACACGTATAAAAGCAACCCCCTGACTTTGCCCAAATGTAATGAGAAATTTGTCCAGGATCTTATTTTTAGCGGCACCACGGGAAGCAAATTCATCTTCAGTGCGGGCTAGTGAAGAAAAATTGTGTTCAGGAGGACAAAGGTTTCTATCTAGCCAACCAGCAGCATAGTTCTGAAAACCCCAGTGTCAATTATGCATATTTGTCTCCAAGGTAAATTACAGTAAATGTTAGACAAACTGAAACAGTGTTGAACTCTAAGCAAAGGAATATGTCCAAACACCAATCACTTCTGTAAAAGACAGAAGAACCTCTGCTATTACCACCTTCAGTGCTCCACAAACACCTAACTGCCTAAATTAACAGAACAGCCACTGCGATAAATAATTTTTCTTAGTCGTCTTCTATAGACAGAGAAATACAACTGGGCTAGCTCTACTTCTGTTTCCTCATGATGGCTGCGGTTGGGGCTCAGCTCAGAAAGGAATCCTCCCTGGAGTCCTTGAACTGTAATTAGCTGTTTAAATTACAGCCTCACCCAGCTTCGATCAGAGAGATTTTGCTATATCTTGTACAAACATTCAGCAAAAAAAAAGCAATCTCTGATTAAAGAGATTGAAAATGAAAAAGAGGGAGTGACACAGCTTTCAGTAGCTTTCAGTGGAGGCAACTTATACATATCACACAGATCTTCCAGTGATATATTTTTATTAATTTTTAACAGGTCTCCTATCTAGCTGTTCCTTTCAGGACATTTAAAACAGGGCGGGTTCAGTGAGGTAACGAAGGCTAGGATAATGATTTTCTAAAGTCATCCCATATTATAATACATACCCTCAGGAAAGTACAAAGGTAGTGAATTTTACTTCATTCTCTGATGGAAGAAAGAGACACATCTCTATTATTCATAATAAGAATTTGCACAGAGAACTTAACAAATCTGTGCACTTGCTAAATTGAATTACAGATTCTGACTTGAAGAGGAAAAAAAATCAAAACTATCAGGGTATCTCAAGCTTAGACAAAAATTACTCTACTAGAGAGTAAAAAAATTCAAATTAATTGAGGAAGCTTTTAGATGAATATTGTTTACAAGAAATATGTTTTTTTATGTATAGTCTTCAACATGAAAATGCTTGCTTTAAGATAAGCAAACAAAATAGATCCATAGATAAAAATGAGGGAGTTTACATCCACCATGTCTTACTTCTAAAGCATAGAATCCTATCATTAGTACTTGATTGTTTTAAGCGCCCAGGCAAGTTGGGCATTTCATAGACCTGAGAGCAACTGGCAAGGACACACAGCCTAAAGAGTTCTTGCCATGAAGATGTGAAGTAAGTGAGGCCTATCAGGAATATGAAGCTAAGCTCATATTCTAAACAAGTTTCAGTGAATAAAGTCTGTTCTTTGGATGGAAATTATGAATTCTTCAACTTTTTATAAAGTTTCATCCAAATTAAATTGTCATTTTCTAGCAAAAAAATTTCACTAATTAGAAGTTCCATTTCATGAGAAATAGCATGTTAGTTTGTGTACACCTACTTTAGTTTTCTGTCTGGAACCTTAGCCAACTTTGTAATTGGAAACATATTGATCTATGCAAAAAAACCTTAGTAATTTTCAAAAATTTCTTAATTGAATAGTTCTTAAATTTTCCAAATAAAAAGTCAATGCACTTTCACAACAATTCTTCTGCATATTACATATTGTATGTGAATTTAAGCTACCTGAATTTTCTTCTAAAATGTGTGGAAATTTGATATTCTGCCTTCTTTTCTTAATAGTCTGTTTATTTTTTGAATCTGTTGCAAGCAAAAGCTTTTTGTAAATTTAGTTTAATTGTATTTCAGATGGTAACAACCTTTCAAGTGGCTCTTCTTCAGGTAAATCTATCTTCTAAAATTCTATCTAAAAGTTCTTTTATTGCTTTGTTCTGGCTATATTATTTCAAGATCTCATTACATTTTTTATATTTCTAGAAGAGTTCAAGTCATAATATTGCTCTTGCTCTCACTGTCTGAATATTTATTTCTGCAAAACTATAGATATAACAGGTAAACTATTAAATTTAGTATAATTATATGACATATAAAATCCACATTTAATGATAGTTCTCATCTTATTATTACTGAAAGTAGCAGTAGGCAGAGCATAAAAAAACTTCAATCAGTATATGAGACAAAAGACATTGCAGAAATTGATAGTGGTATATGAATTCAGTGTTAAAACATAGAAAGCATCTTCAAGCTTCCCATCTCAGAGAAAAGCAATATTGTTTATCCTATGGCAGCCAAGGTGATGGGGGTTGAGAACTTCTTGAGAGCTTGATTTAATGGATAGAATTTTTTTTTTTTTTTTCCCAACTGACAAAAAACCCACTATAGTGTCTCCAAGACAGCTAAATATTGCTCTGGTAACAAATAATTTAGATATATTTTCTGCAATATTTTCTATGTTTTTCATTGCAGTTATTTACTTTTTTTCTTCTTTCATACTTCTAATCATATTTAAGAAATAAAAATTAAAGAAGAAAAATCACTTTCTGAGAGGACAATTTTTTTTTTATATGGCTCTTTTACAAAAGCAATCCTGTAATTGCAATGAATAAGATACAATAAAATAATATTTCTATCAACAAGTGAAAGAAAAACAGGTAAATGTACCAATTCATATTAACATTCCAGGGTATAAACATTATGTCTTTTGAGGGAGATCCTGTTAACACTGTTCAGACTACGTTCACTTGTCAACCACACACAGCAAAGCCCCACAAGCAGTCAGAGACTTCATTCCCTTCCTTTCATATTCTGACAGAGTCCCATGTGCAGATATCAAAGTTAAATCTTTCTCACATACAAGGGAACATAAAGAAGATTACTGGTTTCTTATACTGGTAGAAGACACATGCAACCTTAAATTTTAGAAAAAACTAAAAGAAGTACCAAATTTTAAGGAGACCATATCAGAGGATAAAAAAAGAAGTGTATTCACTGTCTGAGAATTATGAGTTCTAGTTTCTAATGTTAATAATTGCACATGCCTTGCTCATTCCTCCTGAAAATAAATTAGGTTATTTAATGAGCAGAGCAAGAAAATTGTCTACTTAAGTGTGCTTCAATGCATTTTGGGAAAAAGAACTGAAAAAAACATAATTGTCTCTTTCTGTGATTTTTTTGTCCCAAGGCCTGCTGTGCCCAGATAGAAAATAAGGCATCATCACATGCTGCAGTGTTTGCATAGAGTACATTCAAGTATTTGCTGCTATTTTAGACTGTCAGTGTTTAGGGATTCCATTTCTCAAAAGCAATTGTTTCCTCGAGTCTGTTGCATGAGTTGCTAGATGGTATTTCCAAGCCTTTGAGCAGTAATTCAATGACTGTCTCTGTCTGTATTTCTGATTACCTAAATCCTGGAATTCTGTGACAGTAGACATTCAATTATGAGAAAATGTTTCAGTAAAGGTCTGACTTGTGCTACTTTTGTGAAAGTAATTTTGCTTATTCTTTGGAGAAGTTTCAGAAAAAAGATATCATGGAATTAGCCCATGCTCTGTAGGACAGTCTGTCATATTTGACCTATCTTACGTGGTATTGTCAAGGAAATCCGTGTACGATAGGTTGGTCATTGTGGATTTGTATGTTCTATTTTTAACCTTATATATTGAAAAAGTAACATATGTTTGTATTATAGCCAGACCAGTCATTCACCATTGTAAAACTATCCAAGACCTGATTTTCTTCAACACCCTACCACAGTTAACAAGTTGTACAGGAACATGAACAGCTCACTTTGGTTCCGCTCTCAGCCTGGGGGAAGTGGTGCATTGCACCTGGAAACCGTTCTGACATTTTCTACACCTCACTTAGACAACCTTCTGCAAACCCTTTGTGCATTTGAGCTCCTTTGATTTGATTTTGGAAAGTAAATCTAGAGAAGATTCAGACAAACAGACCAAATGTAGCTGCTAGTTAGGGAGCCTGAGACCAGCTAATATTTTTCCTTTTGCTTTTACATTTTGGGGTTTGGATAACTTTTTCATGCTTTGCTTCAGCATGAAAATAACAATAATACTAGTGGTGCTACAAAAAGTGGCTGAGCAATTCTTTGAGGAGCCATCACAGCTTTTCAGCTGCGATCTCTTATGACTACTCTTCTACAGTGCTTGGGATAGGATTGCAGTAATCCCATTGACATGGGCTAAACAGACTTTGGGAGACAACACGTAGCATCTACTACTACCCAGAGCCCCCCAAAGAAATTGCAGAGAAGGAAAAACTCTCTCAGTTGCAGGCATTTCTCTGACTTATCCACTGTGTCTTGTATGTAAATATACATTTTCATCACTAGAAATTTAGGAAATATCTTCACTGTATCAAGGCAATGCTCAGGCCAAATATAATTTCCCTTCCTTTTAATGAAATGTTTGCACAGAACAGACACAAGAATCACTAGCAATGAAAGTGTATTGGGTTACAAAATAATTCCTTTTTCAGATATTTTTGCTGGAATACCCCATTTATTGTATTGATGGGGCCAGAAATTTGGAACCATGATTGTAGCTGTTGATAAGGTCTTTTGGGAACTAAGTTTCAGTCTTCCTTTTTTTTCCCTCCTGACGCAAAACTACATATTTATTTATGTATTTAGTGTTTAATAGCAATTTTATATTAATGTTTTCTATTAAAAACAAGGATATTATTTTTTCATCTCAGGATCTCCCATCTCAGGATGGGATTTTTCCCTGCATTTTTTTTTCCCGGAAACTATTATTCAAAATATTTTGCTTCCATAAATTCTATGTCTTCTCCTTTGATCTCCCAAAATATGAGACAGAATTATAAAAGGCTTCCAATTTTTCCAAGAAAAGTCAATTTGAATTTGAGACTTTGGAGACAATTCTATCTGCAAACAGTTTAGAAGAGTCTTAAGAGCATCATCTACAGTGATATTTTTGGACTGAGTTCTACTATTTAGAAACTTTAACAGCTGAGATGGCACAGAGAATAAGTGCAACCAACAGATTAACTCATTTGCAAATTACTTATACAGTAAAGCAAGGTTTGAAAGGAGGAGGTGGAATATAAATCTGGAATTGTGACTCAGCCTCAACTGCTTTCCTCAGTTGCTCTTAGGAAGACACAGTCATACAAATCTCTGACTAAGCATTAAGAAGAATTTCACAATCTAGTCTTTAATAAAACATAAGGACTTCAATGTAACATTATCTCTGGATTCATAGTACATAGGATTCATAGTTGCATCTGAAACATGTTTGAGTATTTTAAGCCATGATCCATCTGCTCTGACATCATATTTACACAAAGCAGGGGTTTTCCATTACCAAACGAAAGATTTCACCCATACACAGGATGCCAGGAAAGCTTCCACTGGTACTTTTAGTCTACGCTGGGACAGCAGGCCTGAGGCCTGAATGAATTTTGCAACACGACAAATTGTGTTATTACACTTCCTTGCTCAGTTCAGTTCAGTAAACTACACCAATTCTGCATGGGGCCCCTGATAACTTTAACTACAGGAGAGAGATGAATGTCCAACACACCGTGTAGCTCATTACCTGTTCACTGAAGAATAGAAATATTCCTTCTCTTAAGAATATGCAAATTAAAAAAGCAGGAAATAGGGTGAGACTATTTATTGCAGTGTATAGAAGAAAAGCAAAAAGCTGCTCATCAAAGTTTTCTATTTCATGTCCAAAAGTCCTAGCAAGAAGCAAAATTCTCACTGAGTATTCTTTCCAGCTGAACTGCAGTTAGACAGCTAAATCAGTAATGCATTATAACATGGTCATATTAACGTGGTGAGGCAGAAAAGACCATCTGCAGCACCATGAATATGACTAAAATAGAGTGCCAACAAAAAGCCCTGAACTGTGTCTAATGCCAGAAATCCTTATGAATGGTGTTTTTAAGAATTTCTGTGTAATTGATAAAAAAGAGAATTATAGATTTAATTTCACTTTGGATGCAATAAGCTTTCAAAATTGATTTATAAGCTGCTTCACAGCTCAATTCTATGTGTTTTTAAAAATAATCTATTTTTTTTTTACATTCTTCACTAATTTCTACTATGAGCAGTTGTAGAATTCAAGCATACTTAGTTAGAAGAAATACTTAGTAAGTTAGAAGAAATATACACACTCCCAAGGTGCACTCTGCTGAATATCACTGTGTAGACCGAAAATTGTCACCTTGAACTGCTGTTTTAAAGATGCATGACTCTGGTTTATGTAACAGAGATTTCTGTCTATTTTACTGTTGTGTGTATATACCTAGAGTGAAAAATTCAATGCTAAATATTTAGAATTTATCAAACTTTTTCAAAAATTGTCAAGGTCAAAAAAGTAAGATCATTACATGGATTTACATTTTAAAGTAGGGGAAAAAAAGTGGAAATTAATCACCAGATTTCTACACACTTGGATGTTATCAATAGTCAATATCAATATATTTTCAATTACTTGGATAAAAAAGGTGCCAACAATGAGGTGAGAATATTTGCATATGTCAAAAAATTATTCAGACTATTACATGAGATTCAAAAACTTATGCAAGGAAGCTGAGTGGCCAACTGATAAAACAGCAAAAGAAATTTTTTGCAGACACAATGTTAGAGACTAAATTATCTATTACCAATCAACAACAAAAATTCTCAGCTGTTGTAGAAATATTTTAAATTAACACAGTTAGAAAAATAATTCAAAAATGCAATGAAATATTGGTAATTATAAGGAAGCAAACTAAGGTCAAAACAAAAAGCCACTATGTCACTGCATTGATCCCTAAGTCTGGGAGTAGCTCAGGCCTTTGTCAAAAAGGATTACATTAGAAATAAAAAATAACTAAGAGTGAAAAGGATGATCAGAGGTACACAATACAGTTACACAAGCATTCTTCAGCTTGCTGAACAGGTATACAAAGACTAATTCAGCAGATGTATGAAAAACTGTAAACACACAGAGAGTATATTGACACTATAAAAAGGGAGTCATTATTAGCTATTTTTTATAGGAGCTAGAACCCTACCCAAGGCAACAAGTGTATAGCAAGCAAGGGGAAGTATTTTTTCATAAACATGCTAAAATTATGGAATTCTTTCCTATAGAATGCTTTGCAGATCAAACTACAACCATTTTTTAAAAATCACAGAGACAAATTCATAGAAGAAAGGTACACCAAACATTCAGTTTGTGGTTTGAACAAACAACCTTTAGCTCAGGGTGTTTCTGAAATTCAGATAACTAGAAACTGAGTAAATTTACCAAGAGAAGTAACACAATATAGTGATATTAATCTCCTTCTTCATGTGTCCACCACTGGAAAGTATCAAGGTCCAGTCGTGTGCTAGATGGACCTCTGGCATCATCTCGTACAGCAGCTTTAGCTCTTAGATAGGTTTTCCTGAGCAGGGTACTCTCGCCTTCATTCATTTAGAATTCAAAATGCAATTCCATTTTCAATACTAAATATGTAGGATATCCATTTTAAAACATTAAATGGTTGAGCTGGGTCATCTGTTGTTCTCCAATTACTGTCACCATAGGCATAAAAGACTATTCCAAAACATGTCAGTATGGAACGACAGATTTCAGTAGTAAATATTAACAAATGTTAGGCAATTTAAACTGACTGAAAAAAAAAAAAAAATCTTATCCCAAACAGAACTTCTTATCCCAGCAAGAGAGAATAAGAAGATACTTTGAAATATTCTCCAGGAAATCATTTCACTGTTGATTCACTGTTTAAAACACTTATGTAGCAAAGCAATGAGATACAATAAGTTATTAAGTAAGTCGGTCTTAATGACACCTGATCATTTCAATAATTTTAATTATTTTGCTAAACTTTTTCTAAACAGTTTCATATTTTTTTCTGTACATCTGAAGTCCCCGTGCTTACATCTGGGAGTTGTATTACACAAAGCCTTACAATATTTGTTATTTAGGTTTGATTTTTAGAAAGGTATTATGTAAATTTTGCAATTCTTCCTCTATAGTTTCTTTCTATGCACCATATTATACTCTTCCTCTCAGCTGCTGATATTTCTTCCCATTACATGAAGTATTACTTTTCCACACACTCAGGATACTCTCCCCTGCCAACACACCAAGCCCAACTCAGCCCATCCCATGCAAATGTAAATATTGTATAGGTGCAACTGAAGTTTGAGAGCTGTGATGCTGTTTTTTCTTCACTTTGCTCCTTTACTTTTCATTTTAAACTCATTAAAATCGTTTCAGCTAATCATCAGATGTAAGTATTGGACAGGATTGTAACAAAACTGATATAAAGCTTAATTCTCTATCCCAAGAAATTAGCAGTGGTATCTTCCAGTTTAATCTGTAGCCAATAAATGCATATATTAGCAGTACATTTATAAGCACATGAAGTTCCACTAATAATAAAATCCACAAATATCTATTTCATGATAACAGCTACCAAGCAAAGTAGTTAGACATGTTCTGGCAGACTTTTATAGATACATAGATTTTTAATTTAGAAAGGACCATCTGAACCTCATAGCTCTTAAAATAGGCTGTAGAATTAATGCTGCTAGTCCGATTCTACACTCAAAAACTTAGGTCTGTCTGAATTATGAAATCATTTAACACCCTAAATATAACAAACTTGGACTTACATCATATTTATATATTTACACATTCCATTGATAAGAATTTTATTGTATTAGGAATAGATACTATCATTCACTGTAAAAAAAAATAACTTCACTGTGAAAAAAGCTGATTTTAATGACCAGACATTAATGTGTAATATTTTCTTCTGTTTCTGTGTATTTACATGTAGGCAGACTTTTTGGGTTCCGGCTACCTGGATTGAGACTTCTAACGTACAGAAAGCAGTCCTTACCCCAGGAAGACCCCGACGCAGTCATAATCGATTCATCTAAGCACAGTGATGACTCAGTGGCAATGAAGCACTTTAAATCACCTACAAAAGAAAGCTGTAGTCCTTCAGAAGTGGATGATACAAAAGCACTGATTCAACACAGTAAATGTTCACCTTTGGTTAATATATCTGGACCTCTTGACCACTCATCACCTAAGCAGCAGTGGGACAGACTTTACCCTGACATGATACAGACAAGCAATCCACTAACCCATTCCAGATCAAAGGAAAGTATTTGTAGTATACGGAGAGCCTCTTCAGTACATGACATAGAAGGCTTTAATGTCCATCCCAAGAACATTTTTAGGGACCGTCACGCAAGTGAAGGTACGGTAAAAAGTCAATCGCTGTTCTTTGGTGTACTAAAAAAGGAATTTTTTTCAGTATTTCATAGTAATAATCATCACTTTGTAAACAAATCTAAATATAGCCAGATAAAGATAATGACTCCAAGGTGCATTGAAAATATTAAGGGCCCAAATATGCCAGGCTTATCCACACTAAATATTGTTTTTCATTTCCATGGAGACTAATGGAATCAGGGTGTTGATCTTCTCTATAGGGATATAGCAAATATTGGGGCCAGCATTCTTAGAGCTAATATTGGTGTTTGGGGGGACAAAGATATCAGGTGATCAAATATAATTGCATGTACCATTCTCTCCTATATTTACATATATTAGATTGTCTTTGACTGTATGAAATCCTACTTCAGTGACTAAGTTTATTTCTCTTAAATCAGTAATGTGCAGATTGTACATTCACTGGTCCAACACAAAGACATGCTTTTTCTCTCATGCTGAAGAAAATATCCTCAGCAACTCCACATGCTTTGTGTAATGACTAGTGAAATATCTGGTGAAATGGTGAAATGCTTAGTGTAAACTTTGTTGAAGTGTGATTTCTCTCCATGTGCAAGTATATTCATGCAATCAGCAAAAGTTACAAAGGCGTTTCCTCTCTCTTCATCTTCACTGTCTCTCCTAAATCCATGGAATGTAATCCATGATTTCTTTTTGAAGAGAAGCAGTTTAAAAAACTTGGGAAATAGCTTAGCAAGCAGAGATTTGAAAGCCCCTTGAATTGAGAGGTCTCTTTTAAAGTGGCTTTTGAAGAAAAATGCCACATATACGCTTTCACATCTACTGATGGTCTAGTGACTTAAATTACACACCTTTATATTTAGGCCAGATGACAAGGAATGTATAGTACTATTTTAAGATTTAAAAAAATATGCCATGGAAGAACGTGTATAAATTCTTAAATTAGCAGGAAAAATAATTCTTATTTTCAGTAATCTTTATCTCTGATTCACTGACCACAAGTGTAAAAAAAGTGTAAATTAAGTTCTTCTGCTTTTTGGAAAGTTCACTTCAAGAACCCTATTCTTCTACACATTTCCTAAATTATGTCTGCATGTTCCTCTGACACCCAGTTAAGCTCATAGAATAGCAAAACTAAACATTCCTTTCAATCACTCTTCCTGTATTAAATATAATACATAAGTCCTTTTTTCATTTCTGTTTCTTTCTTGGGGTTTGTTTTTTTTCATTTCAAATGAATGTGAAATTTTTATTTTCATAACATTTTTCATTATAGTACTTCCCAAATGGTCATTCTTCATCCAGTTATATATCTATGAAAATGTGTAAAAATCAGTTTGAGTATTAAGTGTCTTTGATTACAGTGGTAGAAAGCTGATGCATAAATCACCATGTAATTAAATACTTGCTGAATGGAGGAGCAAAAATTTCTTTCACTGTTTTATGGAAAAAAATTTTTCAAAAGTTACATACTAAGGAAAATAAATTTTACTATGAGGAGTCAATAATCCAATTGAATTCCTAATGCCTGTCCCACAATGTGATCACTTAAAGTGTAAATACAAAAACAAACTCTCTCTTTTCATTCTGTGTAAACTACAAAATAGAAGAGAACCATGCCCTAAGTTTATGTCATGCATAGTCATTCTAGAAAAACTCAGCAGAAGAGAGAGCAGCTCTCAGAAAGGCATTAGAATCAGTAACCATCCTTGATGCCATCTGCTTACAATCATGTTAGAATTGGGCACCTTATGCTGAAAAGATGTTAAAATTTATCCAGCAACTCCTAATTGCCTAATTCAACAGTGACCCATAAAACCCTATTACTTCTATAAAGTTATCCATGCAAGTTCGGCAACCAAGATTTAGCTCAAATAATCTTCTCTGGGTTTGCAGATTCTGAACAGGGAGGATGCAAAACCTTAAGTACAACAAGTACAAGTAAACTACAGTCCCAAAGGGCTAAACTCTTACCAAAGGAAACATGGGGTTTGATATATTTTTCCATTCCATTTTTATTTTGAGCTTTCCTAAATAATTCAAAAACTACTACACTATCTGAAAATGCAAGTCGGGATTGAATTTTTTCCTGCCCTTGACAGTTCAAATAATATTAATTGAATCAGTAAAGCAGAATTCTGAAAGAAGATAATAACATTACTTAGCTTAATACTAACTACAGCAATTTACCTGCAGTCAAATTTTAATATAATACAATTGAGAACAGAAATTATTTCATGTGTTAAATTAATTTATGTAGCATTTTTGCCTACCACTTTAAAATTATCTTCACTGTCCCCATTATATGCCAAAAGATTTTACAGTAGAAGTGACAACTTAGGAATTTTAATTCATTTGTGTACTGGATCAAGTTCCATTCTAAATTTGCCTATATGACAGCAAAAGCTACAGGGCATGAACTGTTTCTTACACTCACCACACAAAATGCAGCCAAACCAGCCTCATCTGAAACACTAGTGATCCAGATTTTGCAGGCAGGAACAAGTTCACAGGGACTATTCAAAAATGCTATTGTCTTCAGAAAGTGGACTCAGGAAGATCGCAGTGGCCTTCTGAAACAGCAGCAGGCTTTTGGGCCCAGCTCAGCCTAATCTCCAGTACTGCTGCCGATGCCTGGCGCTGGAAGGCATTGGGCTGGGGGGAACTAAACACCCTTCCACAGCCCGGGTCCAGAGGGCCCAGCTTGATGTGCTGTGCTCCCCAGTGCTGAGGAAGCCGAGGAGAAGACAGCAAGGTGCCAGGTGTGACAAGGCCCAGCGCCGCCTCCAATGCCACCTGCAGGCCATGGCCTCTGTCCAGAGCAGGCCTGACCCCTCTCCACAGACACAGGGCTGCAGGGGAACAGCCAGAGCACAAATGCCTCAGCCTCAGAGGTGCCCTGTCAGCCCAGAAAAACGAGGTGCATGCCTGTGTAAGCCCAAGCACATTTGAGAGCTGGTCACAGCAGGTATTCACATCAGGAGGAAGGCCTTATTTTCAGCCAGACCCTCCACACACCCCCCAGAGCCACAGCCAGGCAGGGCACAACACAAGGGCACAGTGGCCTTACATTATTATCACATGAACATGAAGTGAGGCATCTACCTCTGCACCTGTGTGGCTTCTTTAAAACAGTGAAACAACAGCAGTAATAATATTCTCCCTGAAAAGGTTTGACCTGATGAGAGGATTCAGGGACAGGTGTGCCTTTGAGGACAGAAAGCTTTGCCACTGTTTCCTTGTGGAAAGGCACCTGAGAGCTGAAAAAAGTTTAAAGTATATCTTTCTCCATCACTTACAAGGGCATTGCTAAGATTGCTACCATGTTGAAAGCATTTTCTCACATGAGTCTAGGCAGGCGTGGGGCGGTCTGCGCTGGGCCTCCTGTGCAGCCCCACACGCCATGCAGCCACCCAGCACTTCTGCCTCAGCTTCTCTTAATTATGTGGGACTAATTACTTCTTCTTGGTTCTTTTGTCTTCCAACCCACTGCCAGACTTGTGGAGAAAGAATTTTATCATGTTTCTGTTAAGGCAAGTGAGCTAAAGCCAGTCCTACTGCCTGACGATCTACTCCAAACACTTTTACACATTATCTCAATTGTCAGAGTGATTTCACCTTCATTTAAAGTCTTCATAATACAGTCAAGGAGGTGCAACGATATTTCAATTCAAACCATGCACACTTTGAAGCTGTATTTTCTGCCTTTTCCAATGTAGATTTTAGTTGTCTTTTTTTCTCTTTTTCTTCACTTTTATTATGCTGAAAACCAGACAATGGTCGCAATGTCACAGGTAAAGTATACATCTAGACTGTACCTTCCAGTGTTTCAATCAGCCACACTTTTTGGCATGTTACTTTGTCTGCTGTATGAAATGTTCAAATGTTCAAATGCAACTTTCTCATGTTGACCTCTCTAGGGCTAGGTATATTACATAAATTATATTTGTTAAATATGTAGTTATTCCTGGAACTCTTGTCTCAAAGCACTAACTATGAATCCCTGGAAAAAATGAAGGCATAGTTAAACAGCTTTTTAACTCAATTATTTGTTAATTCAAAAAAAGGAAGAGAGGGAAGTAGAACATATCATAGTTACTTAACTCAGTGCTGTTGTCCCTAAGCAGTCAAAACTTCTGCTGAAGCTACCAGCAGTTTTACCTGTAAAAGGATGTGTGATTGTATGAGGACATTAGCAAATGATCTGTTGTTACAAGATGCTTAGTTTTCAGTTAAAACTCTCAAACATTAAATAACTGATAATCAGGACCCTTGTGGAAATATCTTCACTTATTCCTCTTTTGTCTCTTTAAAACTAGTTTCACGTTCCTGGATGGCAGGGGGTATGGTTTCAAGCTTCCTGTAGCATCAAAATGTGCATGCATGAACTTCATCGCCAATTTTATGTTTAAGTAATACTTAGTGCAATTACAAAACTGTTTCTTTTCACCAGCATTGAGCTACATGTTTTAGGAGAAATTAGAACATAATCCATAAATTACTTCCTCCATTTCTGATTACTTACTAAAGTGTTCAGTTTAATTGTCATATTTGTATCTGTGGGAAAACTGATTTGTTACTTCATGCATGATGCAAAAAGTGTGTGTACCTGGTAAAAACTCTCTAAACTGCATGCAGTGCATGACCTAGATTCTGTAAAAAAAATTGTGGACTACAAAATCATTGCGTTTGCTTCATGTTTATGTTGGCAAAATCTTGGGGGAAAAACATGCAGTTTCTGTGCTCTACAATAGCTTCTATAAATGTATTTACTGCTGGTGAAAGATGATGAATTGGCAGCTCAGGAGAGTGAAATCATTTCTCAATGCATTGTATAAGCAAGGATGATGAAATCCTACCATAAAAATGGGGAGCTCAAACTTAACCTGCAAAATTCTCCTTTTTAGGCTAGCAGAAGCAATTCATTCTCCCTGCTTATTCAGTTCTCTGCCTCTCTGTTGAAACTGTCAGTCAGGGTGCCAATTAGTATCAATTGTGGTTGTGATTTGTTATGGCCCTCTTTTTCTGCTTCCTGTTATGAAAATATAGTAATGGTCCTCTAGCTGTCAAGTACCAGCTCAATTTCTGCCTAGGCTGTACTTAAGCTAATACTGTCTTTCAATCAATTACCATTGTCAATGAGGTGCATTATTCCTTTCACCACTCTCTAAAGCAAAAGAAGATGGAGTAAAAGAAGCAAGATTTTGTTCTCATGTGCATGAATTTAAGCCTATCATGTTCTAGGGTACGAGTATCAGCAAAAGAGAGAGTAATCCCTTTTGGAATGAAAGTGATAAAAGATGTAAATCCCAGAAACCAAAAGTTCAATGCAATTTAATAATCTGTAAAGTTACTAATAAAACAAAATCTTGCCTACGGTCTAATAGCAGGTTTACCTAAGCTATCTTAGTTTTCTCTTACCTTTGAATTTCTAAGGTATCAAGAATCTTGTTAATCTGACAAATGGTTTTAACTTGATATCCTGCTTACTGAGCTGATTCAACACTTAGAAACTATTGCTAAAACAGGGAAGCAGGGCTGAAAATCTGCAGTCTGACCACATGCACAATAGCATGCAACAGCCACATTAGTCACTTCACTGATTTGTGAGGAGATTTTGTGTGCCCTGATATATTTTGAAGACTAATTTTTAGTTGACTCATATACATGATGTGAAAGACATTCAGGTCCCAACTGGGCCAAAAGGCATTTAAGTATAGTATCACAATCCCTTGGTGGTATCCTCAGTACCAGGCTTTTTTAACATTCCTTGCAGGTGAAAGGTGTAGATTCTTCTCTTTTCCAATGAAGCTGTTCCACAAAAAAAAAAATACAGTAGAAGAAAAAGGACTGTTTTACAGTTTAATGGTTAGAGAACTCAGGCACAAATTCTTTTTTGTACCCAAACTTTTAGTCTAGAGCATCATGCCCTCCCTTGTCATCTTAAATTCCTTTCTGCACTGTGGCAAAATTTGAAATGGAGTAATAGAGATTTTCTATCTGTGGTCCAGATTAACATACAATTATCATGATTTAAGGAGATAGAAAATATGTGTAAATCCTTATAAGCTTCAAAAAAAAATTAAATGTCTGCTTCTTCAGCAAGCACTTGAAGCCAGGTGTGATGAAAAATCAACCCTCACTTAAAGAATTAAAAAAAAAAAAAAAAAAAATTCAGCACAGCATGAAACATTTCCCCACAGCCATCCACAAGCATCTAGTTGCTTTGAATTTCATTCATTCTCACATTGCAAATAAAATCAGCCATTCCACTGGTGACTTTGCAATTTATCCCATAGGCCTATTCCTATCCCATTGACTATTCCTGAATCAACACATGCATTCTTGTTTTCCTATCGGGAAGACAAAAGAAAACCTCAGAAAGAAGAAAAAGAAAAAAGCATCACATTGATACCCTTAATAGAATTAAGGCAACCTTAAATAAGGTTCTCATGTGGATCTAAGAAATACCCTTCAATCCCACACTTTATGTACATTATTACTGACTGCAAGGTCTGGATTTTTTTCTTAAATCCCTAAGTGGATTTAGCTCTCACTGTCTAAACATCTTTATAGTTCTTTTTTCCAATATTGTTCTCAAAAGCAACTTTTCCTTGCAATGAATACTTTTGGCTTCCCAATGAACCTTATGACAGTACAAAACAAGTATTCTGATCATTTATATTGCTTTCTTGTTCAAACAACTCTGTCCAATAATGAAAAGAATATGGAAGGATATATAAAGGATATGCACCTCATGAAGTATGAGAATTCTGTATTTTTGTCATGATGCACTAAAATAGTATAAAGTTATATATACTGTTAATATTCTACCTATGAGTGTCCCTATAGTTTCCAATATTTTGTTAGCAATGACATGTGAAGAAACATATTTTGAGAGTCTACTCAGTTTTCCAGTTTCTTTGAATTAGGTTGTGAGCTTAAGCAAGGTAGGGATGTGATAATAGAGCCTTCACTAATTCCAGTCACTCTTATATAATCATGAGTCCTATTTCCGCTCTTATAAACAAATGAGCATATAGTCTTTATATTCAGCCAGAACTATAATAAGAGCACAGCAGCATTCCCAGTAACATGAAAACAAGTGAGGATAGATGCACTATGCAATTTGGAATCCATCGACTTTAAAAAAAATATTGAGGGTTATATGTAAAGGAAATGTCATATTTATAGGCAATATTAGATTTGAATCTTACTAGCAATAGTGTTATTTTTTAAATGTAGATAGTTTTTATTGTTAACAAGTAGTATACAGAAAAATAGTTTTTAATCACCCTTTTAACATATCCCACCTAACCATTAATGATAATTTATTTCTCTTCATTTCCCAGTTACTAAATGCATGTTCCAATTTTTCAGGGCCTTTTAATCATATCAAGTCCAGTCTGTTGGGATCCACATCGGATTCGAATCTCAACAAATACAGTACAATCAACAAAATTCCTCAACTCACACTGAACTTTTCAGATATCAAAAGTGAAAAAAAATCTTCATCTCCTCCTTCTTCGGAGAAAGCAATTATTGCACCTAAGGTGAAAGACCGAACGCACAATGTAACGGAAAAGGTTACACAGGTAAGGTAATGCACATTATTTTAGTTCATTTTTAATTTTTTTTTCAGTGTATTTGATAGTATCTTACTCTTTTAATGAGTGGTTTGGCTATATCCAGGATAATTTGAAGGCTTTAAAACATTATGTAATTTACCTTCAATTCAGTTGTTTATGAGATAGTCTACAACATTAGATGATACTGCTAACAAACAGAACTTTTCAGCTCTGTTTTTTCATGGAAAAGAAATGTAGTATGCACCATTTGTCCCAAATACGACCATTCATTTTGGTGATTCCTGTGGTTCATAAATGTTAGTTTCATTCTTCATAATTTTTCTCACCATTATGAAATGCAGATTAGTGTAAGGCACAACATGATAACAAATGGTAGGTGATTGTACCACTGTATAACAATTATAGCTCATGATTTCTGTTCAAGTTGTTTGGCTTTTCATAATGCTCTTTCTTGTGGGTATCTTTTCCACATCTGTGCATACATAAAGGTGTCAAAATGAAAACCAGATACCTTTGGACTGTACGTATGTTTTACCTTGTGAACAAGGCATATAATTGAAACAAAACTGAAAATAATTTAAGATATCATGTTTCTTTACTCTAAGACAGATGTATTGCCCTCTGAAGTCAATAGAACTTTTCAGCTAATTTCAATGTTTTTACATTTGTGTTACACCTTACATGGAGAGTGACTGGGATAGGCTAGCAATGTGGAACATACTGAAAAAAAATAGCAATAGATAACAGTATCCCAAATAACTTTTATAGAGTTAATAAGCAGAAGGTTGGCCCTTAAAGGCCCAGACAGACTGAAAGAGGTAAGAAGTGCTTCGTAGTAGAATGCAGATAGATATTCCACAAGGAAGATCTTGCAGAGTAGCTTTTGACTTAGAATCGTAGAATGATAGAATTTAAGACCATTAAGTCCAACCATTAACCAGCACTGACAAGTCCACAACTAAATCATGTCCCCAAGTGCTCACCCGACTGCAGCTTCTCTACATTGGTGCTCTGCCAGTGCCCATGCTCCTACTCCCTTTAATAGATATAAAAAGGAATGTATTGTATACCCTCCTAGAGAAATAGAGATAAAAGTTCTATCATTTCTATTTTGAGATCAGTTAGTGCCTAAAAAGTAATTGGATTTTTATCTTTCATATATTTGTCTTTACTAGCTAGCTTGAATCTGCAACCATTGTCCTTTCTTCTGTGGTCAGTTTTGAAAGATATAATCTCTTCTGGATCCATTTTGATATGGTTTAAATTATTCATAGTAGTTATATATAGAAATCTTTTCATAGATAATATGGCAGAAAGTCAAGTTACATAAAAAAGACTAATTTTTATAAGTTATATAAGCATGAGGCAAGGTAGGTTTTTTAGGCTTAGTGTGGTTTTTTTTCTTTTTCTTTTTCTTTGTTTTTGTTTTTTTTTTTAATTCTGACTGACTAATTAGTGCCAGAGCACTGAGTTTCTATGTACTAGTGATGCCGTTGGGGTCAGAATGGGGCGGGGGGGGGGGGGGGGGGCAGGGAAGGGGCAGAAATTTTTTTTTAATCTATGTTTATTCTCCAAAGAATTTAGATTTTACAAAAAGTCCAATGGAAATGGCCTGGATCAGCTAATCTTTCCATGAAAATTGATACTTTATAAATTCAAAATTAAGTTTGAAATTTACTCTATAAAATCTTTACACTTCACAAAAGTCTTCCAATTTAATTTGACATTGGTTTATGTCCTTTTCTAGAACAATCTCAACCACTGTGCAGAGTACAATTTGCATAGAAAACTTTGATACCAAATTCATTATAATTGGAAATAGTTCCCTGCAGCTGCTGCTTTTTCTGTTATTGCATTCACTTATCAATATTTTTAGTTGCTGCTGCATCCTAAATGCTAGAATTAGGTACAGGTAGAAACTCCTGGGAGGTATAAATTAATGTAGGTCTATAATATTACAATGGTCAAGGAGATAGTTTTTTAGAGATTCATAAATTAGATTAGAAATAGATATTTAGAAGATTAAGGTGGCTAGCTTTAGTCCTGTTTATGTTTCTATTCCCAGTGATTTCAATATATTCTATAAGACCCTTTGAAGCTCTTTGAAGCTTCTGCTTCATGTCTGACAATAAATTTCTTTGTAAATCTTTTCCTAGGCCATAGATCCATTATGTATCTATCAGCAGAACAATGAAAAAGTGGACTTGAAAGATTTGAGCACAGTGTTGAGAATATAATATGGTGGAAATGTTAGATGAGGTAGTTAAAATATGTTCATGCTGGCACAATCTCTAATAAGGAAATCTGTTGAACAGCATCAAAAATACACAGAGAGCAATGTGACCTGTTTAATCTATGGGGCAATATCAGTAAAAGAGCAAATGAGTACGAAACAACCATGGTAAGTTTGAAGTTCACCCTTAATCAGAGTTGTGACATTCTGAAACAATCTTCTAATAAAAGAGGTAAGGGCAGGAATTCTAAGTGTTGCTAGAAAGAGCCTGAGAAATGTAGTGAAGGGATGCATAACATGCTGTGTTTTCTGGGATTGCAGGACTTGATGACATGAAAGGCTTCTCTCAGCCACATATTGTACCATTCAAACATCCATCCATCCATCTGTCCCTTTGTAGCTCTTATTTTCTTTCCCCCTTTCCCCACTTTTGCTGAGAAATTTGATCCTGCTGTTATAGTCTGACAATTCCACTACTGTGGCTCCTCATTGTGCAACTCAAAGAGAGATGCACAATGCTCTGTTAGGCACCACACAAAAGTATCAGTGAGATTCCCTGTTGGATCATGCAGCCTGGATTCTCTCTCATGTATCAGTAATAACAAATCAAGTATCACCACCACAGGATGCATCAAGTTCTTTCCAAAGACAACAGTGTATAACTTCTTTAATATCCACAAGCTGGAGATATGATTCAGGTCTTGAAGAGAGTGAAAAAGGAAAGGATGGCACATAGCCACCTTCAGAGGGGAGAGGAAGAGTAATGAATAAAGTAAATAGAAGAGTTGTTGGCCACTGTGTTTAGAGGAATTCATGCGCTTTGAGATAACATTTAAAGGGGAGTAAGATACTTCAGTAGAAAGATTTTAGTGGAATAAATTAGAAATAGAAGGTAGAATAAAGTTTAGAAAATCATTTTAGAAGAAAGAGGAGACTCTGTGGGACAGTGGTTTATACTTTAAGAGAAGGTTATAGGTTCTCTAGGTTGTACATTCTATTGCAAGAAACCTTCCAATACTGTTTTTCTACTTAACAGGAGGGTTCAGGACATTATGTAGAGATGAGAATTGCCTTAAGATACAGCTTGCAGTGAAGTACTGCTCATGTGATGGTCATGATAAAGAAGGTTCCCTGATTGTTTTGCCTGGATTTTCACCTGAGGCTCCACTGATCAGAACTCCTTGTGTAATGCCGAGACATAGCATCTTCTGGATGCTTGTTTCTGCATAACATTGACTTTCACTCAGAGAATTAGTCCAGGTGTAGCTGCCAGATAGCCCTGATTGATAAACTGGCACTGTTATAGTCCAGTGCAGATATTTGTGACTTAATTAAGTTTACATTTCCATTCCACTTTAGAAAAAATGTTTTTCATTATAATCTCCAATGCTGTTAATGTCACTCTCTTCTAGAAGAATCTCAACTTACTTTTTTCCATTATTTCTGGTTTTAGAGTCTGTTCAGGAGGACAGTGCAATTTCTGCACTCTTTTCTACTGACAGGTTCAGTTGGGGTCCTAACACTGATGGTTAGAAAGAGACAAGTTTTCCTAGAGGCACAAAAAGTAGACTTTTATTAAAGAAAGCAGTAGGGCAAAAGTTTGACATCTGTCCCATAACATCTTTTATGAATTCATAGAGGACTTCTGCCCTTAAAATTACAATGTGGAAAGATACAACAGGAACTTACTTAATCTTTTGTTTAAATACTGATTTATTGTAAAGCTTTTTAGACATCCAGTTTCCACTGATGCAAAGTTGTGGACTCTCTTGTAAACAGACTCATGAAGACTAGAATAGTCAGTATCTATGCTTTCTTTTTAAAGAAAAGAGAGAATTCCTGAATGCTCATAACCTAATCGTATCAACAAAAAACTGTCCCAGTTAATTAAAGTGTAAATTACTGGTCTCTTTATTGTGTTAAGAAAAACTGTTTTGTTGCTTTTGATCACTAGTGTTCAGAGATCATTTATCTCCTTGAAATTTGTCAGTCTGAAGGAACATAGAATGTGGTTGAAAGGCCCAATATGTGTCTGTTGTTCATGATTTGTCTCAGTAAATGATATACAAGAAGGTAAAACTCTGTAATATTTTAACTTCTTGTAATAAGAGTTTTCAAAACAGTTTCATTATCCACCCACCTCTAGGAAACATATATATACCCAAACTGGTCATATGACTGATGAAATGATAAATATATACCTTGACAGGCTACACAGAATATTGTGATCTGATTTGCAGACATGCTGAACACCCACAAATCTTCTGAAAATAGAGCTGCCAGTGAAAGGCGGGGGGGAGGGCGGTGGGGGGAGAGGATGGGGACAACCATGTATGAAGTGATAGACCATGTAGTTTCACTGCATGTTTCTGTAATCTGCCTAGACTCTATTTAGTTCCCCAAAATATTAGGAAGTAAGTAACAATATCCTCCCAAGGCCAATAAAGCTGTTGATATAAAAAGAACTATTATATGATCATGACTTCAAACTGACCTTCAGGTTTTCAGGCTAAAAGAAGACTACCAGCATTTAGGACAGAGAGGGGCAATATAAGACCTAAAAATAAACCAAATTATTGATCTATACATTTTCAGCAGTCTGATTCAGCTGACACAGTGTGTCATCCTGCAATAACTCACATACACACATTTCAAGGCTGTTCATTTTGCATTCTGCATAACAGAAAATTCTGAATAAAAGGGAAAAAATGTCGATCCTTCCAATTCCACAGCAAGATATACATATAATAGTGAAATTAGGGTGTAAACAGGGACAACATTTCCTAGTTAATGTATGGAAAATTTAAATTTACTCTGAAGTGAGAATCTTCTTTTTCCTGTTATTGTGAATTGACAATGTTTATACAGGAATCATTCCCTTTCTTTGCAATAATGCTTAGCACACCCATGCAATAGAATTTCATCTTTTATTGTCATTAAATAATTAAGCTTTGTAATTGCTATAGATGTAATTATAGAAATAGTATAAATGTGTGTAATTTCATTGTAATTTAGGTGTGACACATTCTGTGAAACAATGAAATGCAAAGAAACCATGGTGAAAACTAGTAAAAATACCTCAGTCCCAGTCTGGCCATTTAAACCTGTGCCAAAGTGTCACCAAAACTGGAAAGCAGTATCTTTTGCACCAGAGCAAATAGCTATCCAAGTGTGTGGAACCAGAAAATAAAGTCCAGTGTTTTGATCAGTTTCAGAAAAAAACCCCATAGTATTTTCATTATAATTATTTGCTGTTGCACCAAGTAATAAAAACAATCTTCAAAATTGTGCAAGATAAAATATTCCTTTCTTGCAGGAGAGCCTCTTCTTTTTGTGACAGCTGAATAGGTTCAGGCATCTGAACTGCTGCAGTGTTTTGAGAAGGTTTCTCAACATATGGTAGAAATGGAGCAGTCAGAAAGCCCAGCTGCTTTGCAGCATGTAACCTGGATGCATCCTTAATTAGTCCATGTCCTTCCCCCAAGAGCTACTCTTCTGAAAAGGGGATTACCTGATTTTGCTTCGTTGGGAAAAGTATCCACTACCTTCTATGAATTGCAGTTTTGAGTAATCAATGTTTTGTGTGATCTCTTTGGTTTTACTGCCTTGATGCTAACATGGAAAGAAGCATATAACCTTTGTTAATATCATTTACCAAAGCAACATTTGTCTTTTGATGCTAAGGAGTGGGACAAAATAGACTTTCAGACTGCACTGTAATTTGTTCTGATAATAAGGAGTTGTGTGTAAGAACTAATACTGTACAAAGAAAGCAAAGCTTATTGAAACCAAGTTGCTGGCAGCATTTAGGCAAGCCTCATTTCTCTGGTCTAGAGCTATAAACACCCAAACTCCCACTTCATGGTGGATTGACCTTGGAAGTTTCTAAACTTGGTAAGTTACTCTGCTGAAGCCAACAGTTTTGACACCCACCAGAACAGTCTCATCATGAACTGCAAGTCAAGCCCCACTAAGATCCAAAGAGCTGTGAGATCCTCTGATGCATTTGGCATGCACAGTCTGAAATAATGGCTTTCACACATGCAGTTAGAGTTGCCTTAAAACAGCTATGAAAGAAGTCATCGTCCCTCTTTCAAGTAACCTTAGAACCATCCAAAAATGTAGTGTGGAAGAGACCTCTAGAGGCCATCTAACCCAGCCTCCTAGGCAGAACAGCACAACTGCAAAGTTAGATCAGGGTCCAATGGTTACTATGTTAACTCAGGACGGTTTCTATCTTTAGGAGAGTATAAGTATATATTTTCCCTGAGATAGACAGCAATAGCTGCTGACATGGGGAAAGAAGAAGGGAAGAGGGCAGAATGCTGTGGATCTCATGGGTCACAAAAAGCTGCTATTTTTCAAATACGCTGCTGGTGTGGCTAACTTTCAGGACAACCTCTTAGAACGAGGTAGTCATGGGTTGTAGTTCCAGAGTAATTTGACTATTACTCATCTTACATAAATGACCATCTGTTTAAAAAGCCACAAAAATAACCCTGGGCACCACAGACTCAGACTCAGGACTCCCTCCCTCTCTAAGTGCCCTTACCCTCAAATGGTCTGGATTCTGAACTCTTCTCTATTGCCAGGCACCTCACATGTTCATACTGTAGGAAAAATGTTGTATCTGAACACAAAATGCCATAGCCTGGACAGGCAATGTTTAGCATTTACCTGAAATGATATAGTCACACCTATTAAGAGTCATTTTTCTCAGGAAATAAAAAGGCAAGTGTGATCAGCTAACAATTTAAATTATGTTCTCTTTTTATATAATACTAGCTAATACATAAACTGAAAATTTTGTGGGTAATATAATGATTAATTTTTTCAAGGAAATTTGTACTCTCCCACACATCACTAATGAAAGAAATTGATGAATAAATTGAATTTTAAAGAGCAGAAAGTCTCTGCAATTTGCAGGTAGTATGATGATTATAAAGCAGTTATGTTCTAACACTAATTATAAATGAGATCTTTAAGCATATTAATGAGAAATAGCAATGAGGTTATTATTCTTTTGGCTTGGGCAGCAGGGAGGAAAAAAGCATGTGGATTAGTTGTTTTTGATGTACTGGCAGCTGAGGAAAATATTTTCTGGTTATAGTTTGATAGGGTTTAGCACTTTTTTCAAAGTAGTAGAAATAGTAAGAAAAAGCAAAGACCATTAACCCCAGTCAGCACAGTGTGTTGTTTGATGATTCTGAATGCCCTCAAAATTAATAAGCTGAATGAGAAGGTCATTTTTCTCATCTATTACCTGTCATATGTTAGAACTTCAATAATGCTTTCAGCTTGTAACTGGTAACAGGATCAATAGAGAAGGGCAAACCCAGAATATTTTAATATCTCAGAGTTAATGTTTTTGCAAAAGAAAAAAAAAAAAAAAAAAAAAAAAAGTGAATGGGGGGCAGGCGGGAAGGAGAAATACTCCTTAAATTATATCGAAATACCAATATAATCACAGTAGGGGAAAAATCAGGGCTCAGATGTATGAATTCAAAATCAAAGGTTCATTCCAAACATTATGTTTATGAAATAGATATACTTAAGAGATAGAGTTAATAAATGTGGGAAAATGTATTTTCAAAGTGTTTATTGAGCTTTATGGGTGGCATTGGTGATACTGAACATAAAATTAATGAGCGTAGCAAAAATCTCTAGGAAGTATTTATTAAAAGTGGCTAGTTCAGGCCATCTGTTATGAACCACTTTAAACACAAAAGAGCCAGGGAAACTAAGCTACTGTGAATAACATGGGTCAGACTGAGGGAGGTTTCAAAAATACCCAAAAAAACAGATGAGGTTAGATGTTGGCACCAAAAAAAATTTGGTATATCTTATTTAATAGTAAAAGAGGCAAAGAGAGAGGGAGAGGGAGAGAAAGATGGAAAGACAGACAGAGTTGTACGTGGGGGGTAGGGGCATGGCGAGAGAGTGACAGGGGTTAGGTGGGAAAATATCACCCTTCCCAGATTTCCAACCATGCCTTGTTGTCCCCCTCCATCTGGTCTTCTTGCAGATGAGAGTTCCCTCTAGATGCCACCGCCAGACCAAAAAGTATAGAATCCAGTGGATTGATGTATGTTTGGGCCACGTGGCAATGCCCAGGTACCTCCCCCCAAGGGGCCCAGTTTGACATTGTGCCTTGCAACACTGTGGATCTGTTGCATCATGTTGCAGTGCTCTGGTGCAAGGTCTGGGGACCCCTTTGGGGGGGCCTTTGATGGGCCATGACACCCTTCTGTTGTCTTTCATGTGGATTCAGCTTTTCCTGGGGTGAAAGAGCCCCACAGCTGAGCTCTGCAAAACAGAAGATGGGTGTTGCTTCTGGCCAGAGTCTTTTTCACCACACATCCAAAAGCTCTCCTCCCCCCCCACCCTTTGGTGTGAGGGTCTATGTGAGCCTGGCAGCTGATAGCCCTGGGGCTGTGGTCTCCACTCCAAAGGTGCAAAGCTTGATCCAGCTGTGAATGTATTCTTCCCCCCAGCCCAGACCTGAGTCACTCTCTTCATCAAGGAGTAGCTCCAGACCTCAGTCAGAAGGCTATTCAAGGCATGGTGGTCTTCTCTGCACCTTTTGAAATACAGTTTTGCTATAGTAGGCAAAATTCTTCATGAAGATGTTAAACCATAAATTGTAACCTTTAATCTCCAACACCATCTGAAGTGTAAAAATATTCTTTAAAATAAAAATCTATTTGAAATAAACTACTGAAATTGTATGAATATTTAGCTGATATTTGTAGTACATAGAAAACTCAGAGTTTCTTCTTCTTGATATTTGATTTACCTTAGGTAAGTCTGTTTTCCTTTGACAATTGAATAAATCTTGCATTGTAGCCCATGATGAAATTGTCCTTAAGATACTTTAGGTCTTTTTACAAGCATAAAAAATTCTTTTTTTTTTTTGCTCACAGAATTGTCAGTCTTACATTAAGGCAGCATCTTTTTAAATACAGAAATTCCAGTAACTACTCAGTATCTTGGAAGCTGAAATGGTACATTCAGCTTCAGGCAGACTGGTGAATATACTACTACTAATAAATGGGAAACGTTTATTAAATGGAAAGAAAAGTTCTTCATTTCACAGCTTTGCATTTTTTTTTCTATTCTAAGTATCCATCTTCTTTGAAAATGTTCTACTTTCTAAATGAATTCTATTAATTATGAAGAAACCTGTCTTTTGAAGCAAAAGAACTGCTGAATGATATGGGCTCACATTTGTGCCAATTTGTTCTGTTCAAGGAAGTTTAGTTTCACTGGGTTTGTAGGTGAATTACAAATGGAAGACTATAACCAAAGCAGAATAACACCTTTTGCTGCATTTTAGTCTTGAATGCTGTTAGTTGCTGGATTTGGAATTGAGCAAAAAATCAGAGCCTGTGGCTTATGGCCATTCTGCAGAATTTGTTAGAGGCTAGCTAATATATTTTGACAAATTTTGTTAGGATAGGATGCAGGCTGTAGCCTCCTTGTAGGTTTTCCAAAAAAAGCTTGAAAAATAAATTTTGTCTAGGATAGTTATTTCCAGATATATCGTGCTGTCTGTTTTCTCACTTCTTTACACCCACAATATCCAGTAAGGAAAGGAAACTGCAGTTTGCACAGTGTGATAAATTAGTCAATATATCTAGAAAACAATGAACATTAAGGCTTACAGGATTCTATTCTAGGCATTTTTTCCACTGGATTGAGCTTCCAGTGCCTGCAGTAGCACCAAAAAGATTCCTGTATCTCCCTGATTGTCACAGTTTAACCCCAGTTGGTGACAAAGTGTCTTACACAAGCTGCTCATGTCCTTCCTGCACCCTCAGTGGGATGGAGGGGAAAATCAGGAGTAATACTAATACTAATAGCAACTGTAAACAAAAGGAGGGAGGGAGAGAAAAAGGAAGGTAGAGAGACACAGGGAGCAAAGACCCAAGAAAAACAAGTGATACTATACAATTTCTCACTGCCTGCTGACTGATGCCAAACACATTCCCAAGCCATGAGAAATCTGTCTTCCTGGTAATTCCCCTCAGTTTATAGTCTGGGCATGATGTTCTCAGCACGCTGTGGACTGTCCATTTGACCAGATCGGGTCAGCTGTCCTGGCCATGCTTTCTCCCAGCTTTTTGTGCACCTGCTCCCTGACAGAGCCTGGGAAACTGAAAAGCCCATGACTTAGGGTGAACATCACTTAGCAACCAAGACACTAATGTGTGTTGTGTGTTGTCAACATTATACCCATACTAAATCCAAAACAGAGCACTGTTTCAGCTACTAAGAAAATTAACTCTTTCATAGTCAGGATCAGGACACTGGTTAAATCCATAAATAAAACATCTTTTCTCTCCTAAACATGGGCTTCATTTAGCATAACAGAGGCAAGGTAGAATTTCTCAAGGACTTACTTTTGTCTCACTGATTCTGTGCTATTTTTGTTTTGTTACTGTTTCTGTTGAAATACCAGAGTGTTTAGTGAAGAATCATCATGAAGATCATACCATGTCTTTTCACAATTCCCAAAACTAAAATAAGTTTTTGCATTGTAAAACAATAAAGTGTCTAATGTAAGATCCAGCTACTGGCTGAGCAAAGGCGAGTTTGTGTCCCCACTTCTCCATGGTCATAAATCCACACTTTTTCTGTGCCTAACCAGAATAAATTGAATGTGTGGCCCTAGAAATCTGGATCATGCTTTTATAGGTTAGTTTTACTAATGAAATAACATTTGTATCATAAGATTTTTTGCATCTATGTATGCAGTCCGTTCCATTTACCCTTGCCAAATGGCTTTTTGCTTAAAATATTGATGGCTAAATTTTATAGAAGTTTGGGTAATGCACTTAACTTTCCTAAAAGTGTGTTGGGCAACCTGGGCAGAATGAACAAGTTTGGGATTTGCTCATTAGGCACAAACAAGGAGAGCAACAGGGAAGATGGTAATTTCTAAACTAAGCTTTTCTCCCTACCAGAGTGAACAGTTTCAATTGCAGTTCATACATTTTTAAACACTATGGGATCTAATTACAAAATGCAGATTTTCTAGAAATTAAAGTTTGCTTATTTTGCATATTATGGAAAAAATTATTTACCATGAAGCTGAAAGTTAAAGTTAAATATGAAGATATGCATAAGGATCTTTTCTTCCTTTCTCCTGTACTCCTGACAGCCATGTCAGTAAATACTGTAATCATAGAACCAAACTGTGAATGTAGATACTTCATTATCACTCCATACATTTCAGAAATTCTTAGAGCTATTATGCTTTTCTTTATCCAATCAAAGTATTTAACAACTAGAAAACCAGTCAAAATGTATAATAATGAAAAATACCTTTTTCGTAAATATTATGAGAAGGATAACATCAACAAGCACAAAATCTGTTTGTTTTATTGTCATGCTATGAACAGATGATAGAAAATAGCACACAATAATTTAAACCCTTATAAGAAATTTGACCCTTGATAATTTGTTTTCAGACATATAAATGCTTGTCAGCAGCTTAGTGTTGCCAGAAGAGCAATGAATAACTCACAGACTCAATAGAATATTGAAGGATAACATTTGCTGTCTTCTGAAATAATATAGTGAATTTTAAATAAGAGGGTAACACAACTTTTAATACATATTCTGTCATTAGCTTTTGCTAAAAAAAAAGTCAGTATCTTCTTTGTAAATATCTTCTTTAATAATTTGTATATTTCTAATTTAATTTTACAGATCAATAAAGTGCTCTCAGTAAATCTATGTGTTTCTAAGTTTTGCTCTGACAATGCATTATCCACCAATGTAAAAGTAATTATATACTGACTGGCAGGAAGAGGCTCCTGAGGTTTATTATACCATTTCTTAATATTTTCATGGAAAATGAATTATAAAAATACTTCCTGTCTTTTAATATCTAGTTTAATAAAATTGAATTATAGGTTAGAGATATATATATTCAATTTTTGTGAAAGAGTCTTGTTTGATGGTAATATCCAATAAATATTATTTCCCTGAAACCTAAACAATTTTATTTAACAGGAGAAAAGGTCTGTTTCTTCTGTTTTAACCACTGGACATGCATAACTTTCTTTAACCATTTGAAGATTTTGGGTTGCTGTGTATGTAAATATGCTTAGCTGAATATGATGTATATAATTTTTTGATAACCATATGAAAATTCATCACTTCATGGCCTCAGCAAGGCACTTAGCACTCCCAGAAAGTCTCATCGTTCTCAAATAAGCTTCATATAGTGACAGATTGATATCTGGAACAAAAAAATATTAGAATACACTCCAATAAGATTTGAATTTTCAGGTTCCACCACTAATAACAAAAGTTCTGTTTCAATATCTACCTAAAATTACACTTGGTGAATATGTGGACATAATAAAAAAAATAATAAAAAAAAACCCTTCTATATAAGACCTCATAATTTTACTACAAACTGTCTCACAGAGAATGTTTTAGTGTTCAGTGTTACATGCAAATAGTCATATTAGATAATTTTGAAGTCTTTAATAAAGATAAAGAGGGAATAATACAAGAAGGCAAGTATTATTAACATTCCACCATTAGTATTTCAGGAGATGTTCTTCAGTAGCTTTGAAAGTAGTCCTTTGAAAGACATGTAAAAATATCATTTACATGTAAAAATACCTTGTAATGCTGATACATTAAAGCCTTATATAATGATGTGTTTGCACCAAATCAAGAGCACTTCAGCTTTCTTTCATACTGGTGTAATCTTAATTGTTCCTGTCTGCATAAGGAAGACAATCATCAAGATAACTGAAATATGAAAGTGCATCATAGTCTTCTGGGGAATTAGGTAATGCCTAGTATCAGAGAGGCAATGTTAATTTAAATTCCATTTGTTCATTAATACTCGTGTAATATTTATTTTTAGTTGGTTTTAGATTCAGAAATCTCCTTAGGAGGTCCAGTCTGTGGTTGTCTCATGGTAATGGTATGAACAGAGAGGAAAAGGAAAGAGATGTACTTGCTAGTTATAGCTTGGCAGCTTCAACAGAACTAATACACAGGAGAAAAGAGATACAGGAGAGGTTACTTCAAGAGAAGACAGTTCCATAAAATCTATTAAAATAATTTTAAAGCTGAAGCAATACTACCTCATTTTGAGTGCTCTATCATTCAGATTTAAGGTCAGGACAAAAACAATTACAAGAATATGGCTTTAGCTTAGAAGTCTGATTCATGTTTCTCATTTCCTTTCGTTTCCAAGTTTTTCCTGTCCAATACGGTTAATAGACTTGTTGATAAAGATCTGAAAATTAATTCAAAACTACCTGTTAAAAGGAAGACATTTTATTGTATATTTGGATTAAATCTAAAGAGACAGATGTTCAAATTCCTTCCCTTTTTTCCACCAGCTACGATAATGTTTACAATACAATTATCCTGGTTCAGTTTCTTCTTTACATTTTCATGTAATTTAATATTTTGGTGTTGAATATGCTTTATACAGTGAGTTTCTTAAATCACTATTCATAGTAGATATTCATGTCTCTCAGCATATCAGGAACTGATGTGTTTCTTAATTTGCTACATCCTTCCTGGCTTAAGGATGAAGGAGTTATTATCCACTCAGTTCTCAGGGCTGTGTGCCTAGCATTGGACTTCTGCTGGAGTGAGTGCAACAACACATTGAGAAAAAAATATTTTTTCATGTCATATAGTAATTACTAGAAATAAATTTTTGAACATTTTATTTGAAGAGGTACCATCTTCCATAGTTTCACACAGGATGTTTTATGGATGAGATAAATGTTTATTTTAAAGTTCCCAAAGTAATTTGGGACTATATTTATAGTTTGAACTTTATTAAATGTTTATGAAATTCTCTTAACATGAGAGGTGCTATGCAGTAGCTAACCCTGTTAGTACAAGATTTACTTTAATTCATCTGTTGCAAAAGCAGCAGTGACAAAACAGTATTTAGTACTGAACACCATTTAAATATACATACACTTCATATGAGGCACACTTGGTCATGAGACATAGCAAAGTACCATCTAATTTATTAAAGTTTGCGCCCATCAAACTTCCACATCTATTTTTCACACGGATCTCTGTGTCCATCTGCCTTAAAACTGTTGGGTTTCAGCCAAGCCCTTATACCTCTTTTTAATATTTTGTCACCTGTAAACATTTTTCTTTGTTCAAATTTTCTGGATATGCAGTACTTCTGTCTGAGATGGAAGGTGTTACCTAGATTGTGAGTATGTTACACATTCTTTGTGAGTGTACATTAGTCACCTGTCTGCTGTTTGTTTGGAAATAAACAGCACAAAATATATTGCAACTTTTTAGCAGAAGTCAAAAAGGCCTACTATTTTCTGAATAACTTGCATATTGTATTTGGTCCATGCAACTGCAATATGTTCATGGAATGAGTTCAGTGCTTCTTGAAAGCGTCAGGCACAGCTCCTAGTTCTTTTCCGTGTTCATGTGTTTTACATAGCTCTATAGTCACTTGAAGAGCCTTGGTGAAGCATGTAACAACCCTGCTCTACACTTACTCTCATGAAGTGATAGAATAACCATGAAACCATACTGCTGTTAATCCATGCAATGGTTTGATGGAAATATTTATTTAACATTTCATGGTGGCATTAATAATTTATTATTTCTGCTATGATTAATTCATATACTATTATGCGTCTTTGTTTCTAGGTCTTTGGTTTTTACTGTGTGCATTTGCATTCTTTAATAAATTTAGAACAAAAATGCCTCAGAACAAAGTTTATGAATATACATGTGATATGTATATGTGGGTCTCTCAGAGTCTCTTGAAATTACAGTTTGAATAGTAAAATCATGGAATGATAGAATGATGTGGATTGGAAGAGACCTTAAAGATTATTTCATTCCAATCTCCCTGCCATGGACAGGGCTATCTTCCACTACTCCAGGTTGCTCAGGCCCCAACCAGCCTGGCCTTGAATACTCACAGGGATGAGACATGCACAACTCTGAGCAGCCTGTTCCAGTGACTCACTGCCCTCCCAGTAAAGAATATTTCTTAACATCTAATCTAAACCTGTCTTCTGGTACTTTAAAACTGTTACCCCTTGTCCTCTTGCAAAAAGCCTCTCTCTGACTTCCTTGTAGGCCCTCTTTAGATATGGGAAGGTGCTGTAAGTTCTCCTTATGGCCTTCTCTTCTCCAGGCTGAGCAACCCTAACTCTGTCTTCGTAAGAGAGGTGCTCCAGTCCCCTCCTCATCTTTGTGGCCTCCCTGGACTTGCTACAACAGGACCATGCCCATCTCATGCAGGGGACCCCAAAGCTGGATGCAGCACTCCAGGTGGGGTCTCATGAGAGTGGAGTAGATGGGAAAAATCACCTCTGACTGCTAGTCACAATTCTTTTGGTGAAGGCGAAGACAAATATTTGTGTGAATTAATTTTAAAAAACAAAAATAATCAACTAAATTTAGAGAAGTAAGAATTATGGGAGCCCACTGCTGTTGGAAAGCATCTTTTATGAAAGTTTTCTGCTCATTACCTTTTAGGATACTTTCAGTTGTAAATATTATTGTCATTACTTGACAGAAATTAGAGAGATTAAGAAGCTTGCCTAAGATCATTGAGAAATTCATTAACAAACACCAGAGTAAAATTCCCAGGTCATACAACATGTTGTATAACATTTTGCCTACGTATTTTATTTTATAAATGAATCTTTAAAGGGAAGAGGAAGGGTTAAATACTGTTTCTGCATGTGATGCTGCAGAGAATACAGCAAGAGTCCCCTACACAATCCAGTTAGCCAGTGAAACATATGGCCAATGTGATGCAAAACACATCAACCCAGTCTGGCTCTTTGCAACTTCTTCAAAAAACACTGTGCAAAACAAGAGGTTTTAAACACAACACAGGGCAGAAATTACATCGGGTACCAGGCAAGTTTTCTTGAGGGAAACGATGATGGAACTGCCACAAAAAAATTACACCATGACATGACCATGAGCAGTGTAACCCATTGTAAGGTGATAAGGCTTACTGAATCTTTTTTTTTTTTTTAATTAACTGTTACCTGATAGTCCCCCTGATACACCTCCGGTACATACACTTCCTTTCTCTTGCTTACAGAATAGCAGCCAATAATAAATTTTCATTACCCTTAAATATATTTTCTTTCAATTTTCATGAAATAGTTATCTTTGAGGAGCTGAAAGCTACCAAACAGTTCAGAAAGAAAAATCTAAAACTATGCTAATTTATGGCAGTTACTTTGATCTCAGTCCATATTTTTCTGGGTATCTGATTGCAATACTTCTATAATAAATGCTGCCTTGAACTTGTGGTCTTAGGAAGTGAGTTGCATGAACCTAAAAAGTGTAGAAGGTGTTCACCAGCCCTGTCTTCCTGAAACACCTCAAGCAAGATTCACAGAACCAAAAATGAGTTTGAATGAAGTCTTTTAACTTCCAGCAGTTTCAGCATTTCAGAATTAACAGAATCAACAATTCAACAGTGAATGAGATAAACAGGAACACAGAGTTGAATTTTATTTCAGAGTTCTTTACTCAAAGGCAAAATATAGTAAATTTTATTTAACCTTGAAATGTTCTCATTTTAAATAGATTAAACCTTAACACCTAATACTGCTTGCAAAGCATGCCAATTATAAATATATTCCTGTTTTCCTGAGGAAAGCCAGAGTGAGGTGGTATTTAATCAAGCTTGAATACTCCTAATTTTTCTTAAGAGAAACCAATTACAGCTGGTATAACTTTTTCTGCTCAGCATTATAGTCTTCTTTTTAGTAAGATGCAAGGATGCTTGGCTTTTTTTTCATGCCTTATCCCAAGGTTCAATGATGTTTTAACACTGCAATACTTCTGTCTTGTCCTAATCACATTTCTTACGCTTAAAAATGTTTCATTCCTAAGCTACTTCTTTTACAATCCAAAGTATGAGTTTTACTGTCCAGAAGAGACAAGTTAATACATTTTCTTTTTACCAACAGTGAAATTGATGACATCTATTTTAAGCAAGTGGAAATATTAAACATCTTCTTCTGAGTGAATTTCTAAGTAGACTGAAGTCTTCCATCTAGCCAACACGGCCAACACTGGCCAATGTCAGTACTTAAGCTTTGCAAGGATGTTATACAACAAAAAAAAGGAGAAATCAGTCTTTATTGAAACTGCCAACATAAAACTAAATAATGTGTTTTGTCTTTTTTGTGTGTGTGATTTTTTTATTTGAGAAATAATCATATCTTTCTCAAGATACAACAAACAAGATAGTTATAGGAGTGTTTGTTTTCACTTCTCATTGCATGGGAGCAAGCAATAAGAAATGCAAAGTTCTATATAACATTATGAATATGAAACTCACAACAATCAGTTCAGCCTCTCCTGTGTTGTGTGTATAAGAAACTATCACCAAGAAGAAGATGGATGCATTTCTGCTATGATCACTTTTATACGGCTGTTTCTTCATTTTGTCCAATTGTTTGGGCTTTTTTAACTCCAGTTTTGCCTAACTCAGTTTAAACCAATTTAGGAATAAATGTAACTAGAATTAGATTAGGAGTCAGATTTCAGGGGAATTAGTCAAATTTACATTATGCATTGCTCTGAAATGAAGCAGTGTCTGGAATATTCAAGCAACAGAAAGAAATGTGAAGTAGGCTTTATTGTCCTTGTTGCCTAATCCATTGTCTTCATTGTCTGAAAACCCAGCAGGAGAACAGTGATATGAAATTTATAAATAGCAGTTCGCTTGCCACATATACTCACTGTTCTCAAATACTAAGAAAACATTTCTTGTCAACTCATCAGGTGAGGGACTAAAAATATTAAGACTGCTTAAGAGACTAAGAAATGCTTCAGCTTGCTGTCAGCTAATGCGTTCAATGCATAAAAAACAGCCAGTACCATTAGTTAAGTGCAAGTCTTAGTTACAATACAAAAAATTGATGAACAGCCTCTACCACCAGCTCAGCACTGTGCTTAGCGGCTGCTTGAAGCTAACCCATATTCTTTTGGATGACTTAATTGCTTCTTTCCTCAAGTTCAAAGAAGAATGGTTATTAACCACCATGTTCTCACAACATTTTCAGAGTAGAATTTGACTGAATAAGATTAGCGCTACTTAGACTACTAAAGATAGGATCTAAGATTTATACAACGCTTTCTGTTGGAAATTTAAACAGAAAAGAGTGAGCTGACCCTTAGAATTTTATAAGATTATATTTGAGGAGCATGGATTCCCTCAGTCTTGAACAGGCTGAAATCTCAAGTCCCAAAATACTAACTGTAAAAAGAAAGCCAATAAAAGCAGACAATATCACTGAAAATATATATCCCCTTCCAATCATCATTTCATTTGAGTAGAATTATTCATTTTAATAGCTTTTGAAATAACTTGGTTTTTTAAATAGAATTGTTTTTAAATTGCAGGAAAATAACAAATAAACAGAAGTAACTGGTGGAAAAAGTGTAAGATTTCATGAACATGAGTATTGCCCAAATGGGTAATAACTGAAGATTGTCACCATCTGATGTTTGTTAATACGTCTATGTAAAATGAAGTGTTCCAAGTCCCATAGGATTTGGAGATCATTTGCAGCACAGAAGGCAATAATTAGCATCGTTGCTGACAATCCCAAATGCTGAATAGAGACAAAATATAATATACCTTTTTATCCTTAAAGGTTTTGTTCCTTCATGTCAGAGCTCAGTCAGACTGAAAGAGCAGCCAAAGCGAATTTGTTTTATCTGGTGCACACACAATATTTACTCTTTGCAACAAAGCAAACATTTCAGGTCCAGATCCAGCGAATTAAGCAGTGCTTACAAACATAATCCTTCCAAATAAAATTGAAATCCAACTTAGATAACATCAGCAGATAAAAAAATCCATACTTTTAAAGGAATAATAAGCTTTAGGCATTGACAAAAGTAGAAGTGGAGCAAAAGGCAATACTCCTGTGGTATCTTTTGTCACACCTTTTGCTAAACTAGAACTATAGCCTCAGTGAAATTTGTCTGTGCATGAAGGTTTTTCACACTACAGAACTCAAAGTGTAGATAGCTGTCAAGGACACTAACAGATTTTTCTCTATCTGTGGGGCTTTTTTGTGGTTTTTTTTAATTTTGATTGCCTACACTTTCTAATGAGAGTAAACTCTTTTTGTAGGGAATGTAAGCCAGTGCTAATAGATTTGCTTTGGGAGAAAAACACTCCATCACTGCAAGAAAAGTCATTCCCTGGCCATGAGTAGGCTGGCAAGGTTATCATGCCATGGATGAATGAATTTGATGACATGCTTAATAATGCAGATTTTATGGATATAAGATATGCCTCTTAATGTTTGCTAGAGGGTACAAGAATCAACCTACTGTGCAAAATTGTCAATGAATTTATTTGACCTGGCAGACACCATAAATTTCACAAATTTAGTTTGCCAAAACAATAAGTAATTGTAGCTTAATCCTCAAAACTACAGTGAAGTACTTTTTGTCCTGTATTTGCTGTGTTTACTGGAAGTTGGAGTACATACACTGGCTGATTATTGATGTGGTATATTTCTTATTCTAGGTTCTATCCTTGGGGGCTGATGTTCTACCAGAATATAAACTCCAGACACCTCGCATCAATAAGTTTACTATATTGCACTATAGTCCTTTCAAAGCCGTCTGGGACTGGCTCATTTTGTTGTTGGTCATATACACCGCCATATTCACCCCTTATTCTGCTGCCTTCCTTCTGAATGACAGTGAAGATCGGAAGAGGAGAGAGTGTGGATATTCCTGCAGCCCACTGAATGTTGTAGATTTAATTGTGGATATTATGTTTATCATTGACATTCTAATAAACTTCAGAACAACATATGTAAACCAGAATGAAGAAGTGGTAAGTGATCCAGCAAAAATAGCAATTCACTACTTCAAAGGCTGGTTCCTAATTGACATGGTTGCTGCAATACCTTTTGATCTGCTGATTTTTGGCTCTGGCTCTGAAGAGGTAAGCTTAAATGAATAAGAAATCTTAAATCTTAATTTATCACTTAATGATGGTATTCTGTGTATCCTAAAGTATTTTTTGCTTGTCATTTAATAGGCTGCTAAGTATTGCCATCCCATCTTTTAAAATTAAACTAAAATTAAATCTTCCTTTGTAGAATAATGTTCAGCATTAGCTTTCATTGATGACAGAAAACATTGAATGATTCAGCTAGTGGTTATCAGTTATATCATATTTGATACTGTCTTTAGAAATAATAAATATATTGTGTATGATGGACTTGGTTTTATATAAGAATGGTTTTATATAAGAACTGCTGCTTTTATTTGTTGCTTACCTTTTAAAAACTTCCCATGATGCATATAAGTGCTGTGTTGGCATTGCATCATTAAAATATTTTTTCTCTGTTCAAAATGTTTAGATCGGAGGTTTACTTGACAGAAAACAAATTAGTTGTAGCATAAACTATACTAGTTATCAGAGAGATTTGTCTATTGTCAGTTTTATCAAGAATACGGACTATCAAAAGATGGAAAAAGATACTACCTTGACAGGCATTACAATAGAGTAAAAAACTGCTCAATATATGCATCCAAAACTGGCCCAAAGGTGTATAAAATATATGCTATATTCAGGATTCCTGACCCAGTTCTTCCAAACAATTTTATTTCATTTAAGAAGGGATAAAATCATAATATTTTTTTCTGAAAAGTAGAGAATTGGGATTGACTTTTCTGTGATGCACAGAATACAGAAGTTTTTTTTTTAAAAAACCAAGCAAACCAAGCAAAAGGTAAATGAGGAGTCTAGAGAAACATGAGATAAAACCATGGACTAAAATTAAATGTTATTAAGGAAAGCAATAAGAAGAGAGAGAGTAATATAAAGGACAGAGGGAACATATTGATAGTTCTCTTACCAGAAGAGAACTTTTTTATTCAGCAGGTGACTAAAAAGCCCAGAGACTTAAGAGAAAATTTGATCACCTTTTGCATTATCTTTGGCAGGTGTCCATCTTTCTGCAGATAACTTTTACTGTGGTTTTGAAAGCACAGACGTGTGAAAGACAAACATTTTCATAATGGCTATACTTCTAACTCAGACTACAGCATTCCCCTTCAGGCATGCTTTGCATTCCTTTCTGATCATTGATCACTTGTCATTGCCAAAAATTATTTTCAGTGATTAGAAGTGTGGGAAATAAAGTATTACAATAGGGATCAATTCCAAAGTTCATTGAAGGAGTGCCCCTGATCATCATTCTTCCACACCTCCCCTATTACAGATGTTCTTAAGAGTAAAGTTTTAGGTGCTAAAATCATGCTAAAGCAATAACTTTAATGTAAGATAATGTTGCAGATCATAGTAACAAACAAGTGCATTCTTGCAGATGAGTAGACAAATATAAAAATGTGGAAGTTGAAACAGAAATTATTGGACCATGTAATGACTTTTTCACTCTTGCAGATATAAGTAAATTGATTCTTTATTCCCTCAAAAATCTAGTAATTGACCAGTTTCTCTACTTAGAAAAACAGGTTTGTTCATCTAAGCAGCAATGTTATATAGATTATGTTCCATTCACCATGTCATCATAGCTTCTCTCTCTCATTCATGGTATTGAATATGTCAATCACTTTTCTAAGCTGCTACTTAATGTAGTTTTTCTTCCGACATTGCTAACTGTAATATTACACGAGTGAGCCATTTTTTATAGTTTAGCAAGAAGAAGCAAATGTAAAACTGACAGAATGGAGCATTTTTCATTTAATAGAATTTTTTCAGTCATAAGGGTTATCTTTTTTATGAAATAGCTCTTTATTGTTATCTCGAGAGTCTTCAAAGAAGATCCCCAATGAAAAATTGTATTGAATGGTCTTTTTATTAAACAACATAAGCACTAAAGAGAGCTCCATGTGTGGTCATGCAGCTTTAAAGCACCTTCATATCAAATGGAGTCTTGAAAGGACAGGAGATAATAATCCAAATACCACATACAGCACTATCCGAATGCTTCATTTTGAGCCGTACTTTTTCAACCATAAGAAAGCAACAGAGTCAGATGGTTAACTTTCCATTTCTAAAATAGGGAAAATAATGCAATTTTAGGGTTTTTTTTCTACTTAATTAGATTCAAAATTATGATGGTTGGTAGTAAATCATTTACTCTTTTTTGTGTGTGTGTTGTAAAAGTTAGGTGGCTTCCCTGATACTTGGGAAGATAAAAATAATGAGCAGCTGGAGAGGAAAGAAGAGAAAAGATTCTGATGTGATTATCCAGCTACTCTTGAACTTGTAGTCCAGCAGATAGGTATGATGAAAACAGAGAAGCAAGCAATTCAGAGAAGAGAGCAGCATCTATCAGACTGGTATTTGCAGACATTAATTGTTGGCACCAGATGGGGCAAGGTAACTGATGGAGTAGGACCCTTGCCTCCTTGGGTGTTGTGCTGATCATAGTATTCCAGCACATCAACAAAATTACATTACATGAGACGTAGTTCTGAAAGCAAGAACTTCTGTCCCTGACCTGGCCAAGTGACACATGGGAGATGTACTCTTACTGTGTGAAGGCTACATCTATGTAGAAGTGGGCAGCATGTAAGGCACATCAAAACTTGGGGACCGTGTTTTTCACCTCAACTGCCAGCTCTATTTTAGTGTTAAAGCCTCCCCACTATGCTAAAGAAAATTAAACTCAGAATGAGTTTCTTGATGCTTTAGGCATATCTAGTCTCATTCATGCTGATTTTACCCTTGAGGAGATGAAGTTTTCTTGTATTATATACCTTCCGCGTACTCCAGAGCTCAAACTGATGTATCTAAGTATAGGATTGACACTGAGGATGAATAATATTAGCAAGTTTTATCTTAAGAATAGGGTGGAACAGTGTTGACATGTCATAGATTCACAATCTACCATCTGATCTATTTAAGGGGCACTGTTAGAATATGTGCTCTCTTGCATGACATAGAGAGATGACTACATCTCTAATAGAATATTTCAAACACCCCACTAAAAGCAAATCTTAGCTTTCCTTAAGGGATCATAAATACATAAGCCTGATCTATCTTACCAAAAAAATAACCTAATCACAATATTCACATGCTTCTGAATCTCAGCCTAGGCATAGCATTTTGAGGGGTGTGGTCTTTCAGACTATTGAGGTCACTAACCTTCTTTAATGGTAATGAGAAATTCACCCTAAAGTTATTATTTGGGACGTTAAACTGAACTAATGAGTGTTACCTTACATTATCCTCTTGCTCATTTATTCAGAAAATGTGAACTTTATTGAGCTGTCCACTGAGAAATGCAGCCAAGAAAGACAACAAAACTCTTGTTTTGTTCCAAGAGCTTTGGAGTTTTACTCAGAAACGTGGTGAATGCAAGGATTTAATAAAACGTAAAAACTAGTCTAGTATTAGTTGCAAGAAAGCTTTAATGTGATGGATACTACTGTCAGAGTGGTTTGTGAGGCTTTCATTTTAATTGTCATGTAATATACATGTATGTTAAAATAAAAACCCAAAAACCAAACAAACAAGCAAAAAAAAAATTTAAATGTGTGCACTCTTGGCATTTACTGAATCATATATGTTCAGACTTAATGCAAGGAAAAGAGGTGGCTGAGGTTGTTTTTTTTCAATCCAGTTGTTCCTCTTTACAATGCTGTCTATTCCTTCTACAAGGAATTACCAAGTATGAAATTTATTTACTAATTGAAATTTGAAAACTTATATTAATATAATTAATTATAATGTGTATATATATAATATTATTATATTATATTAATAACTTCTAAATTCCTTTAAAAATATCAGAGCCTCAAAAAGGATGCAATGAATAATAGCATAAGCCTGCACTGAAAATTTTGAAATACTTTCCTGCTTAAAACTGCCCAATTTATTTTTCTAATGGTGTAGTAGTTTTATTACTGGATCTTGCCACTACACCTGCAAGATGCAAAAAGATTGATCTGAAATAACTTTTCCATGATATTCTGTTCACAGTGCTTCATCTTCTTTCACCAGTATGAGTGTTCTTACCATTACAAACAGGAGGAATCTTGTAGATATACTCTTTGGGACACTTCTGCCCTATTACTTCTCTTTCTTAGAATATGTGTGCCAGAGCATTTCAAGAACTTTCTAAAACAGGATCAAATACAGTCACACAGCTTTGTCCAAGAATACTTATTACTTATGTGGACAGTCATAGAATTCTGAGCAGTTCCAATAATTTAGATTTTATCATGTTAAAAAATCATTAATCTGTTGGGTCATTAAATCCATTATAGTCGACTGAAGAGTTCAGATCAAGTAAAATATTCAACATGAAAGGGTATTTAGCACATAATGATAACTTCAATATATCTTGATTTTAAATGTAAATTCCTTATTTTCTTCCTTGGTTTTAAATTAAATTGATAGTTTAAAGAAAATTAAATTAAGATTACATTGAAATGGGTTCTTCTACTTTTTGTGTTGATTCCCCAAAATAATGGAATTTTAGTGGTTTATTCATGCTTACTATTCATGAGAATACATTTGCACAGATACAGAGAAAATTAATTTCTATCTTATTTTTACAGACAACTACATTAATAGGCCTTCTGAAGACAGCTAGGCTGTTGCGTTTGGTGAGGGTAGCACGGAAATTGGACAGATACTCCGAATACGGTGCTGCGGTTCTGATGCTCCTCATGTGCATATTTGCACTAATTGCACACTGGCTTGCTTGCATTTGGTATGCCATTGGAAATGTAGAAAGACCTTACTTGGCTCACAAGATTGGCTGGTTGGATTCTTTAGGAGAACAATTAGGAAAGCATTACAATAAGAGTGATGCAAGCTCTGGACCATCCATCAAGGACAAATATGTTACAGCACTTTATTTTACCTTCAGCAGTCTGACAAGTGTAGGATTTGGAAATGTGTCTCCAAACACCAACTCAGAGAAAATCTTTTCCATCTGTGTCATGTTGATTGGCTGTAAGTAATTTTATTGTGGATTTTAATCTTTTTTTTTTCTCTGTGTGTTTGAGCAAATGGCTTAACATTCTAAACTAATAAGATTATAAGTTTGCAGCCGGAAGGGCAGATTCTTAGGGAAAGGAAGGTTGCATGCAAAAATATGTTGTGACTCATTCAGTGTCAGGAAGTAATCAAGTTGCTTGACTACTCAAAATCTGTTATCCAAACTGTCAGAATATTTGTGTTGTATATCAGTGTCTGTAAGCAAATCCTGTATAAGGTAAGAAGGTGAGTTTGGAGTGGATTTAGGAAACTGTAGTCCATCATATTTGGATAATCATAATTACATTTTATTTTTCTATTTAAAACTGAACCTATAGATGAATGCAGACCTTTTTAACTCTGCCCTGTGTTCTTAACTTTTACTTTGCCATACTCATCTGTAAAGCCCAATGATATGACTTAAGTAAGTTTGTTTCTCTTTAATCCAGCATTAATGTACGCTAGCATTTTTGGAAACGTATCTGCAATAATCCAAAGACTCTACTCGGGGACTGCACGGTATCACATGCAGATGCTGCGAGTGAAGGAGTTCATACGCTTTCATCAGATCCCGAACCCTCTGCGGCAGCGACTGGAGGAATACTTCCAGCACGCGTGGACATACACCAATGGCATTGACATGAACATGGTATGTTCATCTGTTTTTTCAGGCAGAGATGCTGAGGAATAGATAAATGCATAAGAAATTAGAAAGAGACTGTAAGTCTTTAGTATTTATAAGCTGCAAAATACAAGCTTAAGAAGGTGTATATGTATGTCAGTTACTGACAATCAAGTCACTCTCTACATGTTTGGTGCACAAGCATTTCACTGCCTAGGTTATTGCCAGGTATACCAGAAATCTGAATTCCCACTGTGTATAGGAAAATGAAAACTGCAGGTGACTTCTGTAAGCTTAATAAAGAAAAAAATACTCATAGGTTTCTTATTTCAGATACAGGTGTTCCAGAATTTTGTTGGTTTTTTGACTTTTGATTTTCCTCTTCTACTATCAAACTGGAGTACCTATGTTGATATCTACAGTTACTGTTCTATAAAACCTATGGAGATCAATTATTTTTCAAAATTCTTTCATGTAATCTAGAACAGTTATATTGGGAATGGGTTGAGGAGAGGAGCAGGCAAGTTTAGCTGCTCTTTTTAAAGAGAAACATTTGAATCGCATGACAGTCTGAAAAGTAATTATCTTGAATTCACAACTACATAATTCTACACTGAAAATCAACACAACATTTAGCCATCCACAGAAACTCGTTCCTAGGAACTGACAAGGAATAACACTCATATTTTCTGGTTTTGACAAAAAATCCTCTTTAACCTCTCCTTCTATAAATACATGGCTAGCTAAAAAGGAATAACAATCTGCTACTGAGCAAAAATAAGCATCTATATCTCTGTCTTATTTTCTGGAGATACAAACATTTTTTTCTGAAAAGTCAACATCAGTTTGAAGACACCTGAGGGCATTGTACATCTTAAGGACCTGTAAATCTGTATCTCTGTAGAGATGCTTTCCAGAACTATTCAGAGCTGGAGATTAGAAACTTTGCAGAACTCTCCAGAAAGCTGTCAAGAATAAAAAAAATTATATATTTTTGTAAGGATTTAACTAGAAATCAACTTCCAAAATTTTGACATACATTCAAACAGCTTTCATGTGGTATCTGTACATACACTTCTGAATGACTGTCAGAGTACTACATTGTTATGCAGTAAACAGAAACAATGCACTTGATTAAAATCTTTTATAAAGGTGAATCATTGACAGTTTGACTTTATGGTTACCATTAAGTAAAGCAGATATTAAAAATACAGTAGAAAATTAATATATTTGGCTTCACCTGCAACTTCCATGTGTCCCCTCCAGAGGGATAATATGTTCAGGGCAGGACAAGGACAATTGTATAAACCTCTGCTGGGGATTACTGCAGCGGAAGGCAGCATCAGTAGCTTCATCCTGGGTGGCACTGAATAACCCTAATTCCTTCTGATGGCAATGGAATTGTGGGTACTCAGCACTTTGCAGGATAAGGCCCTTCAGCGGCAGGTGTGTTCAGCCTAAGTCTAAAGTAGCTCACTGAATTATTTCTGAAGATATTACAAAATCATATATGCCTTAACTAATTCATTACCACTAATGAATGTACTAAAAACACCTGGTTCACATGAAATAGTAACTATAACTGAATGTTGTCACATGAAAAGTTGCGTAATTCAGAAACTGGTGTATGGAAATTAGTCTTGGATTTGTCATAATTGTGAAGTAACAACTAAATGGATTAAATAGCTCATATTCTGCAATATGATTGTGAGGCACTATGGAGGATTTGTTTTCAATAAAGTGTGAAAAAACCCTCAAGTTTATTATCTTGTTTTGTTGTATTTTATTCCTTATTCTGTTCACAGTTCTATCCCTCAAGTTTTATGTCAATCACTTTATTTCCTTTAAGAGTTTGAATGTATTACCCTTAGTACAAGGATAATATAAGAATTGTGTGATTTACATTGTACTTATGAAAGATTTATCTCTTTCCTGTCTGCTTCACACCTAAATACATGGAATAACACCACCCACTGGTAAGAGCAGGAGGTATTTATATCAAATTTAATTCCAGTATAAAGTGTGGAGAATATCCATGTTATCTGTTGGGTTTAGAGCTTGTTCAGTGCTTTCTAATTTTAATTGTAACTTTTTGCATGATAAAGGGGTAGATAGCAAAGGGAAATAATCCAAGTAGAATCAGATGTGGGGCAAAATGGTTACTAAAAATTAGACACGAAAAAATGCTAATCTAACCACGTTTATTAATCACTGTTTTACCCCACAACTCAAGTCATGCTTCTCTGCCCAAAAAAGGTCATGTGCATATTGGTTTGCATTAGATAGTTGCTCTATAGGAATGTCACTAACAAAGTTGTCATGCTGCTGGTCATTCTGCATTTTCCTTTGTGTGAATGCTCTTGGTTTAAACCATAAATGCATGTTAACACACGCACCAATGAAGTTTTCTTGGCTGTTAGCCATGTGCATATGAGTTGGACTTGCATGTGTTTTTTTACTTAATTTTGCATGAAATATTTGCATTTAAAGAACAAAGGACTAATACTGTCCTCAGACAAATGTGTTTGACTCCTGCCCATGTTTACTTGGAGTTTTTTGCGAATTCTGAAGGCAGAATTTCATCCAGTATATTTTTTTTCTTCATTTCACAACTGAAAGGTGAAAAAATTCAAAATTATAGTCGTCTTTCTCCTTTGAAATATGAAATGCATAATAATTTATATTTTATATATATATATATATGTACATACAACATATGTACACACATACTCATATATATATAAAAAAATAACATCAGAGAATATTTCAAAAGATGCTTTAAATTATCCTCAGTAATATATTTAAGAATACAGGTAAAATGGAAAATAAGACATAAAAAAAAAAAAAAAAGATTAAACAGAAACCTTTTTAATCTCAGGAGTAATACTGTACTAAGACTAAACTTAATTTTCTAAACAAAATTCTACACCTTAGATTGCAAACCAGAAGATAGTATTTTATCAAATGATTATTTGAAATGGCTAAACATAAAATTAGCTTTAGAGACCTGCAAGTGAAATATGCTGAGACCTTGTTTATTTTTTCATATGCTCCCTTCTGCTCCATTTCTACATATTTTTTATTATATTCCATTACATAATGTATTTTGGTTAAAAACAGTTCCATATAATTATTCATGGACTGGATAAACAGGATTTGGGATTTATTTTAATCTGGATAAAAATCTTGAGTCTATAGAATAAGCATAATTTAAATCATGCTCCTATGATATACACTGGCAAAGTCAAATTACAGAAAAAATGTTTACATTGCATATTGTTTCATGAAAGATGTCACCAGTCCCAAAGAATCCAATTCTTGCAATATTTTTAATTATCCTGTTCTGTTTTTCCTAAATTATTTTTGCCTTCTATTTTCTCTTCCATTCCTATGTTATCAGTCCAGCACTGATAATAGCATGCCTATGATGCTTACCCTAAAAAGATTAGCATTTGAGATTTTTTTTTTTAAGTTATGCATGCATTTTTTACAATCCTGTCCCACCCTTTCTTTCCATGGATCTTCTGTGCATCTGAATAGCTTTATTGGTTTATTTTACATTTGAAAAGAGTTTGAAGAAGTAACTGTGGGACAAGCTGAAAAGCGTTTAGCCCAATGTAAACATTAATTAAGATTTTGGATGTGGGAAAGATGTCTTTTTGTTTTGGGTTTTGCCCAATAGCACAAAAGGGGAGAGCAAGTCAGAATTTCTATAAGTGAATGTATGATTTCTCCTGCAAGCATCCAAACAAATGGTTAATTTCACCATTGTGATAACTGTCTTTGCCACTGTGATCATGCAAGTACAGTAGAGTACACACCTATCTTGAACCAGCAATTCTATATTAGCAAATAAAGAGCAGGTTCACCATTGCCTTGAACAGGCTTCTTTTGTAAGAAATTGGCCACTGACACCTGGTTGCCATCATTACATTTTTTATTCTTGCTTTTCCTCCCACTGTGATCACTTCTTACAGCAAAACCAGTTTTATCAAAAGAACCAGTGCCACTAATGTATTTGAAGGAGAGGATTAGAAAAGTAAATTGAAATTTCAAAAACAGCAAGCAGAAATTCTTTGTACCACTGAAAGGCTAATGCAAATTACATTGTTTGGAACAAAACCTAGCAGTAAATTGTTAAACTGAGGGAATATGTAATCATGTGGGAACTTGCTGTTTGCCTATATATCAGAACAGAAAAAAATAGAATCATGAGATATAAACCATCCAGGAAGTAGCTTATGATTGGCCATAAACCTGTTCTTTCATTTTCTAAAAAAGACAACTTAAAAAATGTAATTCAATGCCTACATTGAACTGAGTTATAGAAAATAAGACCTCACAGAAAAAAATATTTTCCAGAATTCACATCTATTTCTAAATGATCCTTTATCAGTTTCTCAGTGCATTGTATTTTGTGGTCTAAAAATTCAAAAACAAGAGCAATTAATTTTTCAACTATCATATTATTTTAAATATGCAGATCTGGTCAATCTTCAACTTCTACAGACTTAAAACTTTTTTCTTGGTAAGGGAGTCAAAGTTGAAGAAATTTGTTCAGCAATGTATCGTATCACAGAGATCACTTTTCAGATGTATTCAGAAATAGTAATAAGACTGTGGAAGAATGGTCCATGGCAGCTTCACTAATTTCAGCATAAAAATGTCACACAACTGTGTTATGGCAATCACTGAAAACTAAAGATCCTATTCTTGATAAGGTTGCCAGACTTCAATCTCATTGAAAGGTGAATTAGCTCATTATCACATACTGCTTCTCTTCTCTCTCAAGTGTTGAAAAGAAACATACTGAACATCAAAAAAAATCATTCTGTGCAATTTTTCAGAAATATTCTTTCTTCCCTGTGGAGCCCAAGAGCCCAAGAGCTTCTGGAGCAGATTTATTGCCACCTGTGGCCTCGTTTTTTTTTTTCTAAAAAAGAAAGACCTTGGAAATGTTTCAATCTTCTACTTATAGAAATTATTTATTTAGGCAATTAATTATCACAGGAATGTTGAATAGTAAATTCTAAATTCTTTCTAGAAATAAAATTGCTGAATTATAGAAATGTTTAGCCTAGATGATGTTATTAAATTTTGAGAGTCAAATGTTTGTGACAGAACTAAATCTCACGCTATTCTCCATCAGAGGAAACAGCTACTGGGGGACAGAGATCCTAAGTCTAAATCTAAGCAGCGCAGTTTTTGCAGCTAAAGAGTCTCAGGTTAGCCTTAAAATTAGATGACTGGCAGAAGATGAAAATTAAATACATAGGTTATTTCACCGAATATATGAATTAATATTAATTTTCCTCATTCTTTCTGAACAAAGACAAAAGGTTAATTTTTAATATAAAGATGAAATTTTATTATTCAAATTTCTTGAGAATTTTATTCAGCATTTATTGATGCCAATGTCAGCATAGCCTGAGATCTCTCTTATACAGGTGAGAACCAAATAGATATTAAGTATGAGTGGTCATTACACAAAGTGAATTTATTCCTGCCTCTTTGTACCTTCAGCTGCTCAAATTTTTTGCTGTGTTAATTTTTTGTACGGATCAGTTTCTCAAACCATTTCACAAGTATAGCAAGACAAGGCAGGAATAAACAGATAAAGTGGAGATGGACCAGAAACCTCAGTCAATTTATGCCATCTTAAATTCTCAGATGAACTAGGGAGTGTCCCCTTATTCTCTATATGCTGGGCACCTGCCGCTCATAAATAAGTCTGACTGGTTCTAGGACAAGAAAGCCTTAGCCGCTAGTTTCAGCATACCCCAAACACAGCACAACACTCAAGAGCCCTCTTGTGCTCTCTTCAGCTGATGCTGGATATTTAATTATCCCACCTATATTTCAGCACAGAAAATGTGCAACATGAACTTATATGCAGAATTAAAGGAGTATCTTTGCTTGTAAGTCTGCAAGCACTGGAGAATCTCTCATACTAGGAAAGGCTGAGAGAGCTGGGACCTCTCAGCCAGATGGGAGAAATGAAGGCTCACAGAGGATCTCATCAATGTGAACAAATACCTGAAGGGAGGGTGTAAAGAAGGTGGAACACGTTTATTTTCAGTGGCTCCCAGTGACGACAGGACGAGAGGTAATGGGCACACACTGAAACTGGAGGCTTCGACCAGACACCAGGAAACATATTTTTAGTATGAGGATAACTGAGGACTGCCAGAAGTTTCCTAGAGAGGTTGTGGTAGCTCTGTCCTCAGAGGTATTTGAAATCAATCTGGACGTCACACTGGCTACCAGCTCTATGTAGACCTCCTTGAGCAGGTAGGATGGACCAGATGATCTATCCAACAAGAAGATGATTTCCAAACTCAATCATTCTGTGATTTTGTTGGTATGGAATGTGGTATTTCCATGTTTAATGAAAATTATTGTGGCTTATATCCTGGTTTGCTTCAAGTTAGATACTTTCAAAATATTTTCTGTGAGACATACATCAGTACCTGTTGCAAAACTGAGGATAAAAAAATCTAAAAATTGTCATGAATTTTATAATTTATCCAAAAAACCCAAGTTATCTTTGCCACAAATATTTGCTTGTTGCCTGAAATTAAAGCACAAAGATGTGTCCAAGTCTGTTGTCATAAATGTGCCTGATAAGTGTGTGAGTGACCTTGCTGTCATCTTGAGAAAAGAATTTAATGAAGCTGGACTCCCTCTTCTCATAAAAAGATCACATATCTTCAAGGCGATACGAATCATGTCCCTACTATCCCCACAAAACCTTGTAAAATATTCTTCTTCCATGTAAAATATTTTATGTGTCTGTGGATGACATTATCCTCCTCTGTAAGCATACCACATAGATAAACCAATGCTATTTGATGTGGAGTAAGTTTTATTCCGAACAGGAAGAGATAACTGAACTTGGACTTGATAACTATCAATGACAGACAAGTGGAGCCTGTGGTCACACCATCTTAACTGATTTTCCTTTACTTTTTCTTTTTCAAGAGGGGAGGGCTAAAGCTGATTTTCTGCCTTGTTACATGTCTTTTTAAAACTATCTGTGTGTATTTCTTGAATTATGCATGAGTTCTGATTACAAACATGATTCTAACCATGAAAATCCAAGATTTTTCTCACCAGGGCGCCGTGGAATCACAACTGAGGAGATACCATGTATAACAATAGAAGTATCTTAGGAAAGAATGGAACAATTGATACTCAAATCTGTATTTAAATGTTTTATTAGTTTTGAATTTTTCATTGATAATAATGTTATTAAAAAACAATTCTCATTTTATAATTTTCTTTTTTTTTTTTTTGAAGACCGCAGGAATGATGCTCTGATATTGAGTACAGAGAGTGTGTGTACACATTTGATGTTTATTGTCTCATATAATATAATTTTCAATACAATTTCAGTTATGAAAATTAGAATATGAGAATGAATGTAACAAATATTTGAGAGTACGGGTTGGCAAAATGTTGTCTGTACTGCACAGCATAAAACTTAGTCTGGAAACATCAAAATCTGTATTGTGTCAGCTACTGTTTAGATTAAACACCTCACTACACACGTTGTGTTCAATATGGTAAGCTCTTTTTGGTAATGTAGGTTTTGCCAATGTTTTAACAAATTTATCTTCAAATCAGCTTCTTTCTTGAATTTCTAAGCCTGTATGAATGGAGTAATCTCTATTGGGAATCAATGTTACTTAGTCTTCCTTTTAGGCATTTTAAAACTGTGATATTAAAGAGTAGATGTCTTTCCTCTCTGATGTCTAAAACTACTTTAGAGTGTAAGCTCCATGGAGCAGGGACTTTTTAGTCACAGATACTTGAAAAGAGGCTGGTATCCTTCAGATGTTATTGCCATTTAAATAACTATTAACTGATATGCAATGATTTTAGAACAGTTTCATGATAATTATTAATTATAAAAATAGTAGTTTCTATAAGGGAATATCCAAAGTATCTTCAGAAATATAGCCAATATAGCACACATGGTCTGCATGGGTTTTGCTTAATGGTAAAATACAATCCTTTGAAAATCAGATAAACAGCTGATGTGAAAAATCAGTTTATTCTAAGTGTACTCTAAGTGCTCATGACTTCCTAACAATTCAAATACAGTTTTCTTGTAAGTACTTCTGAATTCAAAATACATTTCCTATTTAACATCTTAAAAAAAATGAAGCTCTTCTAAATTGTATTCAGATAGATTCATAGCAAACAAATTAATTCAAAATAGGGCTTTTACACTCACATGACTAGAGAACAATTTCAAAATAAACACAATTTTTCTCCTCATTCCATTTGGTGAACAAATTTGTTTCTCAGTTTTTCTGTATTGCTCAGTAAATAAGTTCCTACCAACCTACAGCCTTTTTATTTCAAAGCAATTATATTATATTAAAAAACATAACTGGATACCAAGCTATTTCTAGTGGTGTGATAGATACTGAAAACAGTGACCCTACAGAAGCTTTTGATTTATCATATTTTCTTTTGCTTATTGTTGTTGAATGCTGGCTTTTTCTGAGGATGTATGAATTTCATGTGGTAATGCCGTAAGGCTCAAAAAATTGTTCTATATATGTGTGTTAAAACGTTGTTTCACAGCATTGATTTCCATTAGCAATCACAGAAAAATTTAAATTCTGTTAAAGATTCTAATATCTCATTTTTAAAACATAGTTTGGCTCGTGTGGACAGAAGCCTCATATCAGAAATGTGTTCATCTTCACTAGCGAGGGATATGAGTTATGGGTATATTTCTGCAATGAGAATGAGTGCACAGGATTTTTTTTTTGTTCTGAAGTAGAAATTAATATAGAAACAAGTGAATGCATTTTTGATATATCTTTTCTTTGCAGAAATGTTTTCATATTTATAGAAAAACAGTGCAGAAGATAAACAAAGATGAAATAATAGACTGATCTAATAAGAAAGAGACACATCCTGTTCACATATTCATAAGACTTGCAGCACCAGTACATATTTTGCCTTTAGTAATATGCAACAGTTGTAGCTGTCCCTAGGGAAAGCATATGACCCAATCACATCACTGACAGCAGATAACAGGATATAACAAAGAAAGGTGGCATGTCATAATGTGTCAGCACGCGGAGTCACTCACGGTACTCCCATGAAGTCAGTAGCAGAAATGTTTATAGATTCTAAAAGAATCAGAGGTATAGTATCCTAGAGAACTTAGAAAAGCTCACACATAATGACCACATTGTAAATAACTCTCTTCTTTCCTTTTAAATAAAATTAACATGTTGCCATGGTACTCAAGAGGAATCCTATGATTCTACTTCAGGCAAACTCCAATTGTTCTAAGTAAAAGATGAGGAAGGACCACAGCAAATAGCCCTGTGGTTTGCTGAACGAATCATCTGTCTATGTAAATCTGCATAACGTTGTTTCAATGATCATGTTGCTTTTTCTGATAAAAATCGAAGTCCTACACTTGCAAGCAGAATATATTTAACATAAAAATCCTAATAAAATGCCCCCTCTCTGAAAAATATCTGATCTTCATCAGAAAGCTCTCATTTTACAAATATCACAGTTATTTCAGCAAAAACCTCTCATAATAAATGTAGTACTTTGACAATTGAAAAAAAGGAAATAGATATATGAGTCCAAATAAGTGAAATTCAGTCAAGACTTCCCCTATCACTGTCTTGTTATTTTACTGCAGTATAGTCTTTTATGTTCCCTGATACCATTTTTTGCAATGAAAGAAATCTTAACAGCATATTTTGTAACCACTGTATAGATTAGTATTTGTATGAGTACTCACATTGTAAAAGCTTTGCAATATAGATTACACTATGCATTTGTTGAATTTTAATACTCATACAGCTCTTAGAGCCATGTCTATTTGTAGGTCACTTCTTTCTTTTTGTACATAAAGAAAACACAAACCATATCAAGAACTTTCATAGCATTCGCATGAAATCTTTATGCTTGTCTTTCCAGGTCCTGAAGGGATTTCCAGAATGCTTACAAGCTGACATTTGTCTGCACCTCAATCAAAATTTGCTTCAGAATTGCAAAGCTTTCCGGGGGGCCAGTAAAGGCTGTCTTCGAGCTTTGGCTATGAAATTTAAGACAACACATGCACCTCCTGGAGACACTTTAGTGCACTGTGGAGATGTTCTCACTGCTCTTTATTTTGTGTCAAGAGGCTCCATTGAAATCCTTAAGAGTGACATTGTTGTAGCCATTCTTGGTAAGTGCATTATTACAAGGCATATTAAGAGTTAGATTTGCCAAAGAAATATTTTTTTTTGTTCCTGGGACGGGAAATATTTTTTAAAATCAAGCAAAGAAATAATAAGAAAAAATCTACGTTACTGCAATAATTCATGTGCACCAAAGAGCCCACCAAGAGTCTCTGGATTTCTGAAGATTTATCTTTAGTCTCATTAATCCCTAGGTAAAAATTATGCTGCAAGTTGAGGCAAGCAGATATTCAATTATTCCAGTTCTGTTATGCTGCAAGATCAAAAGTCAAGGCCACCCTGTTCTTGAACAGTGATAAAGGTATTGAGACATGTAGACTCCTCTATTTGCTAACTGGAGTGATCTACTCTTGGCATTCAAAATGTCTTCTACAGATTTTCAGAAATATCTGTCTCCCTTTCTATGATCACTATTCTTCTCCACAAGTGTTTTCATAGTTCCTCCCCGACCCCATTTTGCAGGTAACGCTTTTGAAACCCTTAGTGTAGAGCATATTTTCAGTGGTTTATGGCTGCAGCTGTTTTGCATTGATGAAGTTTAGGTGCAGTTTGGCAAAAATGAGCAATTAAATAGAAATATTAACAAACACCTATTGCAAATGTATGAACATTAATTGGAAGAATTGTAATGGTATCAAAACAGAGGCAGATATGTTTAAACAGCTTGTTCAAAAGACCTGCATCTTAGAAGTTTTGCATGCCCTTCAAAAAATATAAAAACTAGGTAATTTTCTACTAAAATATATTTCAAATATGGTCAGTTCCTTCATGTAATTCTTAAAAAAATGATATTATAGGCCAGACAAGTCCTGTACTGGACTGAGCAACAGAAATTGCATCTTTGCCATCATAACAATATGATTAAAATCACCAAATAATGCTTTTAGAAGAAAGGACAAAGGCACCTGTTCAAGCCATGTTCTTTTGATGAAACTGAAGAAAAATTGTGATGAAACTTTCACTTAGTCCAGTTATATGCCTATGTATTTTCACTGATCTTAATAATTCCACTTTTAATACTTAATAATACTGTTTTTTCTTTATATATGTGCAATGGTAATATGACTGTATCACTTTACGTAAAACCAAGTATTCTATGCCATTATGATAAAGAAATACATTATTCAATTTAATGACTTACTCATGTTTAAAGTCATAATCTCTGTTTAATTTTCTTTCTTCAGGGAAAAATGATATTTTTGGAGAGATGGTACATCTTTATGCAAAACCAGGAAAGTCAAATGCAGATGTGAGAGCTTTAACTTACTGTGACTTACATAAGATCCAGAGAGAAGATCTACTAGAAGTTTTGGATATGTACCCTGAATTCTCTGATCTCTTCCTCACCAATCTGGAACTAACTTTCAATCTGAGAGATGAAACTGCAAAGGTACATATAAGTGATTTTCCTTTCTTAATATTGGGCCAATCTGTCCACAGTAACAAAAATTGAAAATAACATTTGAAAAACTAAGGTTAACAAAATGAAATGCTAAAATCCTCCATTAAAAAAATATACTCACCTGACTGCTTTTACTGAAGTCAGTTAAACTCCACAGAAACCAATGAAATTATTCAGATGATGTTAATCTAACAGGATTTGCTTCTATATTTAAATAGTATTAGGGCTTCACCCAAGAGGATTTTGTTAAAGCCATGGAAAATATGTTTTTTTAGATGGCTATAGCCTAGGTCACCACAAGGGGAACTTTTGACACTAAATGTAATTGTACATCAAAAAAATAAGGCTAAATCAGATTATCCAGATTCATTCTGTGTCTAGCAATAGAAAATATGTAATTGCCTTTCAAATATGAATTGATAATTCCCTTATCTTGGCACGCACTCTACCTCCTAGGGGACTAAAAATTTAGAAGGGACATTTCAACTTTCACTCAGTCTTCAGATTTGCAGGCATTTCTTGGTCTCTTTTTCCCACAGTGATTGCCCTGAGAGTCCCCTTGTGCACAAATTACATCTTCAGAAGAGTCAAGATATTACCAGTGTTTCCTTATTTCAGACTGACAGGGTTAGACTGACTTGGGAAAGAAAGTGGACCTTTGACCAAAGGAGGAGTGGTGAAATTCTCTTGCCTAGCTTATGCTGCTGAGGCTAAAGGCTTCCCCAGAAGATTGCAGGTACCCCAGGCCTGGCCACCAGGCAGGGACTACACTGCCCACAGGATGGCTGGTTTACATTTCATTTCTGAGATAATGCCATTTTCTGGTTTCCTTAAAGACAGAGGTTCAGTGAGAAGGATCGACCATAATTTGGCCTCAAAGGACTTCTAAGAAAAAAGGAGAAAAAGAACACTAAGTTTTGGGCTGTAAATCATAGGGACATCTTTGCTAATCATGTGTGGATCTTTATTTCTTAAAAAAATTATAACAAATACAACTTCTAAAAAGTAATGTCACTTTTTTCTATTATGACCCTTTTTTAATCAAATATCTTTCTGAAAATAGAAGAACAATTATATTTTTTTTTTTAGTCATGCCTTTGCATGTATTGAAAAGGTCATAATTATTAATTACATTTAAAATACAACACAATGAATGTATAGTCTAGTGATAAATTTAAGTTAAAACTGTATGTCCATATATTTGAAAAATTTCTTGAGGATAATTTCACATTAATGATTTAAGTCTGAGCAATTATTTCTTGCAATTACATTGTCATCCATGTTCTATCATTATTTTTTCCTTAGATCAGAGAGAAGGAAGGCAGGAGAGGCTCAGCCATGCTTCTGAGCTTGTAAAATCACAGTGTTTCTCTAGCAATTCCACTTACTTTCCACTGTCTATTGTAATCCAGAAAATCATCCCCCAAAAGAAGCATTGAGCACATTCTCATTTCCAAAACATCACTCAGATCTAAATTTGTTGTCAGAACACCAGGTGCTTCTGCCTCAACTTCTCCTCCTCATCTTATTTGTGTAAAAGTACCTTTTTCTTCCTGCAGTTATTCTACCAGTGGGCCACCACTGAAGCACATTACTTGCCAAGTTTACAGTGAAGGGAATAGAGAAAGGTGTAAACACTTCCCAGCTCCCCTCTGCCCTTTGCCCACATGCAAATCTGCTTTACTTGTGTGGTATGGGGAACCTCACTAGCACAGGGAAGGGAAGTAGGCTGAAGCCAATGCCATGGGTATGTACACAAAGAGCAAATCTGGTGTTATATTTGTTAATTTGTAAATTTCTTAAAGTAGAAAAAATAAGAGTTAAATGCATCTTTTACCTACTGGGAAAAAAATCACTGCAATCTTCTTAAAATGGATAGAAAAAAAAAACATTGTGTTCTGGTACAGAAATAAGTATCTGAATGATCTAAATCTGATAAAGAGGAAGGGAGGGTCTAGGAAGATAAAATAATGAGAAGTAAAGTGCCTGATGCCTGTCAGGCTTATATTTATTATAAAATATAACCTTTATAATCATGGCAAACTGTAGCCTTTATAATCATTACCATCAGTTAAATATAAATATAATTGCAATCAATTACCACTTGAAATAGTATACATTCTCTGATAGAGGTTTAGTTTTTTTTAATAATTTCTCTAATGTTACATAAACCAGATCTGTGCAAGTTCAGGGAAGTCGATAACATATGAACACATAAATTTCAATGTAAACTTATTATCAGGATAATTTTATTTCACCATTAGGTGATGACAGTGTTGGTTTTGCTCAATTTGCATAAACTTTTTTAATGTTAGCCTTGGGCAATTCCATTCATTAGCAGGTGATGGAGAGGTTGATGCAGACTGACTTTAATATTGCCTTTTTTAAAGCTTGAACATGATTAACGGTCAATCACCTATTGCAAATCTGCCCTCTTTAGATGGGACTAATCTGTCATTTTGTTTCATATTTCATTAATCAAGTCTGACCTTGTAATAAGATCACAAACTACCAATGATACGGATGGAGATAACTGCAAACTACGAAGACGGAAATTGTCTTTCCAAAGTGAAATAGAGAAAGGTAATTAACTTCATTTCTTACATTAGACAGCACCACCTCATTATTCATTGGTATTTCACTTGGTAACACTGGGTACATTAGGGCCCCATGTTGGCTGTTACTGGAGCAGCCCTTGAGAATCCAGCTGGGCAGCAAAACTACTCCATGCATTAACCCCCATATGCTTATGTATAACTAGAAGATATATGTTTCACCCTTCCATGACTTCACATCTATCTGTGAAGGGCTGTTATAACATTAAGCTACCTTATTGCCTTTGAGACATGCATATAGATATGTATATTATCTCTTAATATCTGTTTTCTGAGACACTGTGTTTTAAACTGTGTGGACAACCTAGTCTGTGGATTATTTTATCTCCTCAGCAAAGTGCTTTGTTGAACTTGATGCTAGGTATTGTTTCTCCTTGGAATTGAAATATTTAAAAATTTAAAATATTTCAGGACACTGTAGATTCACCATTGTCTGATTTTGATCCAAATGGTAATGTGTAAAAGGTTGTTCTAGCAAAAGTTTAGGTAGTATTTTATGTGCTTACGTTCGCATTAGTGCCTTTGGGGAGTAAGCTAAATGGAGGAAAATTCAGTGAAACATTCAACTTTTCCACCACTATTCAGTACTGCTAAATACCAGGAACTGTAGACAGCAGCTCTGGTCAGACAGCAACAGTCATGAAGACAGCTAAGCTGATACACACAGGATTTTCATGTTTATGTAGGAAAACCACAATTCCTTGAATACCATTACATTTTTATGGTTGAATGCTTAGTCTGACAAATGACTGTTTCTGTTACTCTTCTCTTTCACACCCCACAGTTAAGCCTCAGTCCTAAATGCAGCGTAATACCAATTTATAGAGTAGCAGAGTAGCTGATAATAAATGAGAACAGTTAAATACCCATAGCAGGTATGATGTTCAACAAAGAGACTCTAATCCAGAGTGTGGCTATTCAGAACAATGACATTCCTGTGTGATCAAAGAAGCATCTTTAGGGCAGGAAGCCAAGAGTGACAACAAATCTGTCAGGAAAATGTCCCCATGAAATATTCAATCTGCTCTTCACAAAGAATCTGTTGACAGAGATACTTTGCCTGACTAACCTTCACATTTCTTATGAGAAAACATATGCTGCTACCTAGACAAGATGGAAGTGATCTTTTATGTTGTGCCTGCTGTAGAATTACAAATAGGCTACTCAGGTTGTCAGTGAGGTTCCAAGACCCCTAGGCTTTTATGGTTCTTGCCTAGTCAATTACACTGAACATCCTCTTTGAAACATTTATTTGCATTACTTTTGAAAGAATATGATTTCCCACATTTTTGTCCCTGAAAAAAATACTTTCACCGCTGGGGAAGAAGAGAGAAGAGACTGGCAAGCTCCTTAGACCTGGCAATGATAGTACAGCACCTGGTAATATCTGGGTTAGCAGAAGTGAGGTAGATTGGAAGTCCATCTGAGGAAAAGATAAAACAAGTCCTTTGCCAGGTAGTGAGTACACTTTTGGCCCAGTGGCTTACTGCCCCTCTCTGGTCTCTTTTCAGATTTTCTACACGTTCCCATGGCCACAGCAGACACCTCATAGTCATAGATCGTCAGTGTTACTTTTCTGTGGCCCTTCCCACATCCTCTGTGAGGTTGTAGAGTACTAGAGGTACTGCTGGTTTGTAAAGGAATGTTCTATTGATTTCAACCCTTTGTATGTAGCAGGGAGTGGCATCTTATTTTGATCTAGCACAGTCAGCCTATAATGACAAATATTTAGGCATGATCCTGCAGAGTTTTTCAGAATTGGAGGAGGAAAGACAGAGTTTCTGAACAAACAGCTGGAAAATGCATTTCTGGCCACACTATGCCAAAAGAAAAAATATGTGTTGTAAGAAAATCAAAAATCATATTTTGATTTCAGAACTACAGTTTGAACAAGCTAGAGACTCTCAGAATTCTCACTGTTATATTTTGATATTTTATTTTGAAATTATTGCAGGTATGCTTAGTAAATGCTCTTCTGGCTGGCATTCTTTACTTTCAGCTGTTGACCTACTAGCATATTATGCAGCTTGAAATTTTCCTTTTTCCATCTTTAGTGTGATCATCATGTTTCCTCTGTTTTGGAGTGCTAAAAATGGGATTGTGTTATCTCAGCCTTTAGTTCATGCTAGCCTGATTTGGACCTTGTTGCCATGGTAACTCTTCCTGCATGAGTTATATCAGGGGTTAAACAAAATCAACACAGCTCTCTTTTATGCATCTGCAGTTAGTACCCCTGGTTCTCAATTCCACACAAGACTTTATCACTCCACATATACATTATTCCACCATTTCTGTCCTGTGTCAACAAAAACTGATCTTAACTAGTTAGGCTAATAAGGACTCTCTCATAGTTTGATTTTAGAGGCTACAAGACTATTTGAGGGACCAGCTTGTTCCCTGGCTTCTAGAATCAGTTGCAGCACCAGAAGACAGACCTTGCAAAAATTAATGTGCACACTACATAGCAGCATATACTTGCTCCCACCCTAAAGAAACTCACTGCATTTCTTTCTGAATAACGGATGGTACTTCTTGCACAGGTGCAGGTGCAAACTTAGCCAGTTGCCATAGATGCTTGACAGTCAGCCAAGAAACTCTCTGAGACTGCTTAAAATTAGCAGCATTCCTGCCTGGCAGTTCCAAACAAACCTCTCAGCTAGGTTGGCTAGTTAGTGTCCTGCTGAAAATTTTGAGACAATGAGCTGCTCCATCTATACTCAGTTGTCATTTTTAGCAGTGCAGAATACAATTCTTTCTTGCACATTTCTCATTTACTTCTGACAGTTCTGTGTGAGTTAGCTAATTTCAAGGAAAATACATTTAGGCAAGAGCTTTATTTTGCTCTGCTAGTTCTGATTGCAGTTCTATTATCCCATGCTGAATAGGGCATTTCTAGAGTTGTTTACATCAATATAAAATCCAATATATGAGTGAAAAATGCACAGTGTAAAGAGTTTCACTGAAAATCTGAAACCTTGGGGCTTTGAAAAGACTGTCCTGGAGTTCAAGCATTATCACTTTTGCTAGAAATTTTTTAAACTCTTTGTTAATGTTGACTCTAAAATCTTAACCTTCTTGGGACTTTTCTAGTGACAGCCGGCCCAGGAAACTTACAACAAGAAAAATTTAGTTCCATGGATGTGATTTTCAGTGGTCACTAAACAAAGTTCTCACACTCTTGTTACCCTGAGGTTTGCATTTGCCCACATCAACACAGACTGTAACAGTCAAGGGGAATATAAAATACATTTTGCAGTGCTTTCTTCTTAAAATATTGTTAACTAATAAACTGATATATTGCTTAATTTCAAGTTGAAGTTATGTTTCCTGATCAGACTTTTCAAAATGTGTCTACTGGTCAAATCTCAAAGAAAGCACAAAAGCCAGGGTTTTATTAAATGTCTAACTGCATTTTGATTAATGTAACTTCCTTAAGTGTGCATTGTGTGTAGCCCTCTTTCAGGCTACGAAGCCAAGCCATATTATCACAGCTTTATTACACAAAGTATCTAGAGGCCATGGCTCTTGATTTAGATATGGAAGACAAGGAAACGTTTCAGGAACTGATTCTCCTGCCTGAAACTATGAATTGGAGCAGTACTAAGAGAATGGGGAAACACCCCCTGTCCTGTTCTTTTCAATTCTTGTCCCCTCCCCCAGCTTACTTATCTAAATGCTTACTTTATGAATAGATGCTCAGCCAAGCGTGCCATGGCCCCAGAAGGTAAGAATGTGGAGAAAAATTGAAGCTCTTACTTAACTGTGTTAAACTGTTAGTATTTTGCTGATGAGGTTGGCTTGGGCTTAATTAGAAAAGAGTTTCTAATATTCCACCAGAGTGTTAGGTGATTAAATGGCCAGGAAACAACTAATGTGTTGGCAGGCAACATATGGCTGGAAACAAGACCTCATGTCCCCAAAAATCTTACCTTAATCATGAAACCCCTAGCAAAAAAGTACCTGGTAATCAGAGACCCCACCAGTGCAGTGTTCCATCTGCTCCTATTAGTGTTACTGCTGTTACCACAGTGCCTAGGAGCCACCTCTGGGAGCTTGCACAGAAGAACCGTGTTTCCAGGAGGTACCTCCAAAGAGGCAGTCCCCAAAGGCCAAATCTGATCAAAATGTTGTGTGCAGTCACACTTATCCACAGCTATCCTTTGAAAAAAACAAAAAATAGTAATAATAGTACTATGGTGGAAGCTGAATTCCTTGTAAAAAAGAGATTTCTAAATTTGATAAGAGAACTGTTTTGATCTATGCCCTGAATCCATTGAGGTGCATTGCTATAATGTTTTGTTTCTGATTGTTTTTAAGTATAGCATTATTTCATGAAATATAAATTAATAATTGTACTCCCATCATTAACTGATTAGCATTAAAGCTGACACAAAAACAGACAAAACAAAGAAAATTGAGATAAAAGGCTATCAGTTCATCCCTAGCATCTCATTGTACTGAAAATGGCACAGAAGAATAAATGAAGGAGTTCATATTCCCTTACACTTTGAAATCCTTGGCTTTTTAAATGTGTCTCAAAATCAATTATTCAAAAATTGATAAGCCCTTTTAAAAATGGGGACATGGATCCTCATGGAAAAAACCATAAAGACTTCAGTCCATCATGATGGTGGGAGGTTTCAGTATCTTCTGCTATTCCCTATTTCCAAAATCACCCAAACTTTCATAGCTCAAATACACACAGCAAAGGACACATTAACTTACCAAACTCTCACAAGCAGCGCTGACATAGAACAGTAATTCAAACTCTGCAGTACAGTTTATCTCCTCCACCATCACCATTGAAGCTACTGGAACTTTTCAGCAAAATTGTCAGAAATTCTATAACAATGGAATCTCACTATTGAAAGAGAAAATATTTCCTAAAATACTTCCAGCAACCTACTTTTCTTAGGATTAGGGATCTTCCTGCATAGTTACTAGACAGACAAAATTTTTCCTTGGTGTTAGTCAAATACCACACACATATCTGACAGTACATTTTTAAGCAGGGGGTCCTAAAGATAGGTGGAATATTTGAAGAGAAACATAATGAGTAGAATTGAGGAAGGAGGAAAACCAACATGTGCTGAAGAATGCAAGAACTTCCACAGCTCAGGTTTCAGGAGCCACAGTAAGTCTTTGGCATTGTTTCAGATGTTGAGGTCTGATAGGTCTGCATGTGATTGAAGGTGCTGAAGCAGGACTTCTAGATACACAGATTCAAGCGCCTGGTGGAACTTCAGACAAATTCTTTCTACTGGTTGTCTCAGGAAATGTACGTGCATCTTTAAGACTTCATGTTATGAAAATGGCCAAGCTTTGATATAACTGCATGTGTTTCAAAAGATTATTTTTAAGGAAAAAAAATCTCTGGTAGAAACTACCTGTTCTCAGTTCTTTGTTTTACTTTAGTTCTGCTGGATATTATGCTGTATGAGGGCATAACTATAATATGATGTTCACAGAAGGAGGAATTGTAGTCATGTAGCCAATTCTAATCTTATCACCAAAATCTGGTGCTCTTAATAAATTAAATTTTTAATAAACATGTGATGGCTTCAGGGTTCATTACTTTGCTTTCTTGAATTTCTAAACTGTATAATCCTGTGGTTCTCAAATTTGAAGAAATATCTGTATCACTGAATAGGCACTGTGTGCTTTACCTCTAGCTCTGATTATAAGTAAAAAGTTGCAAACATACCTTTCCACTTTTAAAAGTGAATTGCAGTGCAACTATCCATCAGAATACTACATGATTATTTGGATTACAAAAGAAAATTAAGTGTGTGTGAAAGATAGCCTTTATGTTGTTTCATTGTACGAAGTGCATAATAATGTGTAATATACAAATGGTTTTCCTGTAAAGGGGACCCTTGCTCTATAAAGTGCATGGCAGATTTTAACAGTTCAGTTTGTTTTCAGAGCTTTAGGACCGATGACTTCTCTTGACCATACTAATTTATATTTTTCCAGATGAGATAATTTGGAAAATATTTAGATCTGAGTTTCTCAGGTTATCCAATAGGCCCTGTGCAAAGCTTTCAAACTATTTCTCTTTTTTCTTGTACACTAAATTTGTGCTTTTTCCATACAGTTTTCATTATGACCTGTCCAAAAAGTAGGTAATTAGACATTTTGTAAATTTGAACCATGCTATAATCACCAAATGATTCTTCACCAAGGGGCAAGAAACGCTTCTAGTGGTAGCAGTTTATGCTTTCTTACTACTTAAAACTATTAGTTATAAGGACTTACAGTTTTACTTAATTTTTTTTCTTTTTTTCCTTTATAATTTTGTTCTCAGGGATGCATTAGTCATATCTAGATGTTGGAGCAAGCTATGCTTTCAACAGGCACTCAAAAATGTTTATGAAGGCAGCAGTTCTCAGTTTACCTGATCACCAGTCATGACCTAAGAGGATCAGAACAAATTGAACAGACAAATTCCTGTTGAAATTTGAAAAGTGGTAGAATGCTTTGTTCAAGTGGTTGTCTTCTAGGACAGATGACCTCTCCTGCAACATACTCCTTGTCAGAACATGAGTTAAGACTGGCTTTGACAAAAATCCAAATGTCACAAGGTGTCAGAACTCCAAAGCCATGTTGATTCTGAGATAAGAGCTTAAGCACTAAAATTCAAGGTTCATAAATGTCTTAGTTTCATTTAAGTGGATTCAGGGTAAGTTACAGTACTTTCTGAAACATCAGAAACTACTTGAGTAATGCAGAATTTCAATACGGCAGACCATATCACCAAAAGAAACCTGACCACTGGTAACCATCCCATGAAGCAGGATTCTAATGCTAGTATTTCTGTGAGTCACTGTCATAGTTCTATGACCCAGACTTGTGACAACCCCATTTCTTCCCTTCCTTTGCCCTTGGATGCATGAAAAACAGGACACAAACCTTCTGATAATTACTTTGAAGATTTTGGAGTTTCTAGACAGCAAATGTTGAAGGAGATTATCTGTAGACTTGGCAGGCATCCAAAACACATAACAGGCTTAAATAGTCCCATAAAGAGTGTAAATGATGTTTGTACATTTTAGTATTGCAGGAATTTACGAAAATAATCATCTTGAGTAAAACAGTTTCTAGCTGTTTCAGAATCAGAAAATGAAATTTCTCTTACTGGAAAAGGAAAGAGAATACACTAGAACTGGTGTGGGGAAAGAAGAGGAAGGTGAGGTTTAATGATTACATTTACAAGAAGAACAGAAAGGGATAAATAAAACTTTTAAAACACTTTTCTGTGTAACAGAAAGTGAATGTATCCATACATGCACAGATAGAAAAGTCTTCACTTCTGGAAAATCCGTTCCAAACCAATGACTGAATTTCATTACAAAAGGAAGGAGAAATTGGAGAAATTCACATTCTGAAAAAACTCCTATTATCTGTAACTTATTTTCCACTGAGCTGCAGAGGCGTTACTAAGGTGTTGAGCAGAGGTACAGAACTTGCAACATTATCAGGTCCTGAAGAGTCAATAGAATGGAGCCATTTCTATTTTAATTCATACTCTAGGTGCAAAGTATGACAAGATTATCCTCCAGAAGGAAGAGTCTTTAGCATTAAATAGGAGCCTTTTAAAAGGAAAGCAACTTTTGACTTTCTGAGTATAGCCAAATACCAGAAAACAAAGCAATGGCAGTAAAGCCAAAGATGTCCGTTTTGAAATAGATCAGCTGATGAACAAATCCCCCTTGATTTCAATAGGCACGAGCCTACATTCAACAGAACTCTGCCTTCCTTCTCATGCCAGTGAGTTCATAATACTTGGACACTATTTGGAAAATAATGTGTTCTGTTGTTCTGATATAGATGGAGACTAGATGCAAGGAAATCAACTGAATTACCCTGGTTTTACAGCAGAGTAATTGTCAGCAGAATCTGGCTTCCTGTTTCTAAATATTTTAGTATTTTATTAATATAAAAGATAAGACAGTGTGCTATAGTTCAGCTGCTAAACAATTTTTTTCACTAGTCTCAATGACCCCTTCTTAAAATTATTCCACTGCTTGATTTGTATTCCACAGGGTGCTCATTACAGCTGCCGTTAGTGCACAAAATCCCATGAACATATAAAATTACCCTAAAAATTGGTAATTTCAAGCTTTCATTAGAAGGTCTTTTTCACAGGTTGAAATCAGTCAAACACTAAGTAATTAAGACAATTTACTGTAGCGTGACTATGTTTTCAATATATTCCCACAAGAAATGCCATGGGAGACATCTATAATAAAATTTTCTTATGAAGCTTTCTTTTGTTTTTGTTTTTTTTTTTTGTTTTGGAGATGGAATTGCCAAGAACATGGCACTTGTGTCTTGAGTCTGAGCATCCCCCAAGAGCTTTACACTGCCAGTCCATTTGCAGTTGTTATGACAATTTTGCAGCGACTGTGCATCACCAGTATCACTTAGAGACAGTAGTCCTGCTTAACAAAGCTCATTAATGTCACCTCAGTTTGGGGTTGTGTTAATTGCCCTTGGAGACTCTAGAGGGTACAGGTACAGGACACCTACTTGGCTATTTGGTTTATTTTGCTTTTTTATTTGGTTTATTTTCTTCACCGTTACCTGCCCTCACTGCTCATGGATTTCTAGACCCTTGAAGGGCATTCTTTACAGATATTGCATTCTTTTTACGTGCAGACAAAGACAATTAGAAGAAGACAGTTTCATTTCCTTATTGTGATCAGAAAAGAGAGAAGAAACCTAGGGAATATACAGAATGTTGAATTAGCCACTGCTGTAGGCTATAAAGACTACAGGCATTCCAGAACTATGTTGATTAGTAATTAGCACAAAGCAGATGGGAAATCATGCTGTCTCCCTAGGAAGTTAATGCAAACTAGTTACAGTATTTATATGATGTTGAGACTACCCTGCTAAAATGTGTTTTAAATAAATAGCAGAACTGAAATTATCTTGACATTTCAGTTAAAAATAGGTAAAACCAAATATTGAGTTGGAAGTTAGCTTCAGGTTTATGCTGAAAAGGGATTAAACCTTCTTGTATTAATAAATAGTCATTGTAGGGTTTAAATCCTATTTAATTTTTACAATATGTTTTTAAAGATATCTGCTTTAAATCTAGGCTTACTTGTCATTTCTTAAGAGGACTAAATCTGCTGCTGCTCACTACAAACCTTTAATATGAGTAATGAAAGATACATTCTCGACTTATACACTGCTACCATAGATATCACAGAATGTTGTTTACTTTTGTTATTCAAAAGATTGGATGTTCAGAGAAGTGCAGTTCTAAAGGCTAATGAATTTGAGCTACTTGCAAAGTTGTTTTGAGGTGATCCCATAAAACAGACTAGGAACTCCTTCCTTTTGTTTCTCTCTACTGTATCAATCTCATAATAAATATCGACAAATATGCTCTCTGGTCAGGTGGACCCAGAAATTCTGGGGATGAGTGCCTGATTAATACAAATGCCTCTTATGGGAAAAGAATAATCAACAAATATGCTCTCATGTGAGAAAACTTAAATAGGTATTTCTGATACTAAGTCAAACATACATGACTGTTAGCCTGTCAAGAGCGTAATAAATGTCCAATAGTGAGAGAAATTGGAAGACAAAATTTCATATTTTGTAAACTTTGTAATATAAGGCTTCCTCAGATTTCATCCTCACTGAAAAAAAAGAGTACACAGAAGGGTTGTGTTGGATAAAGCCTTTGTTGTTTTGATACAAACAAGTTTTGCAAAATGAGTTATAGTTTATGGACTAAGAATCCTTATTACATACATACAAATGTCTTCCAGGACTACAAAAGAAATATAAAACTCCTCTGATAAAAAAATAAAAAAAGGCTTTAAAGTATTTTTTTCCTAATAAACAGTGAACTTCCTACCTGATATAAGAATCATGTCTATCCTCAGACCATAATAAACTAGAATAAACTTTCAAGAATTGCTTATTTTTGTATACAATTATTTCTCTTTCATAGATTACTTCAAAGAGAATGATCAGAGTGATCCTGAACCCTCAGGAGACAGCACCAGATACTATCAATCTATTAAGAAACATTTTGAGGAGAAAAAAAGTGGGTCATCATCTTTTGTGTCCTCCATTGAAGATGAGCAAAAGCCCCTGTTCTCTGGGATAGCTGATTACCCATCTGTAACAGAGAAAACCACAGAGATGGACTTTGAAGAAATGGATCATGACACAGAAGAAATACTTACTGACAAAAGAAGCAGTTCTTGCAAAGGTAATCCAGCTGTTTCTATTTAGCAAAGTTTGAGCAGACATCTTCTTAGTCTGATTAATAAAACTAATTTTCTGAATGATTCTCTTGATTTCTTACATAATATTTACTCAGGAAAGCTTAAGAAAAAATATCTTAGATCTAAAAATAATTATTTCTCAAGAGGATTAATATAGTTTAAATCAGTGGGAACTGGATTACAGTTCTGTGGGACTGGCTTGTAGAACCTCTATAAGGTCATTCTAGGTTTTACTACAAATCGTCTTGTAATTGAACTACCTAATAATTTAAACAAACTCTTCCAAATTGTCTACCAGTATTTGTCTTCACTGAGTGCCCATTGATGATATCTTCATTTGGGAGATACTGCACCCAAAGCAGTACAGTATCTCCCAAAGGGTATTTGATGTACCAGAGTTGGATGACAGTAACAAATTATAGATAATGAGAGCCAGACTAGCTAAATCTAGAGAAAGTTGCACATGAACCAAAAATACGTTTTCAGACAATTAATTTTATTCACTGCATTGACAAGGCACAACAAAACTTAAGTGAAAAAAAAATCCTAATAGCTTGAAAGAATGCTTTCCTGTCTTGCTGCACCTGTTGGTTAAAGGAGTGTCATTACATCACAGAGGAAAAAAATCATGAATTCCATAAGTAAGACACAAGAATAAAGATTTGAGCTTTTGTATATGACAAATGATCAGGAACTATTAAGTAATCTCAGATACTTTTACATAGAGTTAAATCACATGATTAAAATTACATCTAGTATGCTTAAATATTAATTTTCTCAGTGATGTGAAAGGAAATTAATGAAAAACCCTGTATTAATATACAATTTAAATATCACTGCAAGTTCATTTGTAATTCTTTCAGTCTGAAGGGAAGAATTACATGTTTATTGTTTAATGCTGTTTTCCTCAGCAGTTTCCATTGAGAGAATTTAACCATTTAACCATCATTCAATAAACTTTAGGCTTTTAGGCTATCATTTTAAATAAACTTAATGATTAACCAGACCAAACAATGTTCTTAACATCTCAGAGTTATTAATATGTGAAGTCTGATCTCTTCAAGTTAAGGCCCTATAAATCCAAATCACATAAACTTGTTGCTCACATACTGCAGTTGGAAAAGTTTCCTTTCCCCTACCAATAGCCAGAAATGTGTCCTTGCAGCTATAGCAACATTTTCCAAGGCAACTATTGCAGATTTTATTTGAGCTAAATTTAGCATATCTAAAGGTTATATATTTGATTAAGACCACACTCTTCTTCCCACTTTGTAATTTAGCATTTCTAGTAATGATAGGCAAGGTAATGAGCTTTCTTGCAATATTTATAAACATTTATAAAACCTTCAAGGTCAATAAGGTTAGCTTGTCCTGATATATGTTTTAAACTAAATTCTTACTTCTGGTATTAGAGGTCGAATATAAGTTACCATAAGAGTAGTTACAAACATAATGAACTTGGGAAAAACCTCTGTTTTTACGTATCCTCATATATTATGGTACCTTATAAATCTTGGATAAAATGCACTTGTATAAAGCTACTCCAATTCATTACCACTGTGTCTGATACATATTTAATTATATTTTGTTTTAAGTTTTGGTCGTTACTTCAATGAATGGAAAGACTGTTAATAATGTACTGTATAATTTTACAGAAACAGCATAAACATCTTTCTCATAATTCTAGAATGCAGCTTTTAACTTTTAAATATATGGCTCTTTTGTGAAGATCTGAGAAATTTTCTGTAGCTGTTAACTATACATAAAGGAAAAATGTTATTTTCAGTTGGTCATTATTTGGCCTAAAAGACTGACTCTGCAGTTGCTCTGGTGAAACTATATATACATTCATTGACTTAGTATTCAGTCTAAGATTCTTCAAGCCCCGGAAGACCAGAGCTGGTTATAAAGCTGTAGCTGCTGATGGGCTTTTCTGGGGTTACTAAGGAATACAGAATACCTGAAAAGACACTTAGATGAGTAAAACACCGTATTTTATAGAGTATTGACTTACTTATGGTGTGTGAATTTACTTTCTCTTTTCAGTGCCAAATCATTTGCTCTGTCACAAATTAAGCATCTATTACAATAGTCTCCAAATATGTATTTTGGGACAAAAGCAGCAGTAATTTCCCTGGGATAATCCATTGGAGATCTTCAATCCACTGGCATTGAAGATCTGTGATTTTAATGAATGACTTATTGTGAAAAATAACCAGCATTTTTTTTCACAACATCCATGTTTTTACAGGACATTAAAAAATAGTGAAATGCTCCTGAAATTCACAGCTTATAAGTCTACTGGATTTACAAAATCCATTACACTTAAACTTTTTAAATTTTCATAGATTGAAACTTTACCCCTCAATTTTTCATAGTATGCTCCATTCAGTTTGCTGAGAGCTTTCCAGCTTTTCCTTGGACACTGCAAATTGTGCCATGTGTGCTTCCTAAAACCAAATTACATGCTTCTGACACCCTTTATCTCTTCCTTTCCTTTGGCTTCAGTTCCTGAGAAGCAGAACAGGTTTTTGTGTAGCCAAGATGAAATCTCCTTCCTCTTTCTTCTGCCCACTGCACATAATCGGTTATAGGTCATCACATGAAATTCAAACACTCTTTACAGCTCCAGGAAACCTTCTACCACCTGCTAACAAAAGATCAGAAAATGTAATAACGATCTTTGTCTGACAAAAACAAAACAAAACACAAAAAAAACACCCAACAAACCAAAGCAAAACAAAAGAAAATAAAAGAGAGCGAGAGAAAAGGAAGTCTCCCCTTACACTTGAATCATGTAGTGAGAGCTCCCCTTCCTGGCTAAATCTACTTGAAACACTAAATCTGAGTGGGAACTTCTTGCTTTTTTCTTCTTTTTTTTTTTTTTTTTTTTTTTTCTTTACTTAGAGCAACACTGCTCAAAGACATGTTTGAAAAGGATTAGCTATTAGCATTTGGACAAAGCTCTTACATGTCACCCACACTGTGGGTTTTTTTCTCTTCTCTTTGTAATATGGCTCTAGCTGCTATGGTTGCTTAGAAAAATTTCACAAGTGTGAAATGAATGTAACCTATGCTGAGTTAACAGCGTGTGGTGCCAAGAGAAGTGTTAGGAGAAGCTCTGAGCAAATCATTCAGGGACTGATGTGTGATTCAAATCCAATTGCAGATGCCTTACAAGCAGTCAAGGATTTTGACCAGCTGTATGCTGAAGCAGCAGCCTGAGTGCAATAAGAACTTTAATATGCTCTATAACTTCATGTAGTTAAATAATTATAAAAAAAAAACTCTAATGGGAATAATATTGAACAGATGTTGAAATTTAAACAGCCTTTTTGATCACATCAAAGAAGAATGAGTGATTCTGACCAATTTTGACTGTTTGCATAACAGATTAACTCAAAGTAAACACAGGCTATGGGGGGCAAGGTGAGCTGTAGTAAAAGCATTGTTCAACCTAAGCATGTCACCTGTAAGTTCTGCAAAGGTCACAGCAAGATCTTCATTCTATACTTGATAAGTGTAACAAGTATAGACCCATGATAATGGATGTGTAATGTTTCAACAGCTTGGTGAACAGGAGAAATAGATAGAGCCAAGAATGTAAACTAATTAATAAATCCACGGAGAGGTAGATCAAGTAAACTAAGAGAGGAAAGAGAAATAGCCCCAACCAGAAGTCCAAGCAAAAGGAAGGAGTGTCCCTGAGCTCTGTTGGGTAGTCATGTGCAGTGTTGAGTCACAGAGATCCAAGAAGCAGGAGGGTCAAGAGGGATAAAATTTGGGTGCAGCAGGTATAGGGTGAGACCTGGACTAATCATCATCAATTTTTTTACAAACTGATGGAGGTAAAAAAATAAATATAAATTACTCATATAATGAGTGTTTTTAGATACTTCATGTTTACCATGAATCTGCATTTAATAGCGAAGTGATCTCTGGCTGACCCAGCAATGCTGAATATTTCATTATTTTAGGAGTCCCAAATCATTAAACAAAATGAACTGGCACCTTCACCCCACAGTACCGTAAGAGTTTCAGAGATGTGCTTTACACAGTGGTGAATGGATTGGGTGGGAAAGTAGTGATGCAAAAAGCTACATCAATGAAAATCAATTTCCTTTATGAGAATAATAAGCACTATCCTTTTGCAAGCAGCATGAGCTGCATCAAATGGCCCCTGTCTCAGAGAAAACATATTCCACTTCACCAAGCTAAGACAAGTAGTGTTACAGTTTTGGGTAAGAAAGGCAGCTCCCTGAGGCCTGGCACCTTTCTCTAGAGGGGACATTCCAGTGTGCTGTACCACATGCCCAGTGCTGCAAATGCAATGCAGCAAATCCTTCTTTTACACCAAAGAGCTAAGCTATGAATACACTTGAAGAGCTCATTCAAGGGCAAGAAAAGGCCTCTGAAGTGCAGTATCAAAAGACATTCAAGTACATCATTTAATGCCTTTAGGTTAGAAAAAAAAAATCTATTTTCAATGAATAAAAAATTCCTGAAAAGAACACTTTGAGAAAATTTGGGATGTATTTGTAAAATAATAGAAATAAAACTAGAGAAGACATTCAGTGGCAGAACTCTGATGATGCTGACTAGAAAAAGCTACTTGTTTTTCTACAGCTTAAAAATGTTAGCCTGTATGTGGCTAACCGCTCTTATCTTTCCTTAAGGGGTAGTAAGGAACAAAGAGATGTTGAATCAGTGTGCCAATGTACCAATTTGATTTTTAAGGTTTTGAGAAACTAAGTGGATGCTTGAGAGGTGCCAATCCCTCTCTAACTATATGTATATAAATCTATACTTTTATATGGTTGCTTTTTTCATCAGACATCAACAAAAGAAACTGGGAACAGGAGAACATCCAGGAGTACCAGGACTCCCCAGTTCAACCAGCATTATCCCATGTGACATGGGGAATCTGTGAAACTGAAAGTGACTTTATATACGGAGAAGTGGAGAATCGATTAGATTTACTTCAAGAACAACTCAACAGGTAAAAATAAAGACAAAAAACCTGTGTGTGAAAGAGTAAAAAATACAACTGATATTGATGATGCTACAGGAGGAATGAGTTTGTGCAGGAAGTTTCCAAAAGCATTCAGATGTTCAGAAGCTCAAAAGTACAAAAATATACCTGATGGGAATATCACTTTTTCATCTGTATGTGTTCTGAGGAGCCTATATATCACCTAAGTTAGGCTTTCCAGATTATTGGAAAAAACAGTTTTGGGAAATCTGAGTAGACAATTTTTAATATGTTGCTAGAATATTCATGTCTTTTACCTTTAGGTATGCATATTAGCTACTCTGAATGGCTTTTCAGTAGAGCCTTTTTCCTCAGCTGTTTTAGACCATCTTTTTAACCAAGAAGTTGTACTGAGGCACCTAAAATTGTTAAATTTAAATCTCATCAAAACTGCTGTTCCTAGATCATAGAACCATCAAACAGTTTGTGATGGAAGGGACATTAAAGATCATCTAGTTACAGCCCCCTGCCTTGGGTAGGGACAGAAAATGGCAATTTTCAGTATCTTCAAGATCTGAAGTACTTTTTTTTTTTCTGGAGACTCAAAGTACATCAGCTGCCTGCTTTTTAAAATGTATTGCAGATAAATTCCCTTTCTGATGCATTAACTTTTTTTGCAACTCTATAATAAGGAAGACATGGGAGTATGCAAAGGCATAATATTTATACCTATTACAGCAGAAAAATGATGTTTTCTTTATCAGAGTAGAATATTACCTTCACTTAATACTGATATATTACTCTTTGCTGGCAGCTAAGCAGCATAGCTTAGAGCATCTTAAAAATACAGTTACAAAATTTTGATCCATCCTGACTGTAATTTACCATGTAACTTCATTTAATTTTAAATTTCCATGTGCTCAGGACCATGGCTTTTTTCCATTATTTTTACTCTGTAATTCCATAGCTTTCAATATTTTTCCACGACAAATACTATGACATGCACTCAGTCCTAATTATACTTTAGTAGCTATTCACTGTCATTCTGTGCTGTATATTTTAGCTATCGGTTTAATGCCAGGTTAACTGCATATTGATTCCTTCATCCACCACAAGCCAATCAAACAAGAGTATTTTTCATTTCTGAATATGACATAATGCATTAAAATACATTTTAATACTTAACCCTAAACTACTGTAATTCTAATTACAGTAAAGTCAAGTAATCTAAGTAATTGTGAATGTCACATAACTAAATGTCTGCAGGACCCCCATCAACAGTATATAGTCTTTTGGTAACATTTCATTTATTGAAACCTTAAGCTCTCAAAACTGAAGTTATACCTCAAAGTTACTCATAGTTTTATCATGCAAGTTCTCAGTATTTTCTTCTGTGAGACAATAAAATTGTGGATGATAAGATAATTAAATTGCTATGTATTTTTTTAAATCACCTTTTCATGTTTTTGGGATTTGGGCCCTTTCTGGGTTTTCTATAAATATAGCAGAAAATATTCTTTCTTGCCTTTGTCAGATCTGACCTGCCAGCTTAAAAAGCATGGTCACTTCTCCCCAACTTCTTCCATAAGAAGTTAGAGGCTTGGCATAACACTCAACTGTTGAATAGACATAGAGGACTGGAGAGCCACTGTACAAGTAATATGTCCCAAGAGTTATCTCTGTTTCTCTTCTTTAAGCAATTGGAACTTCATGGAGACTATGGTTCAAGCATTTAAGGTTCCCCTGTTTGTTTGAGTAGCATGGATATGTTTTTAATTCTGGAGAATGGAAAATGAACCTTTCTATACAATGATGATGTATAAACACTACCAGAGACACTCTTTTATTTGAAGTACAAGGAAACTTTCAAGTACAAGCAAAGTAAGAGGGGAGCAATTTAAGAGTTAATTAAAAGTCAAAAATAATCTTGAGTGCACATCCTCCAATGCTATATTTTATTCACTGGGGTGTTAAGGCCCAGGTTTTGCAGATGGAAGCTCTCTGGATGGTGGCATGCTTCTGTCCCTGCAGCATCTTCCCCTGTGGCATCAGCACCATGCTTGTGTGAGAACAGCATATTTGCAAGTAGCAAAGAACCCAAGGGAGCTGCCCAAGAGGGAAAGTAGGGAATGTCTGACTCTAACAGAAGTCTGGGTTTGGGCCTTTTATTCTGAGAGCTGATGCTACAAAACCAGCTTCTCCTGATAAAGCAAGAAACAACATCTCAAACACACTTTGTCATACCTTTTGGATTAATTTCACAGATGCTTTTATAAATAAATGATACAGGCAATGAATAACTCCAACAGGATAAAAAATAACATCAGTGCAGCATGTGGTAAAAGCAAAAAAAATTGACAGCACAGGATCAATTCTGCTACTGTAGGGAGCCCAAGTAGTAACATTCACAACATTAAAGGCTGCTGACAAAGATTTGTTTACTCTGACAGAAGCTCAGTTGCTGTACAGAAGGCTGTATTATCTGCATTACCATCTGTCAGCATGTGCTGTAGCCTTCCAGCAGCTGGAAAGGTACAATAGGCAGTACCTTTTCCTGAGTTCGTCACAGATTTTGGCAAGACCATGTAAAAAACATATCAGTGATATGGAATTGTAAGTATGAGCAACATAATCAGCTCAAGTATTTCAGAAGTCATATACAAATTTATGAAAAGGCAAAAAAAAATTTTAAGGTACAAAATTTGAATGTCAGAAATGCTGACATTAATTCTGAGGGCTGCATAAGTTTGAATAAATTTCCACAGTAATGAGAATTGGGCAGTTGTATTTTTAATGGTTTTGGAAGCATCTTTCTTTCTATAACTGTGGAAAAACACAAATGTAGTTTTTGCTTAGTTCAGTGCATTGTATCAGCATGTCAGAATTTATTGTCAGATGCATCAAAATAATGTCCCATGCCCAGCCAGCACAAATCAATTTAGTTACAATGAAGAGAATACATTTATTCCAGTTATTTTCAACCAGATACTGAGTCCCCCGTGTTGCTTCTTGTTGCAAACCTGAAGCACAGTGATGAATTCAGGGAAAACAGGGAAAAACTCACAGATATGTTCCACAAAGGGAGAGCCAGAGCTTTGGAAGGGCTCCGTACTCCCTCTACTGTTCTCTCCTACTTAAGACATGGTCATGCCACAATAAGCAATGGTTCTACTGGTAAACTGCAGGCCCCACTCGAATGCCTCTGTAATCAGTGTGTAAAATACACTTGTTCCTGGCCATGAGCTAACTGATTTCCTGTTCTTTCTCCAGGCTTGAATCCCAAATGACTGCTGATATCCAAACCATCCTGCAGCTTCTGCAAAGACAGTCAGCACTCATTCCACCTGCCTATAGCATGGTGACAGCAAGTGCAGAATATCAAGAGCCAGCAGTCCGGGTCGTACAAAAGCTTCAGCCTGCAGCATCAATTAAAACAGACAGAAGTTTCAGTCCTTCATCTCAGGTAAGTAGATGTCCAATAAGATCAAAAGAGGTTTCCTAGTCTTTTTATCTTATGAGGAAGAAATGCATACCAATCTAGGTGCTGGTTCACTAGTTTAAGGAATTTGAAATTGTTCTTTTGACCCAGCATCTCCACAGTGGGCTTAGACACCACAGTTTCAGAGGCCACATTTTCTATGAGGGTTGTAGAGATTCATATATATAATCAGACAGGTTACTTTATTGTCATTATTTTCACAAAAGTTATCAGAAAAGGAATCCAAGTGGTTAGAATTTTCAGAATCATACAATTCTGGAGTTATGCTCCATAACAGAACTTCATATTCATGAATGTTGAGATGCATACTCTTAGACTGGGTTTTGAGAGTAATCAGGTCTTTTGAAAGGGCTGCTTATACTTGTATCTTGATGTCATATTTACAAGTCTGAGGGGAGGAAAAGATATCCAGACTTTTATAATTAATCGGCAGAATTGCATTCAATTACATTAAATCAAATGCAGTACCATGTAAAAAATATTTCAGTACACTGTTTAATTTTCAAAAATGGTTTCACATGAACCATCTGAATGTGCTAATTTTGAATAGAACAAGGGCCTGAAAGGGATGGTAATTACTACCATCTCATTTCTTTTCTTCTCTTACAGTGTCCTGAAATTTCAGATGTTGAAAAATCTAAACTTAAATCCAAAGAATCCTTCTCAAGTGGAGTGCATCTGAACACAGCCTCAGAAGACAACCTGGCTTCTTTTTTAGACCAAGAACATGACCAGTCTGTAGAGCGTCCCACACAGCCTTGTAAAACTTGTCTCCCGCCAGTTAGGCACCCTTCCTTGCCAGAATCTTCACTAAGCACTGTAGGAATCTTGAGTCTTCATAGGCATGTGTCTGATCCTGGTCTTCCTGGGAAATAGTACTTTTATACTATTACTTCACATAAAAATGTAAGTGCTTTTAATGGCTGTTTCTCCTTTTTTTTTTTTTTTTTTTTTTTTTGTATTTAAATCCTCTATACTTGACTCAGGGGCTACAAGGAATATACCATTATATGCAAAAGTACTGTATATTTTCCTAAATCTGAAGCTTGTAAGGTAAAGTTGAGCAGTTCTGATGTAAATATATATATATATATATACACACACTAACTGTATGTTCCAAATGTAAAACTGCCAGCATTCTCAAGGCACCTTATATTTTTATTTTTTTTTAAATAACATGCATGTTCTGAAATTACAGTTTACGTTGCATGGAGATTACAATTTACTGCTGTCATGGAAATACTATTTTATTGTGGATATGTCTTCAGAACAAATAGGAGACCAATAACAGTAATTCACATAGAAAAACTTCTACCTGACCAAGCTAAAATTCAAGAAAAATGCTCTTCTAGCTCACTTTTGAAAATTTATTTACCTTTCTTGTAGTGAGCTTTTTCTAATAAATCACAATGAGTCTGAATCTAAAGAAAGAATAAGGTAACCAAGTATTCTGGGCTTGAAACAATTAGGACAGAGTAAACAGCCTCCTTCCAAACTAGTCAAAATAGGGCAGTATTTTAACAGAGAGGAAAACTGCCATATGGTGGAAAGTATCACCATAGGTCACATCCACAAAACTGCATTAAATTGAGTCATTTGTTTCCACCACATATTGGTTTTTGGTCTTTGTATTGTTATTTTTTTAATTGCATCATAGAATTCAGCTGTGATGAGCAGACAGGTACTCTTCATCTGTCACACAAACATAATCAAATGCAATAAACCTAATTTCTATGTAATGCAGAAGACTGTGTTCCTTTTGTTCAACACAAATTATTAACAACCTGTTTTAATTTTAAAATATTTTACACTTTTTTTTTTTTTTTATAATTATTAGGGTGGCTGATTGCAGTTACCTCTTTTTACTGACCGGCCCCTCTACAATGTTCATGTACACACATCTCACACGCACTCCTGGACGTGTGCATGTGTGTATTTTATAGATGTACATAGATGTGTATGTATGTGTATGTGTATATATATTTATATACACACATACACACGAGTGTGTGTATATACCTACACTTACATGTAGGGGTATAGATATAGAGCTATATATATATATATGTATATATGTAAAATCACTTTCAGGAACAATTGTAAACTTTCTTATTACAAAATGAGTAAGCTTAGCTTGTGTCCAAAGCTGACTACATTAGAATAAAATGATCTAAGGTCTGTAGGCTTTAAATACAGTATGTACTGTATGTGCATAATGCTTTGTGAATATTTAGATTTAATTTTATTAAAATATTATTCTGCTTCAAATGTTGTGTTTATTTTAGAAGGAAATGACCTTTTTATTGCTGTTTTCAAATACTTTTAAATGTTCGTATGATTTTTTAATCTTATAGCTTTAATGTGAAATTCCCCTAGGATGAGAACTGGTTATAGTTATCCATTTAGAGGGGGAGCACTTAAATTTTACCTAAAACCAAGCTAAATGCTCTGTCCCAAATCAGTGCTACAGAGAGATGCTGAGTGGCTGTCCCTCACATAGATGCATTCCTTGTATGTTGGGGTCAGAATGAAGCATGACACTTCAGGCATACACAGCCGGTAGATAAACACAAAGTGAGTGAATCTTGCCTCATTTAAAATTAGTGTGAATGTTGAGTTACTGAGCATGGTTCTACTTTATCTTTGCTTTTAAGGATACCAAAATTAATTAAGTCAATACCTTTGTCATTGAAAAGATAAACCAACCCTCCCCATACAAGATCAAATTTTCTCCTGCCTCATGGTACTGCTGGCGGTGGAAAGGTCCAAGTGCTACAACAGGCTGACTGCTCTTCTACCACGATAACAGGAGGGCTGCACTGCTCAGTGCCTTGCAGGATCAGATTCTAGTGTCAGGAAAATTAATCCACAAACCCCAGAGGTTTATGTCCGAAAAGGAGACAGAGGAGTCTTGCAACTTTATTCGAATAAAGAGAGGGAGACAGTCCACTGGGGCACACGCCTATGGATTTCTCTCTTGAGATTTCAGAGGGCACAGCCTCCTTTTATCTGAACTCCTGGCCACATGTTGCTCTCTTCCTGTTGGCTGAGGTACTAGGAAGGTACAATCTTCCCAAACAGCCTATCACATATCTCCCCTTGAACCTGTAATTTTACCCCAAAGTTCAGGCTTGTGCAGACCCTTGCCTGTTTCAGGAGCCAAGCTGTCTGGGCCCAGTAACAAACCTGCTGCTTGAGGTTGGTAGAGACATTAAGACCTATTTCAAATACGTTAGCCCTCATACCTTCGCCCATCAAATTGTAAAGACATTAGCACACATCTTTCCTCTCTCTAGGGTCCAGTCAGAATCTGCCTGCATATACTCCATTGAAGCAGGAGTGCTGAATAACAAATGCCTCCTGGAAGATTTTGTTGTTTGGGTTTATTTAATAGCAAGTGTTAATGACTTCTGCTCTATCTCAGCCTGGTAACTAACACTCATGTCTGTTACAAGAATCAAGTTAGCACATTTTCTAAAAAGGTATTTGTGGTTATGCTACATTCTAAAAAGTCTGGTATAAATTAAAAATAAAATTAATGAAAAAAGTATAATGCATGAGCATTGCTTTACAAAAAGCCTTTTGTCCAATTTTATCATTTGATACTTCTCATTACTGCAAAGAGACTGAACAGAACAGGTGGCCTGGGGAAGAAACACTGGGGAAGAGGAAGAGTGACAACTACTACAGCCAGTCTAAATGAAGGAAAAGCTCCACTTCTTACTCCATTTTTTGGCCCAAAGAGTCTTTGTTCCTTCCTTTCTCCCTGTACCAAGGAGAGAAATCTCAAATGGGTGCAAATAAGGGAGACTTTATAAAGTTATGGAGAATCAAAGCTCCCTGCCAAGGAATGCAGAAACAAAAGATAAAATTTTAGCTGCAGCATTCTAGCTACCCCTTCCCTGCCACAGAAAGATCTGCCTTCTCAGGTAACTCCTTTTCTTGTTGAGGTTCAATGAAGTACATGAAGACCCGTTGCTTCAACCTTTTTTCTTCCAGAAACAGGTAAAACCATTGGGTTTGCAAATGTGTTAGTTTTTTAAACAGCAACATTTTTCCCTTTTATATGCAGGTGATTTTGTTGGGGGTTTTGGGGTTTTTTTTTTTGAAGGGGCAAACCTCCCTTTAAGTCCAGTCTGTTTTATGTTATCCAAACATAAATCATCCAATCCAGTCTGGTCTGTGTTATCCAAATCAAACTGGGAATAATGTTGAGTTGTATACCCACACAGTTGTAACACATCCAAAGAAGCTTTCAGAACTTTAGGAGGCATGTTTTGGGTTTGTTTGAACTTAGGAACACTTGTCAATGTACATTAAAAACCTGTGGTTAAAAATACATATTAATTATAAGCTGTAGATACAGAAAAGTCTCCTGGAAATTCAGGAATAGCTAAAGTAGCTGAAGTGCAAAAGCAATGTGGACAATCACTTCAAGTATGAGAGGTGAGACTATGAGATGAGACATATGACAAATATGAGACAGTGAGATTAGAATAGCTCTTAATGAAGTTAATTAGCGCCTACCAGATACGGGTGGAGTTCAACATTTAAAGCAAAGGAGAGGTTGTGATGCTTTTCGATAGTTAATGTGTGCAGCAGCCTGAACTATTTGGATGTGCACATTCATCTACAGCACAGATTTACAGTAATACACAGTAGTCATGTTTCTTGACTGGCCAAACTCCGCTGTTTCCTGGGAGCATATGCCCAACTGCTCATCTCTTTCTTTCCATGCTCCCATGCTGTTCACTTTGCAAACACATTTTCTGGTCTCCCACCTCACTGCTGGCTGTCTGCAGATGAACCTCTCTTCCCTTTTCCTGCTGCATATTGTGTCCTAGAAATTTTGTCTCTCTGGTGGGCACTCATCAAAGCTCCTGTCTCATTCACCATCATCATAAGTAACATACAAAATGCTGAAAAGCACTGCTTGGCATGGCCTCTGGCTGCCTGCTGAGGTGGAGCAACTGGAGTCTTCCCCACTGATAAATTGTATGTCCTCTCATTGGAGCTGCTGAGCTCTAAAATGCTAGACACAAAGAGAATTGCAGGAGACTGCAATACCAGCACAGCAGAAAGCATGATTCCTTCTGTGACAGGTGTACTTAATACCACACCTGGAGATCAGCACCACTGATTTTTCTATCCTCTCTGTTAAATAATTTTACACTGTGAACACTGGGTAAGAGTATATACTGCACAGAGCTGTGCTGCGCAGTGTGATGGTGGGCAGTGCAGTGCAGTGATGTGCAGTGGTGTGCGCTGTGCAGTGTGGTGCACTGAGGTGCGGTGCTGTGCAATGTGGTGAGGTGCGGTGCGCTGATGTGCGCTGATGTGCTGTGCTGTGCTGTGCTGTGCTGTGCTGTGCTGTGCTGTGCTGTGTGCTGATGTGCTGTGCTGTGCTGTGTGCTGAGGTGCTGTGCTGTGCTGTGCTGTGCTGTGTGCTGAGGTGCTGTGCTGTGTGCTGAGGTGCTGTGCTGTGCTATGCTGTGCTGTGTACTGAGGTGCTGTGCTGTGCTGTGCTGTGCTGTGCTGTGCTGTGCTGTGTGCTGAGGTGCTGTGCTGTGCTGTGCTGTGCTGTGCTGTGCTGTGCTGTGCTGTGCTGTGCTGTGCTGTGCTGTGCGGTGCGCTGAGGTGCGGTGCGGTGCGCTGAGGTGCGGTGCGGTGCCGCAGCCTTCACGGCTAAAACACGTCCCGGCTTCCCCGCTGCGCTCCGACCGAGCAGGGAAGGGCAGCATCGGGTCTGCAGCGGGGCCGGGCGGTGGCCCTGCTTGGCCTTTGTGACAGCCGAGAGGAAAGCCGGGTACTCGTCCCCTGCCCTGCCAGAAGGACTGCTATAAACACCGGCACTGATTTCAGTCATATCTGTAAGGGACAAAGGTCTCAGAAATCAGTGTAAACGTCCAGGAGAGCGATAGAGTCAGGGTATTTGCATTCTCCGTGGTCAGGGAAGGGGCTCAACCGTCATCTGTGCAACCTCACACTAGCTGGAATAAACAAGCATTCTTTATCTCTGGAAGTCTCAAATGTCCTTTTAATGTCTGCAAACTCTTAGAACCAGTAAAGGATTGTTTTGGGATTATTGTATAGCCTGATTTACCACCACAGCATACACAACAAAGCAAACACACAAACAACCCATCTGTACACACTGAGTCCTGAGGGCTCCTGAGACTGAGCAAGGAAGGCTCATGTGACTTCCAGCTAAGGAGCTGGAGGCAGAAGAAAAAATAGAAAAAATAGGGGGAAATTATGCTTATTACAGAAATCTTTACAGAAAGCAGAAATGAAAAAGTAATGATGAAGTAAGAGTGAAAGCGAAGATAAGCAGAAAGAACAATTAAATGAAAGTAAAAACAAATTAAGTTATTCTACGAAAGAAGCCTCCAGCTGAAGGAAGCCCCTCTGAGAGCAGACTGCTGCAGCACATCTCAAGGTGACAAGCAACTGAGAGTACAATTTGAGCTACAGAAAATTTTAGGCTGGGAAAGGATCTCTGGAGATAGCTGGCTTTCTTTTAAAAGCAAGACATTAAATCAAGGACACTGTCAAGCCAAGTGATGAATATTTCTGTTGAGGAAATTTCTGATACTTCTCTGAGCAATATATTTCAATGTCTAATTGTTTCTAGAGTGGATAATATTTTCTTCTTACACCTGGACATAATTTCCTCTAAAGAAATATATTCAAATTCCCCTTTGTCTTGTGTACCCCAGTGAAGAATCATCCAACTTTTAGGAGCTGAAGAACTGTTGGTGTCCCAAAATAGATTCTTTCACCTAGTTTGCTAGAGGCTGATCTACACACAGAATCAAGGCATTTGATTTATCTACAGTTCTGCCTTGCACAGAAAGAGGTGCTTGGTGGCAAATTCACAAAGCCAGCACCATAGCTATCAACATTTTTTTATATTTTGGCAGACAAAGGCATTAAGCTCATGGGCTACAAGTTACATAGTTTTTCATATTAATTAGTGTTCTTTCTTCTATTGGTTAAATGATTCCCTCACTTATGCTGACAAGCCCAGTCTTTCTCTTCTGAGTCAGTGGTTTCCTGGATTGGTGGTCTGTGAATCAGTGGTTATAATCTCCTCCTGCCAGAATTACCTCCTACCCAGTCAGAGCTGATCTCAGCACAACTGCTGAGCTGCCTTCATTAGTTTGTCCTCATCTTGGGAGTTCTGCCAAATGTCCTTGAGGACCATAAATTCTGTGTTCTTTGTATCCGCTGTCAGTGATACATTCTTATTCCCAAGCTTTGTTAACCTCCCCGTAGGTCTGAGATCATTGAAACAAGCCAAACCCTAGACCTTAACAAAGTAACTCTACCAGCAAGTAATTCATCTTTCTAACATCCAGATATCACAGTGGTTGGATCTCGCCTGGCCCCTCTTTCCTTCAGGTTTTATATATGCAGTTCTTTCAAACATGTGCCAGGCTTTCCAATTCTATTGGCCTCTTGACTCTCCAATTTTTCAGTCTCTTGAACTCTCCTGGACCAAAACTGAACAAAGTAATCCAGACACTCTCTGTTTATCATTTTGCCTTACCTCAGAGACACACTGAGGTTCCCCAAGCCCCCACAATGGAAACCAAGACTGCTTCTGAAGCTCAGTGGCATGTACAATATGGGTGAAACCTCATCTCAGGGAGAGACTTTCCAACAGCCTCAGACACCAACCAAGTACCTCATTCCTGCCAGTGCATGCCTGGGCAGCAGCCAGCTCCCAGAACTCAGATAGGCTGTAAGCAGCCCGGGAAGTTCTTGAGCTGGAAAGCGACATCACGATTACCGTCAAAGGTTTCGTTACTGCCAAAAGTTTCGTTTTCAACACCGAGGAATTGCACTGGGTGGTGCCAGGTGCAGAGCTGCTGCCCTGTCCCGGGGAGCCCTGTTCCGGGGAGTCCTGTCCCGGGGAGTCCTGTCCCGGGGAGTCCTGTCCCGGGGAGTCCTGTCCCGGGGAGCCCTGTCCCGGAGAGCCCTGTCCCGGGGAGCCCTGTCTCGGGGAGCCCTGTTCGGGGAGCCCTGTCCCGGGGAGTCATGTCCCGGGGAGTCCTGTCCCGGGGAGTCCTGTCCCGGGGAGCCCTGTCCCGGGGAGCCCTGTCTCGGGGAGCCCTGTTCGGGGAGCCCTGTCCCGGGGAGCCCTGTTCCGGGGAGTCCTTTCCCGGGGAGTCCTGTCCCGGGGAGTCCTGTCCCGGGGAGCCCTGTCCCGGAGAGCCCTGTCCCGGGGAGCCCTGTCTCGGGGAGCCCTGTTCGGGGAGCCCTGTCCCGGGGAGCCCTGTTCCGGGGAGCCCTGTCCCGGGGAGTCCTGTCCAGGGGAGCCCTGTTCCGGGGAGTCCTTTCCCGGGGAGTCCTGTCCCGGGGAGCCCTGTCCCGGGGAGTCCTGTCCCGGGGAGCCCTGTTCCGGCGGGCCCTGTCCCGGCGGGCCGGGCGTTCATGCACCGCCTCCGCAAGCGAAACCGAAAGCGGTGCCGGTGCTGGGCACAGCGGGCCGGGCCGCGGGAGGTTGGCGGAGGGGCCGCCATGGCAGAGGGCACCCGGGACGAGCGGTTCCTCTACATGATCTCCTGCTTCAGGCCGCGGCTGAAGCAGTTCATCCAGGTGCAGCCGGTGCTGGACCGGCTCCCCTCGCTGAGCGCGGAGGACAGGGACCGGGTGCGGGCGGCCGCCCTGCAGCGCGGCGCGGCGGCGGGCGCGGAGGAGCTGCTGCGGGCCGTGGAGCGCGGGCCCCGCGGCTGCGGCTGGATCCGCGAGTTCCTGCAGGCGCTGGAGCACGGTGGCTGCAGCCTGGCCGCCTGCTACGCCAACCCCAGCCTGAGCCAGCTGCCCTCGGCGGCAGAGGAGGCCGAGCACGACCTCTGCGTGCAGCTGGTGCAGCTGCTGCACGGCACGCTGGTGGACAGGATGCGCACCGTGCAGGTGGCCGCCAGGTGCCTGGAGATGGGCATCTTCCAGGAGGAGGACATGGATCGGGTGAGTCCGGACGCAGGCAGTGCCGCTGGCCAGCCCCAGTGGCTGAGGGGCAGGTGGGAAGCCACAACTACAAATGGCACAGTAAATACAGAAATGGAAGGGGAGTTCCCAGAGTTGGGGGAAAAGAGATAATGGGTTCAGGTAAGGAGTGAAGACTGTTGACAATGGGCCAGCAGGTGGGATGCCAGTTAAAAGTCTGGCAAAGAAAAATGCCAGGAACAGATGGTTGGATGGACCAAGACAATGTCTAAGCAGAAGAAATGTATCAGATTTGACTTTACTTTAAATTTTGCCACAGACCTTAGGCTCAGAAGATCATTGTCTTCTGGCCCTTGAACTGTACCAGGAAATAGTGAGGTCTGTGAAGTCCTAAGAATACTTGAGTTAAAATAAAACAAGATTTTCCATCCCCTTTTTTGCTGTAGGTTCACTAAGGACTATCACACCACACAGTGAGGTGAGCAGAAATACCAAGAACAAGGAAGTGCTAACCTTTGATGAAAACAATGACCAGTGTTTATTCCACTTGGCTAAGAATGACTTGCCTGGAATGTGAAAGCTACCTGAAACTCAGAAAAAATTGATATCTTGAAACAGTGTTAGAACAAATTAAAATAATAATTGCTACAGCAATAAGGGGAAAACTGGTAAACTAAGGGTGGAACTAAATCACATTTGCACTCTGAGCCTTTGCATCCATTTTTGAGGTAGTTTTATGCTCCATTTCAGTTAAAATGACTGTAGAATACATAATTTTGTCTTGTAACCATCAGGTAGCAGCAATGATCAGATGCACCCTAATTAGTAGGGAGCCAAGCTTGCCAAGCAAGGCAGATGCAGAGGACTTTTAGGGAGCTACTGGCTCCATTCCCTGGTAATGGGTCCTCATGTTCCCCTGGGTCACCTTTTTGCTGCTGGTGTTATCAAACCATTTAATACCTTTCACAGTCCTGCCAGTTTAAACTCCAGTGGAGTTTAGGCTTTCTTCACCCCTCCCACTTTCCACAAACTTCCTTTCAGTCATGAATCTCAGTCAGGTTCCCACTGCTATGCCTGCCTGTTTCCTTGCATGTCAGAATGGGTAATTCTTGAGCCTTGAGAAAATGGCCCTTGAGACTGAACACCTGTCTCAAGCTGCTTTGCTCTTGAGGTCGTGGTTTTGTTCCTCATGTGATCACATGTCAAGTTCTGCTTGTGACAGCCTTGGAACACTGTTCCATAGTTTCTTTGAGGGCAATAGCCACTTTCTAGAGGCTTAGGTATTGTATTTTTAAGTGGGAGTTGGGATGATGAAGCCAGAGTTTTAGAAGGGAAATGTTCCTTTTTATGTATGAGGTCATATTACAGTTTAAGTCTGAGCTTTGGAAATGCTGTGTGACAGCATTTCTCCTTAATCAAGGTTGCCTATTCCCTAAACCCGTCTGAACATCAATTATTATTCCACAATTGTTGGAGTCTGGGATACAGTGTGTGCTCTTGTTTCTAATACTTAGTTCTAACATCCAGAAAAACACTGAATTTCATATAATATGAAATTCATGAGCATGTTTTCATGGTGATACATGAAAACAACTGTTAAAGTTAGATAGAAAAAGCTTAAAGTGTAAGTGTGTAGATTAGAGAGTTTTCTTAAGTCACTGGGTGAAAAAGTTAGTTTAGAGAACAGAAGACAAGATGGAGGATTTAGGGTGTTGTCTCTTGTCTTCTTTCTTCTTCATGTTCTTCTTCTAGAGGTTTTTGGATAATAGGTGATTGGACAGAAAATGCCGCAGTGTAGCACAGAGGTGACGGGTCATTGGGTCATTAAGAAAAATAATATATGTGTCTATTGTTAATTGGGTAAAAGTAGGTATAAAGATAAAAGCACTGTGTAATTTGGGGCCATTTTGTGCTTTCAAGCACAGGGTGAGCCACAAGGCCTTGTTTGTACCATCAGAAGAAAGAAATGTACCAGATTGCAGTGATTTGGACTTGTGCAGCCAGTCTGGAGAGACCTGCCAAGTTTTGTGATGACCTTCTAATAAACACAAGAAACAAGATTCTAATGAGCTCGGGAGTTTTCATCAAAACTAGAGAACTGAGATAAGCAGAGCTCCCCATGAGGGAGAATACCAAAATAATTCAGTCCAAAGGAGGCTGAGAAATCCAGGAAGAGAAAGAAAAATACAGAAGAAATGCAGCAGAATCAGAGAAACAGAAAAAGGATTTTTTAGGGAAAAGTTACAACAATAATAATAATTATTATATAGTGGTTACTGTTATAACCATTGTCTAGTACTACCAATCTCTCCAACTAAATTCCAGATCTCACAGGTTTTATATAGCCTACCCAAAACTAAATGGGATGAACATGAGGTTGAACAAAATTACAATAATTCTCTTCAGATGAGTGGTCAGGTCCACTTTATATCTTTATTTTTCAATATGTTTTAATGATGGCAAGGAAATGCTTTTGCACTTATACTATTCTTACAAACTTCCTCAGACCATTTCCAAAGTCTGTGTGAGGGCTGTTTCTGATTTTTTATTTTTACCAGATCCAGACTGCTACTGATAATCGTGGGAACAGAGATGGTGCAAGGGAGCTACTGAGCAGAATAGTCCAGAAGAAAGATTGGTTCTCATCTTTTTTGGTTGCTCTCCGTGAAACCCAACATGAGGACCTTGCAGATGATTTAAGTGGAAATACAGGAGGTAATCATCTTATTTCACTGGTACTGGATTTTTAATATTTTTTTTTTTTCTTTTTTAGTTGTACTGTTACTTAAGAAGCAATGTGGGATTCCCACCATACTGTTTCACTGTGACACTGGGACTAATGCTTTTGATTGTCCAGGGATTTCAAAACCAAGTTTTGTAACAACTTAATTGACAGATTTTGAAATACTAAAAATCCTTGTTAAGCAATATGAGAATTACAACAGTATGGATTTAGATACAGTTGAGGATGCAGTTCAAAGATGGTTGAGTGTTGCAGTCTGCAGGACAAGACCAACCAAGTCAGAGCCTCAGAAGATCATTCTGAGTGAAACTCAAATGCTGGGGCTTGCTCAGCAGCTGTTGTGATCCTAATTTTTATTCTGTATTGCAGCTGTGGGAGGCTTAAATTCATGTCTTCACTACTTGGCCATCAGTAAGGTAAACTAAGTAATAAATATGCAAATTGTTAATATTCTTTTCAAATTTTTATTTTCAATTCTTTTCACATTTTGCATTTCTGAATTTTCAGTATAGTGCAAACCATATAGGGTAAAACTGAAGTTAAATTCAGTTGTTTGATGGACGACTGAATGAATGCATTTATTCCACAATTTCTTTGTAATCTTGGGTAAAGCAGGCTTCAAAACAAACTATACAGACTAATGCATCAAGCATGAATGGTGTTGCTCTTACCAGAGGATAAGTGATTTTCCATGTACACATGTGTGTAGTTCAGTAGTATGGTTGCAGGAGCATGCTCTGACATAAGGTCATAGAGAGGAAACAGTTTCATTGGTAATTGTGGATGAAGAACACTGATGATACATTTTATCATTGCAGCTTGACCCTCTGTGATTTGTTGCACTAAAATATGTTATTAGCAAACACCTACGCACAGAAATTGAGAACTTCATAAAAATAAATCTATTAACCTCTTTAAGTTTAGTTTCTAATTGTAAATTAGTAAATTCTTAATAAATATTTATATAAAGGTCAAAATTCCAAACTATAACTTTTGAGTCAAGACCAAGACCATATGTTATACTGTTACTGTTATATGCATGATGAATACAGGTTAGTTCTGTGTTTTCTGTGCTCCACACTAAAAGAAATTAAATGTTTTATAGAACTGCCTCAGAATTTCTCTATGTTTTTTGGAAACAGAGAATAAACAAAATGGGATAGAGCAGACTACAAACGAAGAAACAGAAGTTAGAAGCCAACCAGGATATGACATAGAGGAGAATTTGAAACAGGAAGAAAATGTGGATGATAGTTTCAGCAGTGAGAAGAGTGTGTTGGAAACATCCATACAAGAGAATTCTGTGGTGTCAGGTTTGTCCACTAACTGGTATTTTGATCTTGTACCTGTGTGAATAAATGAGTAGTTTTCAAATATATTTAATATTTTTATAAAATATTAATATTATTAGACTAATATTTTATTTTACACCCATCCATTGTAGGCTTATACTATCCAATGACAACATTGGGTTAACATTGACAACTCTGTACAGTGCTGACAAAGTTTAAGATAAGAGGAATGTTTTTATACCAGTAAAACCTCAGCTGTATTAAGTACTTCTTTCTAGAAGGCTGGAAATTCTGTATTGAAAAGCATTTTTTGTTTTGAAAAGTCCTTTAGTGCTGTCCAACAAGTAAATTTTCTCTTTATTTTAAGGTTTTTTATGTACAGAATATCAAACAACCTTTCTCATGTCACATTCATACTCAGAAGTCCATTTGTAGTAAAAATGTGAACAATGTGGCCATTGTTCATATAGATCCACTCTTAAAAACATGCCTTGGGAGTTAATTATGAGCAACAGCATTTGCCAGCAACAAAGCCCAAACATAGCTGCAAACTGGTGATTCAAACTCACACTGCATGAGTCAGGAGCCATGTGTTCCAAGTTCAGATGGAGCTCAAACAGTAGTTACAGCTAAGGTAAATCCTGCCTGGAATTACACTAGTGGGTTTACTCAGCCAAAGCAGTGAGACAGCTGAGGCTGCTCTCTTTTTATCAAACATGAATATTTTTATTTTTTTTTAATGGTTCTGAAAAACTGCAGCCATTGAATGTGTAACAGTAGTAGCCTATTTCTCATTTAGAATGATGTTAACAGGATATCACAATGCTTTGTAGCAAGTAGTGAATTATTCACAACAGCAAAATTATCAACTTGGTTTTCCTGGATTAGAACATAATTTGGCAATATAAAGAAAAGGTGCCAAATACTTATGATAATTCAAAATAGATCAGACTAGATTATTCTTTTTGGACAAAGCTAAGGCTCTTATTGGGCCTACTAAGGGTTGGTTTTCATTGCTGTTAGCCTGATCTTCTACTTGCCTCTTGTCAGATTGAGGATTACAGAAAATTAGATCTGGCAGTTATTAACTAGTGTGCCACAAGCTAATTGTAGCTAAAAAGCTATGGTCTCATCACAAAACAGAAATCAATAGAGTGGGTATTAGTAGTTTGGGCAGTTGAGCAGATCTGTGAAGTGAAATGGCTAAGAGGGTACAGAGTACATGGATTCCATCGGTTTGGTTCAGATTGACTTCAGTCTCATGTGGGCTGTGTACCTGTGTGGACTGTGCAAGTAATTAGAATAAATCTCATTTGGTTTCAGCTGACAGTTCATTTCTTCTGATCCAAAGCAGCTCTGTGATATGAACCAAAGTAGTGTAAGTGGGGACAATTGACAGATTCACTGTAAACATGCAGTTCGGAGATGAACCAAAGCAGCAGTGTAGATGCAGGGTAACAAGGGCTGCCAGGAGGCAGTGGTGCTTGGAGATTTCTGCAGAGAAACTGCCTCACATTCAGCCATCCTCAAGTGCAGCAACCTTTGATATCAATTCACATGTACACTCAGACTTAACAGCATTCAGATCTTTTTTTATTTCCTATTTCCGTCCTTTCTCGTGATTTCGTAAGACTGTAATTTTAGACCAGGAAGATTAAAATACAAATGGAACCCAGATTCTATTTCCAATTGAGCTGGGAACCCACCTAGTTGTAATTTGGTGCTGTCAAGTGTTGACAGTTTTGCAGTACACTCCCACCATTCCTTTATGTCTTAAGGACATATTTCAAGAAGAAAAAGGCTTTTCAAGTCACTTGAAATTACCGCCATTTGCATTGTATCTGAAGCCTCCTCTGACCCTTCTATTTAGGTAGATGAAACAGAGACAGTCAGAAGGTAGGAGAACAGTAAGGTCATAAAAACAAGTAGAAATAGATCATTTAACCTAAGAGATAACTAGAGGAAAATTGAGCATGCAAAAACACAGATAAGAAACTTCACACACAAAAAATTGCACAGAAGCAAGTAAATTCCCAAGGTCAACACTTGGATTAAGTTGCTGCAGTTACCCATATAAGCAACAATTTAAATAATAGCACCTATCTTTTTCAAGGCTTGCTTTTCATTCTATTCCATTCCATTGTCTCCCTACTTATTTAGTACTCAGTGTAAAGTGACTGAAAACCTTCCTGTGAAATACTCGGCATTACAATTGTTCAAGCAGGACTCTAAGGGAAGATTACCAAAAGTGCTAGAAACAGCTGTTAGAATATTAACTCTTTCATCTTCATTATTTTGGAAATGCTTACTGATTCAGTTGTTTTTTGTTTTTTTTTTTAATTTATCTTCTTTTAAACTAATTCAAGTAAGTTGCCACAGTTGAAAAAGGAGATTATTTTATTCACCTTTTATTTGGAAGATGGGTATTTTGCATTTCACTTCACCACTGATGTTTTCTGTTGAGAGATTCTTGCATAATGCATGCTGCACATTGTAATTCAGATGGTTTTGTACAAAACACTTTATGGATACATATTCTCATGACTTTCAGAAGGTCATTTTAGATGGGAGGCCATATGGAATAGATACACAGAATTTTAATTTGACCTCCCTTTCCTATATTATGTGGATTCTTAGAAAGTGAAAGTGAGAGATAGCAGTGTCATCTTCATAGCTGGGAGTTCCCACTAATGCTACTAATTAATTTGTCACAGATCTTTGAACATGGTTTGTAACAGGTGAGGTTTTCTTCTTTTTTGTGCCTTTCTGTTGATTGCATTAATTTGTTAGAAAGACTGCTAATTCCTGACTCCTAGTGGTAGCTAAGATAGCTTCATAACTGTATTAAATGCAGACTAGGTTTCATTTCCACCTCACCCACCAAGACTTTATAGTGTATATTTCATGCATTCTTTTCTAGGACACTGTAACTTCCACTCAATGCTAAATTCTCATTCACAGAATCCATTTTGCTTTATGAATAACTTTTTGGGACAATAAGTTGCGAAAAATACGTATATGGACCATAATAGGATATTCACTGGAAGGAACTTGATGAAAACACAAGTTCACTGGCTAATTAAGCAAAACGTTGGTCAACGCTATTATTCTGACCGATTCCATCTGCACACTGTGTGCTCCGTTGCAGAGTGCTGTCGGTAAGCTGATAGCTCAGGGTGCTGCTGTTCACAGCAGATCTTCCCGGGAAGGTCTGGGTATCTCAGCTACTAAAAGGACCGAGTTTTGGGCAGCCCAGCTTTGTGCCCAGGAGGAGCTCGCGTCAGGCTCGGCTGGCCCAGCAGAGGGCGAGCGGAGCCCGGGAATCTCCGCAGCCCCGCTCCACCCGCAGCCCCAGCGCCGCTTCTGCCCGCTCGGGAGCTGCGCTTTGCGCTTTCCATGGTACACCAAGAAACTCAAAAAAAAATCATAACCACACACACACACAGTTCTGGTTTTGTTTTTATTCTGCTACAGGTGTAGCTGTCATGGCTTGCAAGGAGTAAAAGAGAATGTTCAGTTTGCCAGCAACTTATTTTTTGGCTTTTCACCTTTCTGGAAAAATACGGTAAAATGGGACTAAAGATCATCATGTCTGGAACCCCTGCTTTTAAGCAATAAATCATGACCCATAGTGTCATGTTATCCTTACCTCTGCCGTGCTTTGGAATTAATCTTCCACTCCATGTTTTTTTCCATAAGAAGATGGATTATATTGTTCATTTTTTTTCTTTACCAAAAATAGAGAAAATTTTATCTCAACCATCCCCACCTGATATTCATCTAACCTACTTTAACAACTTAAGGGGAGAGCAAACGATATGCATTTGCCATTCATATTTGTACAGCAAATATATTATGTTACATTTCTTTGTGTTTTTCATTTAGAGTCAGATGTCTCCATAGGAGATGGAAGCGTCAGTAACTTAAATGGAAACCTGGGACAGAGCTGCACAGCCACTGATTCAGGTACATTTCCCTTCTCTTATTACTTAGTAATTGCAAATTAAGCTCTGGGGGAAGTATTCTGTGAGTGGGCTAAAACAAAACTCAGTGGAGGGCTTTCTTTCACTGTAAATTCTAGTTCACCATATTTAGTTGCCAGACCTACTCTTTGGTGGAAAACAGATGCCATTTTAAGTGGTCTGGACCTAAGTCCTAGCCCCAAAACAGTCAATTTACTGAAATCATCTGAACAGGGCTCTAGACATCATCATCGAACAAACTGGTCAGTGAGGCAGAATGATAAAATCACATAGGCTGCAGGGACTAGAAGTCATCCAGTGCAGTCACCTGGACAGATATTCATAATGCTGCCACACAGATGTGTTTCTTTTGTTCTCAGAGAGGAGGTAGTTTGTACCTGGCCCTCACACAGGGTGAGAAGGAATAGGAATGTTTTAGAGGCAGCAAAAGATGAGCAGAAGCATTTTCTGGGTACCTGCAGAACAATAATGAAGGTCCACTTTGGACCCAAGTACTTTAGTAGCCTTATTTGTAAAAACAGTCTAAGCAATGGGGGTTGCTATCTGAAGACCTTTGTCAATCTCACATTCAAACACGTGTGCTTGTTCTAAAAACAGTTTTAAGCTAGATATTGGACTGTGTTTAAATAATACTTAGCAGACAGGTATTATCTTGCTCTGTATGAGGTGTGAGCTGAACTAAACACTACTTTTGTAAAAGACATCCCTGCATTTTTTGTCTTTTTTTTTCTTTTTCCAAACCTCAGGTAAAAAAAAATGAGAGGTGTCCACCATAGTGATCAGCCTGTTTACCTATACAGAGTTCAATACTTACTTTTTGGAATCTAGCCTTTATAAAATTTATGCTGGGACTAAGTCTTGCACAAGGGCTAGAAAAAATCTGAGCACCTTTCAAGACAGCTGGACCTAATAAACCTAGTATTATATCTATAAGGTCTAATTATTATATATCCTCTGCCTGCAAAGAATTTATTATAAATACTTTTAGAATAGTTTCAACCTTTTTAAAGATTAAAACACACATATTTTTTAAGTACACAGAAAATTCAGGATAGCTCAAGATCTGAATTGCTACTCTACAACTGAGATTTTAGTCTGTGCATTGCTAACTCCAAAGAATTTGCTTTGCATTTCTTTTTCAACTGAGAACACTCATAGGTCACATTGTGTTTTTTGACTCCCTCTGTCACATGAAGTGTCTGGGCACGGAAACTTCTCTTTTCTGTGGACAGGCAGGCACACTGCCAGTTGGTCAGGCTGAGCCAGGCTCCTGGCTTTTGGCAGCATGTATGTGTGTATGTATGGCCTCATCCTTTAAGATTCCTGAAGCATTCCTCCATAAGAAAATTGGGCATTTGCTGTGTCCATTAATCCAGAAAAAAACACCAAAAAACCCAAGACCACTCCAGTTTTGTGAAGAATGGAGAACAGATTTTTTCATGGTGCTTACTTGCTATATGTTCTGTATACATGTGGTTTTAAAAACAACTAGTTAAAAAGTTTTTAAAAACATCAGTGTTTTTAATCATGTCTAGTAAACTCAGTGAGAGCAATAATGAGAAAAAAAATGCTAAGAAGATGCAGATGCATTATTTATGGCTTTTATCATTTGAAATTTTACACTACGGCTGTTGTATTAATAAAGATGTTTGGATGATATCATTACACACTGACATGATTTGGGTTTTAATGCAAATCATGTGGATTTAGCTGCATTTTTATATGCAAGGTTCATTTCACATTTTATAAAATTGTGTAGTAAGGACAATAGAATAATTATTATGCTTCTTTTATTGCAGAGCAGCAATTTACATGAGCCTTGTATGAAGGCAGACAACTTCTGTAATGTTATACTGTGCACGATGAAAAATCTTTAATTATTTAATTCTTTAATCTCTGAAAAGATTCCTGTATCTAAGGATACAGATAAAAGATGCCTTTATCTAAACAAGGGCTGAAGAAGCTAGGAGAGAGCTAAGTTAAATATTTTTTAGGCGTGGACTGTTAATTGAGGATGTCAAGGAACTAAAATTTAACCAAACAGATGGGTGATAAAGTGCTAGTTTCAATATGATTGAGCTATTGAATTTAGCCAACCAGAAAGCAAACAACGTTCTTCCTCAAAAGAGAGTAGTAGAAGTCAGATAAGTAACAGCAAGTACTCTCTGGTGCAAATGTCCCTGTGTCCTGGTAGCACTGCACTCACACTAAAAGGCAAAACAAGCAAAAAACACTTTAGAATGGCATTCAGATGTTTCCATCAGCAGTGTTTTATCAAGCTTCATTACTTTTTGTTAGTTTAATTTTATTTAATGGAATCAGGAATACCAGAAAAATATACTTACTATGTGTGTAATGTATCAGTGATAATAAAATCCTCATGATTCTTCATTGAATGATACCATCAGGAAACAAAACTTTTCTCCCCACATTTTAGTCTTAGAATGAATGTAGAATGAATTTGTGCATTTTCTTCACTGTGGGCAGTTAGAAACTAAAGAGTGATCTAAGTTTATTTGTAGGAAAAATACCCATGAAAACTCAATTGAAATAAATCCTTCTGATATTAATATATAAGTTCTGACTCCCTAAATATGTGTAAACTCAAGAGACTTGATATACTTTTCTTACTGCTCAAAATAATTCAACAGCATTTTTTTTTCACTTTTATATTTAGAACATTGTTTGTTTCTTCTGTGCGCCGTAGATCTAAACACTGCTATTGCATTTTCAATAAGAGATGGAAGGCTTTGGCCTTAGGTGGAAAATGTATATGGCTTTTTAATGAACATTCAATTATGTTCATTATGTATGAGTCAGGCTAAGAAGCTACGTATTCTACCATGAGTAGGTGTGATACATTCTGCAGTTAGCTCCATCTTGTATGGGCAATTGAATTTGGTCTTTATAACACCTTTGTCCGTTTTTAAGTGTTCCATGTATTTTTTTATTTTTTTTTTTCTTTCTATGGCTCCATTTTTTATTCTCTGGGAAGTATTTAAAAAGGTAGCTCCCTTGTAACCAAATAAATTTCAGTATTGATGAAGAAAAACATCACAGAAGCTTGGCTAGGTTATAAATACCGCAGCTCCAAACACAACCTTTGCTGATCCCAGTGCTACTGAACTGTATCATTTGAATTTATACCTAATAGCAGTCATTTCAACATAGATGGGTGAAGATGTGTTGTGTGGAGTGGTGACTGCATGGAAGCAGTTCTGATCCAGAGTTGCACATGTCCTCAGAGCAACACTGTCTATGCTAGTGTGCTGTTTCTATTTATTCAGATGTTTCTGATAGTGAATTAAATGTTTTTCCCTCTGACATTTTTTCACTCCTCGGATACATGTTCTGTGCCTCCTGTTTGAAACTTGTATTTCGTTGTACCCTTAGATGAAGATGAAGTGGAGAGGAGAGCCTCACCTCAGCCAGATCTGACCCTGAGAGATTACCAGATGGAAGTTGCAAAGCCAGCACTGAATGGGGAGAATATTATAATATGTCTCCCTACGGGCAGTGGTAAAACCAGAGTGGCTGTTTACATTACCAAAGATCACTTGGATAAGAAGAAAAGGGCATCAGAGCCTGGAAAAGTCATAGTACTTGTTAATAAGGTAAGTTGGTCCACTTTTTAAAGAATATTATTTTTCAAACATCATGCAGTGTTAATACAGACATTGTGAAATGAACATAAACACAATTCTCAGCTTCTCCAAGTGTGTGGTGTTTAAAGACAGACAGATCTATTGTACCATCAGCCTGGTGCAAGCACAAATTATGTTTGAGTTCTCCAGTACAAGTGCAAATTTAGATGTGCTGAAATTACTGGAAAACACAGAATTTCATTTTGTAATGAATTTTAAAAAACAAAAATATTTTTCACATTCTGTGTTTCAGTTTGTTATTGAAGGCCACCTAAGGAGCCTCACAGTACTTGAGGAATGTTTTGTCACATTTTCTGATAATTGCTGTAATTTGTGCAGTTAAATTTAGCACAAGTAAATTAACCTTCTATTGTAATATTAAAATACAGAAGTACATTTAAGAATTTTATTGAAATTGTAAATAATATCCATACCCTTTTATAAGAATAAATGCGAAAGCATGTTATGAGCTCAGTTAAATATCCAGAGCATGTGTGGTTTGTTCATTCTTTCAAAGGCGCAGTTAAGCCAAAGTCCTCGGGACAAAAAGGAGAAGTTGAAGGGGAAAAATTGGTTTGGGGATTTTTGCTGCTTCATTTTCTTTTGTTCACCTAGCAACATTTGTGGCAAACAGGCATGTATTTTTAATCCTGTGTTTAATATGTTTTAAATTGTTTGAAAACCTTTGTTCAGGTTCCATTGGTAGAACAGCATTTACAAACAGAGTTTAGTCCATTCCTGAAGCGCTGGTATCAGGTTATTGGTTTAAGTGGTGATTCTCAGCTGAAAATCTCATTTCCTGAAGTTGTCAGAAGAAATGATGTCATCATCAGTACAGCACAGATCCTTGAGAATTCACTGTTAAATGCATCCAAGGAAGATGAAGAATGTGTCCACTTATCAGGCAAGTTTTTTATTCTGAAATTTTTACAGAGGGTGTAAAAGTATGTCTCTATTCTGGAAAATTGCAGAGTAAAAATGGGCCACATTCAACAGGATTTTTTTCAATTTACTCATTTTATAAATGCAAGCTGTAGTCAAAATCTGATCTTAATTAATAAGCATGCAGGCCAAAATTAGACTCTATAGCTTATTTGTACTAAATATTTGTTACGTTTCCTATTTTATCTAAATAAATTCTTAAGCACAACTTTGTGCAAATGCAGTTGTACTGGTTCCACTTTCCAAGCTTGGTGGAGCACTGAGTTATATCACATAGAAGCCATATACAGGATGGGAAAAATATCTATCAAAACTCAAATGTACTTGGTAGTTTGAGAAATACAGTGGAACACAAGATAAAAGCCAATCTGTTGTAAAAGTTATATTCTTTAAACTGTTGTAATTTTGCTAATATACTTAGGATAATATAATGGCTTAAGACTGTGTCTCTCTGAGCTCAGCAGATACAATGGTTTCCTACAACAGATAAAGGAAGTTGAAGAAAGCAAAAGATAAAGAAAATAAGATTGTTTTCCCTGAATGCTAAAATGGCAGGTATCTCTGCAGGATTAGAAAGGAAAGGGTATTATCTATCAGTGAGGTACAGATAGAACAGCCCATGACATCAGCTCCAGGGCTGGACTGCAGTGACCTTCCTCTGTGAGATAACTTCTCCCTCTATTTGCCTGATGTCAACTCCTTTTCAGATGGTGAAGGATGTAGGGGAGAGCTGTGACATTCAAGATATTGGCCCTGAGGTAGAAGTATAGGTCTGGGTGTCACAGAGACAGCAGGGAATCCTGAGGGGTTAGTCTGTGTCTGTCAGTGCCTAGTGCTGACTGGGGTACTGCTTGATCCAAACTAACTCCTGCAGAGCCACTTGGGTACCTCAGAATTGCACCTCCTCCTTCGGAATGCCCTGTTATTAACCTAGGCAGAGTACCAGCCATTTTCTTATACTTATTTCCTCTCCACTGCATGTAAGTTAATAAACTTTCCTACATCTGAATCATTTTGGAATGCTGTATGGAGGCATCTGAACATTTCTACTGGAACTGCTGGCCTGGTCCCAGCCAGATTGTGTAATGAAGTGGATTGAATGGGTTTCACACTTTGCAAAATTTGCTTCATAAGGAGCTACATTTTTTCCAGAACTCAGGCAGCCATGCACCTCATTTTTTCCCCTTGCTATTACACCTGTGCTCATAAGTTCAGCTGGACCAAAGCCAAGCAAGCATGAACACAGCCAGCTCCATTTCCATGGCTGTGACTTAGTTAACTTGCAGTCTTTATAAATCATCCTAATTAGTTACAAGTTTTTTTCCAGATTTCTGTGCATACATTTTTCATCTTTTCCACAGAGGTCTGCATTACATGTAACATGTCCCAGTGAAATGGAGGGGACTGTCTTAATTGCATTTTACCAAATGTTTATCCTCTTTACCAAGGGCTGAAGTCACTATACGGACTTTCTAAAAGCTGTGTATCACTTCCTTAGTAGAAGAAACACATCCCTTCTGGTAGGTTAGTTTTTACACAAGTAGTTATAGGAATATGCATGATGGAGATGATGGTCAAAATCAAAGGGAGTAAGTTCATATCGGCAGAATAACTGAGAAACTGCAAGCACTGCTTCTGAAATCTTGCAATGTCTAGAAATCTTAGAAATAAATAAGAATTTAGATTTGAAACTGCATCACTCCTGTGTGGCTGGTTTCCTGAACTGGCTTCCTGAACCACTGTGAAGGCAATCAGCTTTCCCCAAGGACATGGAGCACTGTCTGCCCTTCCTAGCAGAAATGTTTGGTGTACCCTTTTAAATATAACTTCCTTTGTTTAGTCTCCATATTTCCTTAGGTTCTTTAACACCAGCTGAGACTGATTTAGCTCTCTGTCAATTTCCAGCTTCTGCTGCCAGTTGTTGAAAGCTGACTTGTAGTGGTGCAACAATTTGAGCAAATCAATGTGTAAACAAGACCATGGAAAACCTCCACATAAAAAACCAAATACATATAGGAGTTTAACCCTCATCATTTCAGTGGTCTTCTTTACAGTCATGTCCACAAACTGTCTTCAAATTGTTGGAAACAATGTAAAATTAGAGAGTTACTGGTCAGCTATAGAAGGACTGGGAGCTCCATAAACAAGTTTTGCTGTTAGAAAAACAGAAAAATATTCATGAATCTTTCAGCTCAGAACCTTGAAATATATGTGACCAACTGCATATGCAGATAGATTAAAGATATGTTTTCTATATTTTTGAGAAATGTGAAACAAAAAATAATTTTATTTTTCTTCGTTGTATAGTATATTGCATGCATGTAAATATACTGTGACCAAAAAGCTCACAGTATCTGTCTGAAATTCAGTTTCCTCTGCTACAAAAGAGAGATGAGTGGTAGTGCTCTCACTAATCTGTTTGTTCTTTCCAATAACACATCCATAAAGTAATATAAATCTTCTAATTTGGACACTGATAGGGAGGAAATTTCTGTGTTGCTACAAAATGGAAGCATATTTTGACCACAACATGCCTTTCAAGAATGTCTGAAAGGCTTCTAACATGTTATGTATTTTTTCAAAAGCAAACAATATGTGGTTAGTCAGACACAGTTATGGATATAAAAGATAATATTGAGTTCAACTATGATATGTTCTTACCATTGATAAGGTTTGAAAAATATTTCTCTGAAATTCTTTATATCATCAGATTGTTTTTGCAAAAAAAAGAAAGTATTTTTTCCCATTACATGAAATGTAAAACTACTTGGCACATCAGGACTGTAGCAAAGGTTCCAAAGTCCATTTAATATATTCAGCGTCCATCCACGCCTTCCTCCAGCACTTCAATTTCCTAGTTCATTAGTTATCAGACAAATTGGTGGGTTCTTTTCAACAACATTCTTACCTGTTATAAGATTTAGTTACACAAATTCTACATTTGAAATAAAATTATTCACTTTAGGAGTCTTTTTTTTTTTTCTCCCAGATTTTTCCCTCATCATTATTGATGAATGTCATCACACTCAAAAGGAAGGTGTCTACAACAATATAATGCGACGTTACTTAAAAGAAAAGATGAAGAACAGGAAGCTGGCAAAAGAAAACAAACCACTGATCCCACAGCCTCAGATTCTGGGACTTACAGCCTCACCTGGTGTAGGAGGTGCAACATCCTACTCAAAAGCTGAAGAGCATATTCTGAAAGTAAATAGCTCTAGCACCTACAAACCATCAAAGGAATATTTTCTTGTTCAAGTAAAACTTTTACAGTCAGTTTTAGGGTCCAAATAGACAATTGGATTTTTTTTTCTTGTGTACATGGAAGTTTAACTCATAACCATTAAACTGACCCTCTGAAAAATAATGGAAATCCATGTATGAATAAAGGTTACTTTACAGGAAGAGTAGAGTTACTGAAAAGGGAAGTTCAATGATTGCCTCACTTGAAAAAAAATCCCAAGTTAAGGTCAGAGACAAGAAATCCACAATGTAGTATGGCTTTATGGTTACTAAAGTCTTTTTGTTCCATTGATGGCTTATAATTTACTGTGTAGCCCTAAATACAAAGACACAACATATTTTATATCTGTATTTCTAAAGTGACTAAGCTGAGCATTTTTGTGAGTCCAAGAAAATGAGAAACAATGTTGAACACTTAAACAAAGCAGAAACCACTTGTGAGATACAGGTAGCACAGAAATTTGTTTTGTTTTTTCAGAGTTACTCATTGAGGTTGCATGAAGACCTGACTAAAGATAGTCTGTTAAATTCTATACTTAAAGAAATTATATTTTACTTGAAATTAAATCGTTTTGCATTAGCAGAAAAGTAGAATTTAGCCCAGTATTGCAGTGAAAACTCCTGACCAGTAAATTGCACCAGAATAGAATGTGATGTTGAATAAGTGAGGCCTGCAAGAATGTTTTATGATGTTTTGAAGTAGACAAAATTGCAAAGAATTTTGACACAAAAACTTGCTGGCAATGGAAAAAGCAGAAAATTCCTTTTCATCAGCTCTGAATTCCTAATTATAGGATTCTGGGGTTTGTATCTGAAGATTAATCTGAAATCTGAATATGCAAGCTAAAATATACAACTACCACTGAAGACACTAAAAAGATCACCTGTCAGTCTTTCTTTACTGTTTTCTCTGCTCGGAATAATTTTATGGTTTCCCTTATTACTTAATGACATGTACTTATTTTCTCCTTGGAAGAGGTCAAAAGCAGAAAAGTCCAGTTCAGTTGTGCACTTAGCACAGAAATTCTATGTCTTCCTGCTCCAGAAAAGATTATCTCAAATTATTTTCTACTCTCATAACAGCTCTTACTTTTATAATTAATCCCTAATATGTATTTTATTTTTTCTATTTCACCATTATTTTTATCTATTTTGTGCTCCAAAATCTATTCTTCTAAAGTACTGATGCTATATTTTCCTTCTAAAAATACTTGGTTTGCATCCTGATCTACAATTTTTTTCCTGTATGCAAGGATCGCTTTTGGCCTAAAAAGTAACTTGTGCAGTTAATCTCAAATGTTTTCAAAGACTTGGACTTTCTTGTGCTTATATTGCCTTTATCCAATTTTTGTAGGAAGAAAGTCAAGTTATATAAACCTCAGTATCTAAATAAGAAGCTCTGTTGCATTAATTCAGTTTTCATGTGAAAAAACTCGACTTATATTAAAGAAATAACATTTTGTTTTCTCCCAGATCTGTGCCAATCTTGATGCATGTAGAATTATGACTGTTGATGCCGAATTTTGCCCCAAAAGGCGATAAAATAACTGTCTAAGAGACTCAGTTTAAGTCAGATAGACAGGAGGTATTTTATTAACAACGTGCACGTTGGGGAAATCTCTAAAGGGATTTTTCCAAAGTCTTACAGCAAAAGCGTGCCTTTTATACAGTTTTAGGTTTGGGATTACATCATGTCCATGCATATTCATATGGGGCGTGCAGTAGGCGGAGCGTGGGCGGAAACTTCTGTTTTGAGGATCTTTTCGGGGGTCGTTCCGGTCGGCCTTCATCGTGGGCGAGGGTCTTCGAGGAGTCTTCCTCTTTAAACTTTTGAACTTCTCTCCAAATTTGGTCCATTCCCGGTGTAGTTGGCTGAGTTCCTAAGCTTTGGCCAGGCTCCTAGGGTCAACTTGACATATTGGCATTAGGCATGCTTTAGCTTTGGCTCGAAGTACGCTTTGTCCGGTGGTTTCCATCCTTATCTTCCTCTCCTGTCATTGTGTTCCTAGTCCTAGCCAATTTATTGCTCCGGGTATTTCCTAAATGCTATACTTTCTTCAAATGCTTCACATTCTATGTTTTAACCCATTATCTCTCGAAGGCTATCTATTTTATGGCTTCATTCCCCCCTTTTCTTATGACTTACGAATTCTTTCGTCAAGGTCTGATCCTAAGAGCGCTGATGCGCTCGTACCATAGCCCAAACCATTTGGGTCCTTTTCATTATGATCCTTAGCTTCCACCACATAAAAATATTTGTGAAAGTTAATACCAACAGGGCTACAACTACCAATATCATTGGGTGCACCAGGTAATTGAAAACTTGTGTAGCTGTTGGGGAAAATCCTGTGAAGATATCCCACCAATGATGCTGGCCTACTTGTTCTACTTCGGTGAGGACATTCTTTATTCTTTCTGAATCATGTTCTACTTGCCATACCATCTGTTTAGTCGTTTGATTCACTCTTTGCACCAATTTCTTTACTTTAGGGTGTGCGAGCATTGCTTTAAGAATTTTGACATCCATCCCTATTTGCAACTCTGGTATTTCCCGATACAGGTTAAAATCTGTGTTAAGTAGCTGCTGAGTAGTTATTGGGACAGTATAATGAAAATCGCAACCCACTATTTTGGTAAAGTTGCACACACAAAAGTTAGTATTGTTAGTTTCCTCTTGGCAATTATCTATAGTGACATTGTCACAGGCTGTCCGTACGCAAGCACACCCATTCCCTATATAGTAAACTTGTGACTGTGTTCTATTATGCAAAAGCACTTCAAAGGTGCACACTCTATTTTCAGCATCTAAGCATAAATCTTCTGCTTCTACTACAGCGTTTTCGCAAACATAGCCTAGCTGTCCTCTAGGAATACATGCTTCCGTGCTAACCGATTGCCACTTATTTTTGATATAATCATAACTGGCCCAAACATTGTGATCTATTGGCTTGACAATGACATCTTGTTGTATTGTCCCTAAGGTGAGGATAGGAAAAATAGCTCTTTTCTCTGCCGCACTGATGGTGAGGACATAAGCTTCGATATGTTCCTGTTGAGGTTCATAAGTGAAATTTACTAACTGCCACCAGGCTTGGTGGTCTTTCTCGAATTGTGTAGTATGATTGTCCTTTAATATTGTTTCCCTTAGTTCTTGAGGTAATATACCTGACGTTCCTTCTCTCATTATTCCTGCTGCTACTGATTGTACCTACTGTTGTGTCTGAGAGCATTGGACAGCGAGTGCAATGTCTTTACTAAGTTCTCCTGTGTAATCAGCGAGCTTTACAAAATCCTCTGCAGTATGGTTTGCTACCATGGTTAGTAATTTTACTACTAGCGATTGTGTTTCTGCCAATGTAAGCATAGATGAACTCAGCGGCACTTTGAGTTTTCCTAAGTTGGTGGTGACAGTGCTCAATTTGTTCACCAATACTTCTTGATCTACTGCATTCAGTATTCCAAATCCAGTACCAACCCATCCACTTATATCCCTTTGCGCCCGCCTGTGATAGGACCTAGTTGCTAGCCATGCATTCCATCCCTTAAGGCTTTGCTGTACAAATGGTCGGCAATCCTTCTGCAGATGCGTAACATCGGCATGTATATTCATCTGCACCTTTTTCAGGGAATAAGTGGGATCCAATAATAATTTTAGTTCATTAGATTTCCTTATCACTTGAGGCCCTACAAAGGTTAAATTGTGCACTACTTTGCATTCCGCTGGTGGAGTGGTTTCTTGGGGCAAGTCTAGATTTGGATATAAGGAGATCCCGTCTTCCGATAGTGCCACCTTATATTCAACAGCATGCCCACCAGGGACCCCCTCTAGGCTAAGACCTTGTTGCGGTATCTTCAATTGTCTTTCGCATATGAACGACATCGATTGATCTAATCTAAATGCTATCTCACACCGTGCCTTCCCTTCCTCGGGACCACCAGATGCCACGATCTTTCCCGCAGGAAAAAGAAGAGGGTGAGGGTCAAGGGTTATGTTTTGAGGACGCAGCTCCCCAAGCGAATCTTCTCTATAAATTACTGTGTTTTGGGGCTGTGATCCGGTTGGATTTTCCCGGAAATCACTCCACCGACATGAAATTGGGCCCTTTTGCTGCCTCCAAATAGTGGGCTTGCCCATTTTTACTGGACTAAAGGTAATTAGGTTATGTTCGGATGCTGATTTCCTCAAGGATCGAATTGTTAATACTAACTGCCTTGTTTTTCCTTCCACTGAGTCAAGCTCTCGACACCCAATTTGGATTTGGTCTCCCTTGTATGCTACCATGGAAGGTTGATGCCATAATCTACTTGCGTATGGCTGATTGTTACGTAGGGCATATACCTCGAAATAGGGTCCCTTCGCTCCCCATTCCGGGTGGATACACTGGTGTGCGTGAGACCATGGGTCTATTGGGGCAGAGTCTTGGGGGAGAACTATACTTATCGAGAGTCCAACGATCAGGGTTGAAAGGGCCTGTGGTGAAGTCAAGATCATGATGTCCGTTCCTCTTGTTTACTCTCTGGAGCTTTCTTGACCCGCGAGTAATGAATCCACGTAGGTCGCTCCTTGATCCGGACCGCGGTGAAGGTAGTCAGCAGCACTTGGAAAGGTCCCTCCCACTTCTCTTGCAGGGGTTTTCCTAAAAGATTCTTAACATACACCCAATCACCGGGATTAAACGGATGCAATTTACAATCAGGTTGTTTAGGTTGGTGCTCTATCACCACGGTAGCATTCTTATCCAATTGTTTCCCCACTGTAATTACATAATCATAAATGTACTGGTTACCGATTTGGTCTATGGCATCCCCGTTTACAACTTGCATAGCATAAGGTCTACCATACAGGATTTCGAATGGGCTTAGCTTCTCTTTTGACCTTGGTTTGACTCTCAGCCTCAGCAGAGCAATAGGCAAGGCTTGATACCATTGCAAATTAGTCTCTTGGCATATTTTGGCAATTTGCTGCTTAATAAGATGATTTATTTTTTCTACTTGTCCACTGGCCTGTGGATGATAAGGCGTATGTAATTGCCATTTGATTTGTAATGCTTTGCTTATTGCTCTCACCACTTTCGCACAGAAGTGTGTACCCCTATCCGAGGAAATACTCTTCGGTACCCCAAACCGCGGAATGATTTCATTCAACAGTATTTTGGTCACTTCTCTTTCCTTGTTTGTCCTGCAAGGGAATGCTTCAGGCCACCCAGAAAATGTATCAGTTAATACCAACAAATATCGAAACCCCCCTTTTCTTGGGAGCTCAGAAAAATCAATTTGCCATACCTCACCTGGGAATTTACCTCGACTTATGGCTCCTTGGTGTATCTTGGTTCCCGTATTCGGGTTATTTTTCAGGCACCGTTCGCACTGGGATGTTACGTGCTTTATAGTAGTAAATAATTTCGGTCCTGCTATCCTGGTTTGCAAATATTGGTAAAGCGGATCCAAACCCCAATGGGCCTTCTCATGTTCTGCTTTTACAAACTGCCACATCACATTTCCTGGTACTACTAACTGTCCTGTTTCCAATTGACCCCAACCATTTTCTAATATTTTGCCCTTATTTCTTTGAATCCATCTATGGTCTGATTCCTGGTAATCTGGCTTGATACTGATATCCAGGTCTCCTGGTATTAGGGCCGTTATTCTTACTTCCCTAGACCTTGTGGCAGCCAATTTGGCCTCTGTATCTGCCTTTCTATTTCCTATTTCTGGAATAGTATTGCCTTTTAGATGTCCCTTACAATGCATTATGGCCACTTGAGCTGGGAGTTGGACCGCCTCTAGCAATCGCAGAACCTCCTCTGCATGTTTGACTGTTTTTCCTTGTGTAGTCAACAGTCCTCTTTCTTTCCAGATGGCCCCATGAGCATGTACAACAGAAAAGGCATATTTAGAGTCTGTCCATATATTGATTTGCATGTTCTCTGCCAATTCCAGAGCTCGAGTCAGAGCTATCAGTTCTGCTTTCTGGGCTGAAGTTCCTGTGGGCAAGGGGTTCGACTCAATTACCCTTTCTGTAGTAGTGACTGCATAACCAGCCATTCTTACTCCTTGCTTCACGAAGCTGCTGCCATCCGAGAACCAGTTGTCCGCATCTTCGAATGGCTCTTCTTTGAGGTCCGGGCGACTGGAATAGACAGCTTCAATTGTTTCCAGGCAGTTGTGTTCGATGGGTTCTGCCGGGGCTCTTCCTTCTAGAAATGAAGCTGGGTTCACAATGTTAGTTACCTGAATGGTTACATCATCTGATTCAGCCAGAACGGCCTGGTATTTTAGGAATCTGGAAGGCGACAACCAATGGTTGCCTTTTTGTTCCAGCACAGCCGACACGGTGTGGGATACTAGTACAGTCACCTTTTGGCCCAGCGTGAGCTTCCTGGCCTCTTCTATGTTAATTATCACTGCGGCCACTGCCCTCAGACAGCTTGGCCATCCTTTACTTACTTCATCCAATCGCTTAGAGAAGTAGGCCACAGCTCTCTTGTGTGGTCCCAGCTGCTGTGCTAGGACTCCTAAGGCCATCCCTTGTCGTTCGTGGGAGAACAGCCAGAATGGTTTTGATACATCTGGGAGACCTAAGGCTGGTGCTCTCATTAGTTCCATCTTCAGCTTCTTGAAGGCTTCTTCTGCCTCGGGAGTCCAAACTAGGATGTTCTTAGTCCCCTTCAACAAATCATACAGTGGTTTAGCAAGTGTCCCGTACGAGTAGATCCATAGCCGACACCAACCTGTCATCCTCAAAAAGGCGCGCAGATCTCTCACCGTCTCTGGTTTGGGCATCTGGCAGATGGCCTCTTTCCTAGCTGCTCCCAGGGATCGCTGTCCTCTGGAGACTTCGTATCCCAGGTACACCACTTGTTTCTGTACCAGCTGTGCTTTCTGTTGAGAGACTCGATATCCACTTAAACCCAGGAAATTCAGCAAGGAAATAGTCCATTCAATGCATTCTTTCTCTGTCGCTGTTGCTATTAGGAGGTCGTCTACGTACTGCAGAAGGGTGCCATCTCCCAGCGGCCTTTCCCACTGTTCTAGTTCCTTGGCTAACTGATTCCCAAAAACCGTAGGGGAATTGCACCACCCTTGGGGCAACACTGTCCAGGTGAGTTGGGTCTTTCTTCCACTGTCTACAGATTCCCACTCGAAGGCAAAAATCCTTTGACTCTCGAGAGCTAAGGGGAGGCAAAAGAACGCGTCTTTTAAATCTAATACGGTGAACCAGGCCAAATTCTCCTTCAGTCTGGTCAAAAGCGTGTATGGGTTAGCAACTACTGGATGCAATGCCTTAGTTATTTCATTTACTGCTCTCAAATCCTGGACTAACCTATAGGTTCCATTAGGTTTCTTGACTGGCAGGATTGGTGTATTAAAATCTGATTCGCATTCTACCAATAACCCCAGTTCCATAAACCTTCTGATTGTGGGCTCAATCCCTTTCCTATCTTCTATCCTCAGAGGGTATTGTTTCTTTCTCACCGGTTTTGTCCCAGCTTTAAGTTCAACGACAATCGGTGCTGCTTGTTTTGATTTTCCAGGTATATCAGTAGCCCACACCAATGGGTACGCCTTGCTCAGGATTTGCTCGAAATTGTGGCTTTCAGGTTTAGGCTCTACACAACTGATCGTTAGGCTTAAAGCTGTAATCAGTTGTTCTTCATTTACTTGAAACTCCAATTGATCTTTGTTAAACTTTATTACAGCCCCCAAGTTCTCCAATAAGTCTCTCCCTAGTAGGGGTTTTGGTGAATTTGGTAAATACAGGAACTGATGAATTCCCATTTGCTTCCTAATTTTGTATTTAATGGGTTTCAAAAAGTAAGCCTTTTCTGGTTGGCCTGTTGCTCCCACAACTTGTACAAATTCATCACTTTTAGGTACAAGTTCTTGATTTAAAACCGAAAAGGTTGCTCCCGTATCAATCAAAAAGTCTAATTCCTTTTTACCCTCCCCTAGCTCTATCTTAACCAGTGGGTCTGCTAGGGTACGGCCCACCGGTCCCCTTCATTCACTATCCTGAGGCGTGGTAGTAGTGGTGGCCATTAGCCTTTCCCTTAGCTGGGGGCATTCTCGCTTCCAGTGTCCCGTCTGCAGGCAGTACGCACATTGATTCGGCCCTATCCCGTTTGAATGGGGCTGGAGCCTCCTTCCCCTTCCTGCTGGGTTGTCTCTACCTCTTCCCCTGGTTCCAGGTTCCGAGTAGCCTGTCTTCTGAGCTGCCACTGCTACAGCCACTACTCGAGCTATCCTCCTGTCCTCCTTTTTCTTCTCCTCAACTTCTCTATTATTGTATACTTTCCACGCCTCATTCAGCAGTGTCTCTAGGTTTTTATTTGCCGGGTGCTCGAGCTTTTGTAATTTCTTCCTGATGTCTGGGTTACTTTGTCCCATCATTAACCCTAACAAATGCTGTTTCCCTTCCTCTGTTGCTGGGTCCAGGGGTGTGTATTGTCTCATTGCTGCCCTAAGCCTATCCAGAAATTCTGACGGGGTCTCATCTTTTCCCTGCCTGACATCATACAGCATCGACCAATTGACAGCCTTAGGGATCGCATTACGCAAGCCCATCGCTATCAATTTTCTATACTGCACCAGCCGTTGATAGTGTTCCGCGTTGCCCGGGTCCCACTCTGGTTTACTGCTGGGAAAATTATCTTCTAGTCTCCCCGATAATAGTTGGGCATGTCGCCTCCCCGTTTCCAATACGAGTTCCCTTTCCGTATCTGTCAACTCTGACAACATCACTTCTATATCCTCCCAATCAATATCTAAGTTCTTTGCCATTAGTTCAAACCTCTTTGCTACTCCCTCTGGATTCCTCCTGAAGTTCCTTGCCTCATCCCTCCAATTGTTCAAATCACTCGTCGAGAATGGCACCTTTACTCTAGTCTTTTCCCCTACCATTGGCATAACTTGTCGGAGAGGAGCTATCGTGCGATTTCCTTTCTCCCCTTGCTTTGCTTCCCCCCGTGCCACAGATCTGGTGTAATACGAGTGACTGGTCCCCTCCCCGGGATCTTCTTCCTGTGCCTCAATGCCTTCCCTATTCTTTCTTTTCTCTTTCTTTTTTTCCCCCCCCTGTTCTTCATTTTCCTCTCCTATCTCTATCACACAATTCATCCGATTCTCATCTTGCATCTGTTGCCTCTTTTGTATCTGCCCGCTCTTATCCTGTCCCGGGCTGCGGTTCCTCTCATCCTCTGCTCCCCCTCCACTTCTCTTATCCTCTATCTGAATTACTATGTTCAGTTTCTGTGAGTTACTCTCTGCCTCCCTTTCGCATGTCTCATTATCATTCTTCTCGCTGTATCTCAATTTAGGGACGTCGCCTCCCGGTGAATTGCTTTTATCCCCAGTCCTTGGTGTACTGGTTTCCATTCTACAGACGCCTCCATTTCTGGAGGTGTTGCTATCTCCATATGGACTGAGCTCGGGTATGCTACGTGTCTCCCTTCGGCTCTCTGCTTCTGACCCACTGCCTTCCTCCCCCTCAACTTCCAGTCTGGGTGGGCTGTCAGCATCCATGTAGCTCCCTGGCCCCTGTGGACTATCTAGTCCCTGAGGGCTGTTTTTCCTCCCGTAAATCCCTGATTTTAATGGGCTGCCCTCCTTCCAACTGTTGTCTAGCCTCTGGGGGCTGTGCCCAAACTTAGATTTCCACCATCGTTCTAGTTCCTTTAATGGGGTAGGATCCCCTTGTTCCTCTTTTGGCCTGGGGAGGGGCCCTTCTCGTCCTGGGGCAAATGGATGGTATTCCCACAGGCTTATTTCGCTCTCCTTTCCACTGTCCCTTCTTGTTAACTTAAGACATTGTTGCCCAATGCTACATGCATCGCAGCAACGTTCTTTGGGCTTTGAATCTTTCTTATCTTTTTCCAGGGCTAATACTAGAGGATCCTGAGGGGCTACATTAATTCCGCACTCTTTTTGCCACTCAGGTTTATTCTTCAAGGTGAAAAACATGTCTGCGTACATCACCTCATCCCACTTATTGAGTCGGCGGAGGAAGAGCATTAGTTGTAAAATGGTATTATAATTAATTGTTCCCTCGGGTGGCCATTTCTCATTATCATCTAACTTATACAATGGCCACCACTGTGTACAATATTTGAGAAGTGTCTTTTTACTTATGTTTCCCCCCGGAATCCCTCCCAGGTCCTTCCAATGCTTTAGGATGCACCCTAAGGGGGTTTTCATATTTACGTCCTTACTCTGTTGACCTCCCATGACTATCCCCTGTATCTGCGTTTCCTGTTAACCGAAACAGTCCCTCTCTCGCAACCACGATATGCTGATATATTTTAACACTTCATGCACACAATCTCAATCGCTTCGTCCGTTTCCGACCTGGCTTCTCGCGAAGAACAGGAAATGCGGAGCAGGACTCCCTCTCGCTTCGCAGCTACGCTGCGTCTCACTCACCCTCACATACAACACACACTTATAAAATAAAATTATTTTACCAGGTTTGGTCACAAAAAAATCGCCCACAAACTGTGAGGTACCGGCTTCCCAAAATCAAGGCATGTAGACAGCACAATGCGCGTTTCAATCTATTACATAAAGAGTGACAAGATGTCTCCTATAAAACTTTGCAACAAACACACAAAACGAACACACAAAACACATACAAACACCAATGGTACCAAAACCTATGACACAAAACACATACAAACACCAATGGTACCAAAACCTATGACACAAAACACATACAAACACCAATGGTACCAAAACCTATGACACAAAACACATACAAACACCAATGGTACCAAAACCTATGATGTTCGAGATATCGAACACAAATGGTACCAATTAGGGACAAACACCAATGGTACCAAAACCTATGATGTCCGAGATATCGAACACAAATGGTACCAATTAGGGACAAACACCAATGGTACCAAAACCTATGATGTCCGAGATATCGAACACAAATGGTACCAATTAGGGATTTTTACCAGGGCGTCCCCTGGTTTACCCTTCGGTGGTCACGTCTGACCCCCGTGTCCCAATAAAGCGCTTTACACCAAAACCAATAAACAATTAAAAATACCTCTTAATTGGAGCAGGAGATGCAGGGAATCCTTCCTCTGCCGAGGAGCGCTGGTCCGAGAGGGGAGTCTCTTCTTGACAAAAATCCGTCAGGGGCCCCAGAGGATCCCGGCCCCGGACCGGCTCCTCGGAGGGAACCCCTCAAAGTCTGGGTCTCCTGTTTTGTCCCATCTGGGTCGCCAGAACTGATGCCGAATTTTGCCCCAAAAGGCGATAAAATAACTGTCTAAGAGACTCAGTTTAAGTCAGATAGACAGGAGGTATTTTATTAACAACGTGCACGTTGGGGAAATCTCTAAAGGGATTTTTCCAAAGTCTTACAGCAAAAGCGTGCCTTTTATACAGTTTTAGGTTTGGGATTACATCATGTCCATGCATATTCATATGGGGCGTGCAGTAGGCGGAGCGTGGGCGGAAACTTCTGTTTTGAGGATCTTTTCGGGGGTCGTTCCGGTCGGCCTTCATCGTGGGCGAGGGTCTTCGAGGAGTCTTCCTCTTTAAACTTTTGAACTTCTCTCCAAATTTGGTCCATTCCCGGTGTAGTTGGCTGAGTTCCTAAGCTTTGGCCAGGCTCCTAGGGTCAACTTGACATATTGGCATTAGGCATGCTTTAGCTTTGGCTCGAAGTACGCTTTGTCCGGTGGTTTCCATCCTTATCTTCCTCTCCTGTCATTGTGTTCCTAGTCCTAGCCAATTTATTGCTCCGGGTATTTCCTAAATGCTATACTTTCTTCAAATGCTTCACATTCTATGTTTTAACCCATTATCTCTCGAAGGCTATCTATTTTATGGCTTCATTCCCCCCTTTTCTTATGACTTACGAATTCTTTCGTCAAGGTCTGATCCTAAGAGCGCTGATGCGCTCGTACCATAGCCCAAACCATTTGGGTCCTTTTCATTATGATCCTTAGCTTCCACCACATAAAAATATTTGTGAAAGTTAATACCAACAGGGCTACAACTACCAATATCATTGGGTGCACCAGGTAATTGAAAACTTGTGTAGCTGTTGGGGAAAATCCTGTGAAGATATCCCACCAATGATGCTGGCCTACTTGTTCTACTTCGGTGAGGACATTCTTTATTCTTTCTGAATCATGTTCTACTTGCCATACCATCTGTTTAGTCGTTTGATTCACTCTTTGCACCAATTTCTTTACTTTAGGGTGTGCGAGCATTGCTTTAAGAATTTTGACATCCATCCCTATTTGCAACTCTGGTATTTCCCGATACAGGTTAAAATCTGTGTTAAGTAGCTGCTGAGTAGTTATTGGGACAGTATAATGAAAATCGCAACCCACTATTTTGGTAAAGTTGCACACACAAAAGTTAGTATTGTTAGTTTCCTCTTGGCAATTATCTATAGTGACATTGTCACAGGCTGTCCGTACGCAAGCACACCCATTCCCTATATAGTAAACTTGTGACTGTGTTCTATTATGCAAAAGCACTTCAAAGGTGCACACTCTATTTTCAGCATCTAAGCATAAATCTTCTGCTTCTACTACAGCGTTTTCGCAAACATAGCCTAGCTGTCCTCTAGGAATACATGCTTCCGTGCTAACCGATTGCCACTTATTTTTGATATAATCATAACTGGCCCAAACATTGTGATCTATTGGCTTGACAATGACATCTTGTTGTATTGTCCCTAAGGTGAGGATAGGAAAAATAGCTCTTTTCTCTGCCGCACTGATGGTGAGGACATAAGCTTCGATATGTTCCTGTTGAGGTTCATAAGTGAAATTTACTAACTGCCACCAGGCTTGGTGGTCTTTCTCGAATTGTGTAGTATGATTGTCCTTTAATATTGTTTCCCTTAGTTCTTGAGGTAATATACCTGACGTTCCTTCTCTCATTATTCCTGCTGCTACTGATTGTACCTACTGTTGTGTCTGAGAGCATTGGACAGCGAGTGCAATGTCTTTACTAAGTTCTCCTGTGTAATCAGCGAGCTTTACAAAATCCTCTGCAGTATGGTTTGCTACCATGGTTAGTAATTTTACTACTAGCGATTGTGTTTCTGCCAATGTAAGCATAGATGAACTCAGCGGCACTTTGAGTTTTCCTAAGTTGGTGGTGACAGTGCTCAATTTGTTCACCAATACTTCTTGATCTACTGCATTCAGTATTCCAAATCCAGTACCAACCCATCCACTTATATCCCTTTGCGCCCGCCTGTGATAGGACCTAGTTGCTAGCCATGCATTCCATCCCTTAAGGCTTTGCTGTACAAATGGTCGGCAATCCTTCTGCAGATGCGTAACATCGGCATGTATATTCATCTGCACCTTTTTCAGGGAATAAGTGGGATCCAATAATAATTTTAGTTCATTAGATTTCCTTATCACTTGAGGCCCTACAAAGGTTAAATTGTGCACTACTTTGCATTCCGCTGGTGGAGTGGTTTCTTGGGGCAAGTCTAGATTTGGATATAAGGAGATCCCGTCTTCCGATAGTGCCACCTTATATTCAACAGCATGCCCACCAGGGACCCCCTCTAGGCTAAGACCTTGTTGCGGTATCTTCAATTGTCTTTCGCATATGAACGACATCGATTGATCTAATCTAAATGCTATCTCACACCGTGCCTTCCCTTCCTCGGGACCACCAGATGCCACGATCTTTCCCGCAGGAAAAAGAAGAGGGTGAGGGTCAAGGGTTATGTTTTGAGGACGCAGCTCCCCAAGCGAATCTTCTCTATAAATTACTGTGTTTTGGGGCTGTGATCCGGTTGGATTTTCCCGGAAATCACTCCACCGACATGAAATTGGGCCCTTTTGCTGCCTCCAAATAGTGGGCTTGCCCATTTTTACTGGACTAAAGGTAATTAGGTTATGTTCGGATGCTGATTTCCTCAAGGATCGAATTGTTAATACTAACTGCCTTGTTTTTCCTTCCACTGAGTCAAGCTCTCGACACCCAATTTGGATTTGGTCTCCCTTGTATGCTACCATGGAAGGTTGATGCCATAATCTACTTGCGTATGGCTGATTGTTACGTAGGGCATATACCTCGAAATAGGGTCCCTTCGCTCCCCATTCCGGGTGGATACACTGGTGTGCGTGAGACCATGGGTCTATTGGGGCAGAGTCTTGGGGGAGAACTATACTTATCGAGAGTCCAACGATCAGGGTTGAAAGGGCCTGTGGTGAAGTCAAGATCATGATGTCCGTTCCTCTTGTTTACTCTCTGGAGCTTTCTTGACCCGCGAGTAATGAATCCACGTAGGTCGCTCCTTGATCCGGACCGCGGTGAAGGTAGTCAGCAGCACTTGGAAAGGTCCCTCCCACTTCTCTTGCAGGGGTTTTCCTAAAAGATTCTTAACATACACCCAATCACCGGGATTAAACGGATGCAATTTACAATCAGGTTGTTTAGGTTGGTGCTCTATCACCACGGTAGCATTCTTATCCAATTGTTTCCCCACTGTAATTACATAATCATAAATGTACTGGTTACCGATTTGGTCTATGGCATCCCCGTTTACAACTTGCATAGCATAAGGTCTACCATACAGGATTTCGAATGGGCTTAGCTTCTCTTTTGACCTTGGTTTGACTCTCAGCCTCAGCAGAGCAATAGGCAAGGCTTGATACCATTGCAAATTAGTCTCTTGGCATATTTTGGCAATTTGCTGCTTAATAAGATGATTTATTTTTTCTACTTGTCCACTGGCCTGTGGATGATAAGGCGTATGTAATTGCCATTTGATTTGTAATGCTTTGCTTATTGCTCTCACCACTTTCGCACAGAAGTGTGTACCCCTATCCGAGGAAATACTCTTCGGTACCCCAAACCGCGGAATGATTTCATTCAACAGTATTTTGGTCACTTCTCTTTCCTTGTTTGTCCTGCAAGGGAATGCTTCAGGCCACCCAGAAAATGTATCAGTTAATACCAACAAATATCGAAACCCCCCTTTTCTTGGGAGCTCAGAAAAATCAATTTGCCATACCTCACCTGGGAATTTACCTCGACTTATGGCTCCTTGGTGTATCTTGGTTCCCGTATTCGGGTTATTTTTCAGGCACCGTTCGCACTGGGATGTTACGTGCTTTATAGTAGTAAATAATTTCGGTCCTGCTATCCTGGTTTGCAAATATTGGTAAAGCGGATCCAAACCCCAATGGGCCTTCTCATGTTCTGCTTTTACAAACTGCCACATCACATTTCCTGGTACTACTAACTGTCCTGTTTCCAATTGACCCCAACCATTTTCTAATATTTTGCCCTTATTTCTTTGAATCCATCTATGGTCTGATTCCTGGTAATCTGGCTTGATACTGATATCCAGGTCTCCTGGTATTAGGGCCGTTATTCTTACTTCCCTAGACCTTGTGGCAGCCAATTTGGCCTCTGTATCTGCCTTTCTATTTCCTATTTCTGGAATAGTATTGCCTTTTAGATGTCCCTTACAATGCATTATGGCCACTTGAGCTGGGAGTTGGACCGCCTCTAGCAATCGCAGAACCTCCTCTGCATGTTTGACTGTTTTTCCTTGTGTAGTCAACAGTCCTCTTTCTTTCCAGATGGCCCCATGAGCATGTACAACAGAAAAGGCATATTTAGAGTCTGTCCATATATTGATTTGCATGTTCTCTGCCAATTCCAGAGCTCGAGTCAGAGCTATCAGTTCTGCTTTCTGGGCTGAAGTTCCTGTGGGCAAGGGGTTCGACTCAATTACCCTTTCTGTAGTAGTGACTGCATAACCAGCCATTCTTACTCCTTGCTTCACGAAGCTGCTGCCATCCGAGAACCAGTTGTCCGCATCTTCGAATGGCTCTTCTTTGAGGTCCGGGCGACTGGAATAGACAGCTTCAATTGTTTCCAGGCAGTTGTGTTCGATGGGTTCTGCCGGGGCTCTTCCTTCTAGAAATGAAGCTGGGTTCACAATGTTAGTTACCTGAATGGTTACATCATCTGATTCAGCCAGAACGGCCTGGTATTTTAGGAATCTGGAAGGCGACAACCAATGGTTGCCTTTTTGTTCCAGCACAGCCGACACGGTGTGGGATACTAGTACAGTCACCTTTTGGCCCAGCGTGAGCTTCCTGGCCTCTTCTATGTTAATTATCACTGCGGCCACTGCCCTCAGACAGCTTGGCCATCCTTTACTTACTTCATCCAATCGCTTAGAGAAGTAGGCCACAGCTCTCTTGTGTGGTCCCAGCTGCTGTGCTAGGACTCCTAAGGCCATCCCTTGTCGTTCGTGGGAGAACAGCCAGAATGGTTTTGATACATCTGGGAGACCTAAGGCTGGTGCTCTCATTAGTTCCATCTTCAGCTTCTTGAAGGCTTCTTCTGCCTCGGGAGTCCAAACTAGGATGTTCTTAGTCCCCTTCAACAAATCATACAGTGGTTTAGCAAGTGTCCCGTACGAGTAGATCCATAGCCGACACCAACCTGTCATCCTCAAAAAGGCGCGCAGATCTCTCACCGTCTCTGGTTTGGGCATCTGGCAGATGGCCTCTTTCCTAGCTGCTCCCAGGGATCGCTGTCCTCTGGAGACTTCGTATCCCAGGTACACCACTTGTTTCTGTACCAGCTGTGCTTTCTGTTGAGAGACTCGATATCCACTTAAACCCAGGAAATTCAGCAAGGAAATAGTCCATTCAATGCATTCTTTCTCTGTCGCTGTTGCTATTAGGAGGTCGTCTACGTACTGCAGAAGGGTGCCATCTCCCAGCGGCCTTTCCCACTGTTCTAGTTCCTTGGCTAACTGATTCCCAAAAACCGTAGGGGAATTGCACCACCCTTGGGGCAACACTGTCCAGGTGAGTTGGGTCTTTCTTCCACTGTCTACAGATTCCCACTCGAAGGCAAAAATCCTTTGACTCTCGAGAGCTAAGGGGAGGCAAAAGAACGCGTCTTTTAAATCTAATACGGTGAACCAGGCCAAATTCTCCTTCAGTCTGGTCAAAAGCGTGTATGGGTTAGCAACTACTGGATGCAATGCCTTAGTTATTTCATTTACTGCTCTCAAATCCTGGACTAACCTATAGGTTCCATTAGGTTTCTTGACTGGCAGGATTGGTGTATTAAAATCTGATTCGCATTCTACCAATAACCCCAGTTCCATAAACCTTCTGATTGTGGGCTCAATCCCTTTCCTATCTTCTATCCTCAGAGGGTATTGTTTCTTTCTCACCGGTTTTGTCCCAGCTTTAAGTTCAACGACAATCGGTGCTGCTTGTTTTGATTTTCCAGGTATATCAGTAGCCCACACCAATGGGTACGCCTTGCTCAGGATTTGCTCGAAATTGTGGCTTTCAGGTTTAGGCTCTACACAACTGATCGTTAGGCTTAAAGCTGTAATCAGTTGTTCTTCATTTACTTGAAACTCCAATTGATCTTTGTTAAACTTTATTACAGCCCCCAAGTTCTCCAATAAGTCTCTCCCTAGTAGGGGTTTTGGTGAATTTGGTAAATACAGGAACTGATGAATTCCCATTTGCTTCCTAATTTTGTATTTAATGGGTTTCAAAAAGTAAGCCTTTTCTGGTTGGCCTGTTGCTCCCACAACTTGTACAAATTCATCACTTTTAGGTACAAGTTCTTGATTTAAAACCGAAAAGGTTGCTCCCGTATCAATCAAAAAGTCTAATTCCTTTTTACCCTCCCCTAGCTCTATCTTAACCAGTGGGTCTGCTAGGGTACGGCCCACCGGTCCCCTTCATTCACTATCCTGAGGCGTGGTAGTAGTGGTGGCCATTAGCCTTTCCCTTAGCTGGGGGCATTCTCGCTTCCAGTGTCCCGTCTGCAGGCAGTACGCACATTGATTCGGCCCTATCCCGTTTGAATGGGGCTGGAGCCTCCTTCCCCTTCCTGCTGGGTTGTCTCTACCTCTTCCCCTGGTTCCAGGTTCCGAGTAGCCTGTCTTCTGAGCTGCCACTGCTACAGCCACTACTCGAGCTATCCTCCTGTCCTCCTTTTTCTTCTCCTCAACTTCTCTATTATTGTATACTTTCCACGCCTCATTCAGCAGTGTCTCTAGGTTTTTATTTGCCGGGTGCTCGAGCTTTTGTAATTTCTTCCTGATGTCTGGGTTACTTTGTCCCATCATTAACCCTAACAAATGCTGTTTCCCTTCCTCTGTTGCTGGGTCCAGGGGTGTGTATTGTCTCATTGCTGCCCTAAGCCTATCCAGAAATTCTGACGGGGTCTCATCTTTTCCCTGCCTGACATCATACAGCATCGACCAATTGACAGCCTTAGGGATCGCATTACGCAAGCCCATCGCTATCAATTTTCTATACTGCACCAGCCGTTGATAGTGTTCCGCGTTGCCCGGGTCCCACTCTGGTTTACTGCTGGGAAAATTATCTTCTAGTCTCCCCGATAATAGTTGGGCATGTCGCCTCCCCGTTTCCAATACGAGTTCCCTTTCCGTATCTGTCAACTCTGACAACATCACTTCTATATCCTCCCAATCAATATCTAAGTTCTTTGCCATTAGTTCAAACCTCTTTGCTACTCCCTCTGGATTCCTCCTGAAGTTCCTTGCCTCATCCCTCCAATTGTTCAAATCACTCGTCGAGAATGGCACCTTTACTCTAGTCTTTTCCCCTACCATTGGCATAACTTGTCGGAGAGGAGCTATCGTGCGATTTCCTTTCTCCCCTTGCTTTGCTTCCCCCCGTGCCACAGATCTGGTGTAATACGAGTGACTGGTCCCCTCCCCGGGATCTTCTTCCTGTGCCTCAATGCCTTCCCTATTCTTTCTTTTCTCTTTCTTTTTTTCCCCCCCCTGTTCTTCATTTTCCTCTCCTATCTCTATCACACAATTCATCCGATTCTCATCTTGCATCTGTTGCCTCTTTTGTATCTGCCCGCTCTTATCCTGTCCCGGGCTGCGGTTCCTCTCATCCTCTGCTCCCCCTCCACTTCTCTTATCCTCTATCTGAATTACTATGTTCAGTTTCTGTGAGTTACTCTCTGCCTCCCTTTCGCATGTCTCATTATCATTCTTCTCGCTGTATCTCAATTTAGGGACGTCGCCTCCCGGTGAATTGCTTTTATCCCCAGTCCTTGGTGTACTGGTTTCCATTCTACAGACGCCTCCATTTCTGGAGGTGTTGCTATCTCCATATGGACTGAGCTCGGGTATGCTACGTGTCTCCCTTCGGCTCTCTGCTTCTGACCCACTGCCTTCCTCCCCCTCAACTTCCAGTCTGGGTGGGCTGTCAGCATCCATGTAGCTCCCTGGCCCCTGTGGACTATCTAGTCCCTGAGGGCTGTTTTTCCTCCCGTAAATCCCTGATTTTAATGGGCTGCCCTCCTTCCAACTGTTGTCTAGCCTCTGGGGGCTGTGCCCAAACTTAGATTTCCACCATCGTTCTAGTTCCTTTAATGGGGTAGGATCCCCTTGTTCCTCTTTTGGCCTGGGGAGGGGCCCTTCTCGTCCTGGGGCAAATGGATGGTATTCCCACAGGCTTATTTCGCTCTCCTTTCCACTGTCCCTTCTTGTTAACTTAAGACATTGTTGCCCAATGCTACATGCATCGCAGCAACGTTCTTTGGGCTTTGAATCTTTCTTATCTTTTTCCAGGGCTAATACTAGAGGATCCTGAGGGGCTACATTAATTCCGCACTCTTTTTGCCACTCAGGTTTATTCTTCAAGGTGAAAAACATGTCTGCGTACATCACCTCATCCCACTTATTGAGTCGGCGGAGGAAGAGCATTAGTTGTAAAATGGTATTATAATTAATTGTTCCCTCGGGTGGCCATTTCTCATTATCATCTAACTTATACAATGGCCACCACTGTGTACAATATTTGAGAAGTGTCTTTTTACTTATGTTTCCCCCCGGAATCCCTCCCAGGTCCTTCCAATGCTTTAGGATGCACCCTAAGGGGGTTTTCATATTTACGTCCTTACTCTGTTGACCTCCCATGACTATCCCCTGTATCTGCGTTTCCTGTTAACCGAAACAGTCCCTCTCTCGCAACCACGATATGCTGATATATTTTAACACTTCATGCACACAATCTCAATCGCTTCGTCCGTTTCCGACCTGGCTTCTCGCGAAGAACAGGAAATGCGGAGCAGGACTCCCTCTCGCTTCGCAGCTACGCTGCGTCTCACTCACCCTCACATACAACACACACTTATAAAATAAAATTATTTTACCAGGTTTGGTCACAAAAAAATCGCCCACAAACTGTGAGGTACCGGCTTCCCAAAATCAAGGCATGTAGACAGCACAATGCGCGTTTCAATCTATTACATAAAGAGTGACAAGATGTCTCCTATAAAACTTTGCAACAAACACACAAAACGAACACACAAAACACATACAAACACCAATGGTACCAAAACCTATGACACAAAACACATACAAACACCAATGGTACCAAAACCTATGACACAAAACACATACAAACACCAATGGTACCAAAACCTATGACACAAAACACATACAAACACCAATGGTACCAAAACCTATGATGTTCGAGATATCGAACACAAATGGTACCAATTAGGGACAAACACCAATGGTACCAAAACCTATGATGTCCGAGATATCGAACACAAATGGTACCAATTAGGGACAAACACCAATGGTACCAAAACCTATGATGTCCGAGATATCGAACACAAATGGTACCAATTAGGGATTTTTACCAGGGCGTCCCCTGGTTTACCCTTCGGTGGTCACGTCTGACCCCCGTGTCCCAATAAAGCGCTTTACACCAAAACCAATAAACAATTAAAAATACCTCTTAATTGGAGCAGGAGATGCAGGGAATCCTTCCTCTGCCGAGGAGCGCTGGTCCGAGAGGGGAGTCTCTTCTTGACAAAAATCCGTCAGGGGCCCCAGAGGATCCCGGCCCCGGACCGGCTCCTCGGAGGGAACCCCTCAAAGTCTGGGTCTCCTGTTTTGTCCCATCTGGGTCGCCAGAACTGATGCCGAATTTTGCCCCAAAAGGCGATAAAATAACTGTCTAAGAGACTCAGTTTAAGTCAGATAGACAGGAGGTATTTTATTAACAACGTGCACGTTGGGGAAATCTCTAAAGGGATTTTTCCAAAGTCTTACAGCAAAAGCGTGCCTTTTATACAGTTTTAGGTTTGGGATTACATCATGTCCATGCATATTCATATGGGGCGTGCAGTAGGCGGAGCGTGGGCGGAAACTTCTGTTTTGAGGATCTTTTCGGGGGTCGTTCCGGTCGGCCTTCATCGTGGGCGAGGGTCTTCGAGGAGTCTTCCTCTTTAAACTTTTGAACTTCTCTCCAAATTTGGTCCATTCCCGGTGTAGTTGGCTGAGTTCCTAAGCTTTGGCCAGGCTCCTAGGGTCAACTTGACATATTGGCATTAGGCATGCTTTAGCTTTGGCTCGAAGTACGCTTTGTCCGGTGGTTTCCATCCTTATCTTCCTCTCCTGTCATTGTGTTCCTAGTCCTAGCCAATTTATTGCTCCGGGTATTTCCTAAATGCTATACTTTCTTCAAATGCTTCACATTCTATGTTTTAACCCATTATCTCTCGAAGGCTATCTATTTTATGGCTTCACTGTTGAAGAGCACGCCTCTCAGCTGAAGAATCAGGTGAAGGAACCGTCTAAGAAGACTGTGATTGCAGATGACAAAAGAAGGGTATATTTTTGCAAAAAAATTAGTATTAAAGTTATATTACCCTTTGAAAATGTCTTCTACCGTATCAAAAACTTTTGCCTAATGTTCTTTTTCTATAGACTTTCGGTGATCCAGAGTGCTAATTTAATATTGTTGCTTTCCTTTGTTTCAAAAAGTATCAGTAAAGACAAATAGAATTAAATTTTTACTTATGTCAGTTATGCTTTGAGTTATCTGGTCAAAAAGACTTCTAAAGATGAAATATTTGTATTGAAGTGATGATATTATATTCCATTAACAAAAAAGAAATTAAAAAGTGCTATTTCACAGTATAATTTTTGTAGTATTCTGAAATTTGTATTTCCATAACACTAAACACATTAACAGCCTTATTTTTTTAATTTAAGGTTTAACTTTTAAAAAATAACTCAGTATGGTACTAGCCAAAGTTTTTGTTCCCAGAAGATGCTTACTTACTTTGTCTGATCAATTTATTTCTAGGATCCATTTAAAGAGAGAATTACTGAGATCATGAGAGAAATACAAAACTATTGCCAGCTGCATCCAAAGTCTGAGTTTGGAACTCAGACCTATGAACAGTGGGTGATCAGAGAAGAGAGAAGAGGTAACTGCATAGCAAATACACCCCAGCTTTGGATTTCTTTGGGTCATTCTGTACTAAGACACTTTTTGTATTTTTGTTGCCTTCTAGCTGCAAAAGAAGAAAAACGCAGGGAACGTGTCTGTGCAGAACACTTGAAGAAATACAATGATGCTCTCCAGATAAATGACACCATCCGAATGGTGGATGCCTACAATCACCTAGATAACTTTTATAAAGAGGAGAAAAGTAAGAAGACAGTAAGTAGTGATGATGATGATGAACCAGCAGTATCAAAACAGGATGAAACAGATGAATTTCTAATAGGTTTATTTCATGGTGAGTTTGAAATACATTGTGATATTTAATATTTAAAGTCCATAATTGTGCACTAACATGGTTTGCATGAGCCCATTAGTTATTGCATCCTAGAGACTGCTGTGTTATTATCACAGTAGCTTGATATCCCAGTTCATACAATTTTGTATGCATTAAACAACATCATAGTGGGATCATGTCATAATATGTAATAATGGTTCTTCAGCTCCCACCTAAAGGCACCTTTTTTTTGCTACCAGTAAGTAAAAGCTGTTCTCTGCTTTTATCCAGCGAAGTGTCCCTGAGGACACTTAACAGATACATAAAATATGTATTCCACTAGACACTCTTGGGGGGCAAAAGGCTGAGCAAATGGAGTACAAAAGTAATGAAAGTATGAGTTCTTAACCAACCCTTTCTTCCAAAGTTTGATTGTCAATATACTAAGAGAGTGCTGACTTAGAGTTATTTTTAGGTAAAGAATATTTAGTTGGAAAATTAAACAAAAGATCAAACTGCAAAGACCAAAGTTAATTGCTTTTTGTTCAGTTCAGTCATGTTGGAACTAGGATTCATTCATGGATCTGTTTTGCTTAGGTTTTTTCCTTTACTGCCTTTGCTATGAGAAAGAGCTAGACAAGTTTGCTCCCATCACCCATGGCTCTTGGGTGGTGCAAACAAAAATAGGTTATATTGCAGAGTGCAGAATGTTTCCCAGCTTCATGTATCCAATGAACTACAAATTTTTCTATCATTGAGAAATTCAGGAAATGAAAAAACAAAATATAGGTTAGATAGTGTCAGCATGGTTTTAATAGTTCTTCAAACACGTCTATTCCCCCTTATTTAGATTTCAATAGTGGGCTGTGTCTGAGAACCAAAAACTTAAACCAACTGAAAACGAAACTTAGTTTCATTAGTATAATTTCTGGCTGCTTTTATTTCTGCAGATAAATGAAGTTCAAAGAACCTGTCAATGGAAAATAAATTCCATTTTGTTAGGATTTTGCCACTAAAAGTGCTAGAAGTAATAGAATAAAATCTAAAATATCTCAGCTTTAAGAGAAGAATTCATCTTTGGGTGATAACCCCTCTGGGGCCCTTAAGGTGGAAAATTGTGAGAGTTTGTTATGTTTATTGACTTTTTGTATGTGTTTCTATGTTTGATTACATTCTAAAATATGAATAAGACTAGTCAAAAAGCCATTGTCTAGGTGGAGTAGCAGTTTGTGGTACATTGAGTAAGATTGCCTTGGATTAGGTACACTGCAATAGTTTGCACAGGTCATGACACCAGTGTACTAATACACAAAGTCCCAGCCTTGAAACGTTCTTGTATTTGCATAATCATCTGATAATGACATAGGTTTTTAAATATTCAAAGTTTTTTTAAAAAATTTAAAACACTTTAAAACATTTTTTAAAATTTAAAATTAAAGGAATCCTCCCTCCTTGTGGTCAATAGAGCCAGTTGAAGAGAGTCATTCATTTGACAGTTCACTGAGTACATTGGATTGTCTTGGAGCTGCAATATCAATAACAACATGCTCGTGCTGGTGTCTACTGTACTGCATGTTCCTAGTGAAGATTACTACTTTAATTCATGTCCCAAGCACAATTTATGTCTTAATTTATAAAAACATTGCCAGCTCTGAGGCGGTGCGTATTAATCTGTTTCTCCTTGTAAGACTTTTTTTTCCATGGTTTTAAAATAGTTTTGTAAATATTACAAGCTGTGATTTAGCTCTTTATTGCAGTGCATTTGACTCTGTACCAACTTTGTGTGTATAGGCAGGTTTTTCCTTTGGCTTATTCTCACCATGAAATATAAGCAAACTGTATGATAATGGTGATTTATGTTGATTGATCAGTGTGTTTTTAGTGACTATAAATTCACTTCAAAAATAATTGGTATGCCACAGCTTTTCAAACTGAATGTGAATTAGCCATGCTGAGAGAATCATAGAAAGTTGCTCTTTGATTTATAGGTTTTGGGGTTTATTTTGTTTCAAATTGTTATTTTACATGGTTAAATTTTCTTAATTTAAATATGTTCTTTTTAAAGCAAAAAAGAAACAGCTGAAAGAGTTGACTGGAAAGCCAGAAAATGAAAATGAGAAGCTAATAAAGTTGAGAAATACTTTAATGGAGGAGTTCACAAAGACTGAGGAACCTCGAGGAATCATTTTCACAAAGACTCGTCTAAGTGCCTTTGCTCTATTCCAGTGGATTAAGGACAACCCAAAATTTGAAGAAGTGGGAATTAGGGCCCATTATCTTATTGGCTCTGGACATAAGAGTGAAATCAAGCCCATGACTCAGGTACGGAACCATGCATGTCAACATTACCTCTTGTACATGATTTTGGAAAAGAGCTTGTTTTAGTACTAGGCTAGTGAACTGAAGTTTGGAGCCCAGAGTTCTGTTTTCGTACCTGCCAGCAATTTATCTTCATAAAGATATGTGAATAATAATGTTGGAAGAATTTTATTTCCACAAGTAACAAGCTTTTTCTGGTTTTGGATTCTATGGCAACAGGAGTAGTCAGCATCCATTGCCTAGAGTAGCGTAGTCAAAAGGGACCCAAGTCATAGCAAGGCATGGGAAGCAAAAGTAAACAAAATGGAAAGAGCAAAACTGAAATTGTTAAATGAGTTTATACCTATCAGGACAACAGTAATTCATGTTATATTTTAGCTGCTGAATTGAAAAATAAAACTACATTATTGATTATGCCCATCTATTTTTAGTATCGTTGCTTTAATCAAATGACACCAATTGCTTCACACTGACACACAACCATTGAAAGAAAACTTGCCAAAATTCATGCTGAAAATATCACAATTGATCACTCAGTTGTGTCCATCCTATACCATTTTGTTGATTTCAAACACCACATCTCTCTGGTGATTTATATTTGCAATTACAACATTTCCAAATCAAAGTACTTTGCATCACTTCTGTTCTGCTCTTTACCCCCCACATCAGCATTTAAGCAAAAATGATGAGTTTTGCTGCTGGGCAGAGTCCATTTTCTTCTACTGCACTGAGTTTCAAGGAAAAAAGTTCTCTCAAAAAATTATCTCCAAAAGTTGCTCGAGTTCTATCAAACTTGGAATTTAATTTCTATGGCACATTGCACAAACAAAACAATAGTTTCTGCATTGTGAAACTGCATATAGTAAATAGCAAGTTTCTGTTCCTCTGATCAAGCTGGTGACAAAAACCCAGTTGATTCAGAAGTCTGTGATTTAGATATTTTCTTTTTCATATGTGTCATTGTTGTTCTTTTTGGTGCTACCTGGATCACCAGAGTTATGGTCCCCATTTATTACGGGGAGTTTTAAGTGCTTTAGAACTAGAGCTGGAAATCTATATTTTAATCAGAAATTATTGAAGTGATAGAAATACTGTCTTATGAATAAGTACTTAAAGAATTTAAAAGCAATAGGACAACTATATTATCAAATCTCCTAGTACCTGGGACATAGGCTACAAAGTTCCAAGCTCAATTACCATAAAAGGATTGGCTTCTGCTCCCTCCTCCCTCAAAATACAGTGCTGAGCATCTGTTATATTCAATAGGAACTCCTTCTTTTGTAGGATGCTTAAATGCAGTTGCCAAAGCCACTTGATGTTTGGCACTCAGCTTAGAAATGATGGGACTGTAATTCCTGAAACTCATTAGTTAGAAGAAACTGATAACAGAAACTAATACTGAAAATTAATTTAATTATTTTAATTTACAGAATGAGCAAAGGGAAGTTATTGATAAATTTCGATGTGGAAATGTAAATTTACTAATTGCTACTACTGTAGCTGAGGAAGGACTGGACATCAAAGAGTGTAACATCGTTATTCGCTATGGCCTTGTCACCAATGAAATTGCTATGGTGCAGGTATGAGTTTTCTGCATACTTAATTTATTTTAATAGTGCTTTTCTTTTTGCAGTGGGCAAATGGTGAATCATATACCTGATGTCTGGAAATAATTTTTAAATACTTGAATGCTAAAAGAGAAAATTATTTTGCAACAAGTTTCATTTCCAATTGCCATCCTCAGTCCATATGCAATATAGGATTTGCCTCTCTCTGTAATGTTGCAGCATCTGTTCAAAGTTCTACACAAACATTAAGCTCTTTTAATAGAAGAGATACAAGAATATGGTCATCAGACCAGGTGATACAAGAGGCATTTGTCCCACCAGTGTATGGACACCTCACCATCATCAGCTAAAGATAGATTATTATGTACTAGAATACCAGTTTGATAATGCTCTCATTTAACTTGTGAACACAAATATTTATACATTTAATATTTAAGTGCATGCTTGTATTTTGGTGACAAAATATAGATTCAGCATTGTAAAACATGTTAATCACAAATCTCCTGAGCTGTTCTTTCAAGTATCATGGATGATACTGCAGAAATAATGTGTTATTCACTGATTCTTTATCTGTCTGAGTTAAATGGAAAAAATTGTTCTTTGGGATGGTGCATATGGAATAGTGCATGTCTTCCATTACAAAACTAGGAAAAAATGTTGTGTGATGTAATAGGGAGTAATTGTGGTGTTTATTTTTGTATTCCTTGCCAATTGTAGGCTCGTGGTAGAGCTCGAGCTGATGAAAGCACCTATGCTCTTGTGGCTTCAAGTGGCTCAGGGGCTGTTGAACGTGAAGATGTTAATATTTTTCGTGAGAAAATGATGTATAAGGCCATTCAGCGTGTCCAGAAGATGCCACAGGAAGAGCATTTAAATAAGGTATTCACTGCAACTCTGCACTTTCCCTTTAAAGAAAACTGATTTATATTTTATGAAATACTTCCTCTTTCAAATCTACTTAGAGGAGGAAGAATACTAGTTGCTACATATGGCTTTGAATTCTTTTGTTCTATTTGTTTTATAATCTGTTTTCTTGTCCTTTAGAAAAGTCTGGTTTTCTATTGGTAAGGGGAAAACACACAAGCAAGGGAAAATTGACTAGAAGTCACGTTGACAGTGAACTCAGTAAAATAACTGAGAAGGAAAACTGTTACTGTCGTTCCAGCAGAATGTTAGAGTGTTCTTACTGATCTGTTTCTAGATTCAGAGTTTCCAGTTGCAAAGTATAGTGGAAAAACAAATGAAGGCAAAGAGAGATCAGCGCAAGACATGCAAGAAAAATCCTTCACTAATAAAATTCTTATGCAAAAATTGCAACAAGCTGATATGTTCTGGAGAAGACATACAAGTTATTGAAGACATGCATCATGTCAGTGTGAAAAAAGATTTCCCGTAAGTGTTTATGAACTACTTTATCTCTTTTAGGCAGAAACAGATTTTCTTTTCATCGAGGCTGTAGCAGGGCCTGTAGCCCTCTAGGCCCTGTGAGAAAAAAACAGATTATTCCAATATTGTTGGGTCCTAGGCTCTATGGAGTTTACAGCTAAGGAGCTTGAACAAAATGTTTGTTCTTATTCCTGGTTTCAAGGTGAACTGAGTTTAAGAGTTTGAAAAAAAGGTGCAGCTTCTGTAGTACTATTAACTAGGTCACTTACTATGTAGTATGGTATGTATTCCACTCTGTACAGGCTAATAGTAACCTTCAGGATCAAGTACTCCCTAAATAAATGATACAAGAATGTACATACACTCTGGAGGTCTGGGTAGTCAGAACCAAATGATTCTGTTTAGGTCTAACTTTGGACTAGAGGGAGTAAAAAGAAAATCTTTAATTTTCAGGTATCATTTCTTTGACAGTTACATGGCACCTGAAGAAAATAAGCTAGATCTGTCTATTATTTTTATTAGAACAAGAGCCTGCTGCTCCCACTTTAAGATGTGTGAAGGATGCAGCTCATGAAATGCAATGAAGAATGACGAAGAGTATGTGAATTTCATCATTACTTAGGAACATGAAGTGTGACCTTGCATTTTCTCAAGCTCCTCAACGTGTCAACAGTCAGAGTCTATGACTTTTTATGTTTCATATCTGATTTCAGCAACCTTAGCCAGTATTTATATGTCTGTATGTAGCATGGAATGACTGCTGGAGTCTGATGGGTGCTATCTGTTTTTCAGAAGTCTTTATCATACAAGAGAAAATAAAACACTGCAAGATAAGAATGCCGATTACCAGACAAATGGGGAAATTGTATGCAAAGACTGTGGACAGGTGAGGAACATCTTATTTTTCATACTCTTCTTGTTGTCTGTATTTATTTATTTCTAATGATCTTGTCTTATTTTATCTGAAATTTCCTTCTACTTGCAGGCTTGGGGAAATATGATGGTTCACCGAGGTCTTGACCTGCCTTGTCTTAAGATTAGAAATTTTGTGGTTGTGTTTGCAGACAAGAAAACAACAAAGCAAATTTTTAAGAAATGGGGAGAACTGCCCATCAGGTTTCCTAGTTTTGATTATGCAGCTCATTTTCCTTCAAGTGATGAAGATTAAGGACTGAGAATTAAAATAAAAGCCCTTTTCAGCTTCTCTCTGTTGGTCAGAAGCTCCTGTGTCCCATAGAGAATGCTGCATCATAAGTGCTGTGAAAGCTCCTGGACACAGGGAAACTGTCTTGAAGACAAAAAGCAAAACAAGAAAGGAGAAGGACAAAGTCACACAGCTGCTGTCTGCACTCAGATTTGTACTTCTGGACATGGATGGCAAATGTATTGCTGTCATGTGTATTTATGGAACAAACTCTAGTCAAAAGGAGTGACAACACTGTCAAAAGTGTGTTAGATGACCTGTTGTCAATCACAGAACTTTGAAAAGAGACCTTAAGATGGTAATTATTTTTTTCATGCTATAACCATTTTGAAGACAAAGTATCTCAAAAGAGGAGCCACGTAAAGAGATTACCTGCTATTTTCAATCACTGTTGCTACATCAGTGTTTCGTGACTCAGCTCCTCACTTCATAAATATAGATGAAATCTCATACACTTTGACAGACTAAATACAAGTTTCCCTGAGAAGATATTTCAAAAAATCAAGCCCTTAACCTGAAATTGATTATTTTAGTGTCCAAGGCACACATTGCCAAAGTAACTCTCTGTGTGTCACTTTCATAGGATTGTTAGACTGACTACATAATGAGGTGTGTATTTTTGTTAATAAATTGCTATAACTAACCATTACCAACTGTGATATTAAGTCTCTTCCACTGGAAGTATTAAGGCAATGACAATAGCTTCACTCTAGAAATTTAAAGGATGGTGGTATTCTGAGTGTAAAAATAGCATAATGTTACTCTATGTTTATCTCATAAACAGATTTCTTTCCCCTCCTCACCGTTTGCAAGAGAGATGTTGGAGAGTGGAAGGAAGGTGTGCTTGTTGTTACAACAGTAACTGAATTAATTACTAGAAAAGCCTCTTGGGAAATCATCCAGATATCATTCATCGCCTGGATCATCTCTGGCTTTCTTTATTAATGAGTTGTTACAGGTGCATAAATGCAATGTAATACACTGTACATAGCATTTTCAAGTATCTGAATTGGTTTATTTAGTACTTTTAAAGAAGTGTAAAACACTGGTAAAGATACTACATCATTTCATAGATAGCTGCTGGGTCTTCAGTCAAATAAATTTCCATGCTGAGTAGATTTTTCTGAAATCTGAGTTTTTGATACTTCCCTTTTCTGTAGCAACAAAGGCATATGCAGATGAATTTCTGCACATGTGCTACAGACCTGTAGGACAAACAAGCCTGTGCTTCTTGTAGTTCACCTGGCTGCTGTTATGCTCCCAGTTCCTAGCGTGACTCTGCCACATTGTCACCAAAGCTTATAGAGTGTTTGCACAATCTCACTTCAGCATAATGCATAATGAACCTCAAATTAATCCTGCTGGTGTGTAGGGTAACAACTTTCCACTCAAGTTATTTTCTCTGAATGGGGTTGTAAAACACACCTGTATTGCCCATCCAGGAAGTGTGAAGTTGTAAAAAGCAAGCCAAATTGCTGAGTTTTATCTTCTGCTTATCTCTGCATTTATTGCCTTTAGGAGCCCAACGTCCTCCAGGGAGTGTGACAAATCCTGATTGTATTTACTACTTACAGCTTTTACTAGTTCTCAAATGTGGAAAGAAGAAAAACTTAGTCATTGGGGATTTGTCTAGCTCTGTGTGTGGCTGCTTCAGAACTGTGTCCACCTCAGTTGCATGTTCATTGCACTGTCTCCTTTTGGTCTGATGTCAAGCACAACCTACATTTATAAATCTGCCTCTCCTCACGTGTGAAGAGTAAATAAGTAGTTTAGTAATCTTTGAGTAGTTGCAGAATCGGTTGGATAGCTCCTGGCCAAACTGAGTATGTTTTCTGCTCCATAATTTGCCTATTTCTCGAAGAGACTTACCCTCTTTCTACCTTTCTAACATTTCACTTCTTTTAAATTATGGGTTCCTTTGTTGCAGAAGTTAGGAAGAGTTTGGCTGTTGAAAGAATTACTGTTTGCTTCCTTGCTGGTGCTAGTCTAGACAGTCCAGAGAAGGGAGTTCAGGCATCAGCAGTAGTTCTACAAAGCTTGTAAATGTCACTCTCTGACAGGTAATTTTTTTCTTCTAATCTGCAACAATTGTGAATCGTATTAAAATTCATGCCTAAATAATTTGATTTCTGAAGTAGACAAATACATAGTATGCAGCATAAAGTAATTTTGTAAAGCCTTTTAGATCATGTGAGATTGAATCATTTCCCTTTGAAGCATTCTCTAAGTATGCATTCATTAGAAGAAGCTGCATAGTTGGAATGGAAAACTAGCCTGATCAAAAACCTACATTTGCAATTTTGTGATGTTCTGGTTGTCAGAAATAACCGATGTTAGTAGGAAAAAATGTATTTTTCTGAACCACGTTATTGAGAATACAAACAGCATTAATTATAGAATGCTAGGAAATAAGTAGCAGTTTGGAAATATGAATATTAAGCATGAGCTGCAACGGGAAAATTTCTTTTGTCACAGTTCATTTTTGTTATGGAAATTTTGAATAGCTGCAGCTTTATCTTGTTAGGAAAACTACTGGTTTTGAGCTGAGTTCTGCCCTTATTACACGGTGTGATAAACAATATACATAAACAATATATATACAAAAAATGTACATATGAACACTGTATAAACTAATATATACATAAACAATATATTTTAGCCTTCTCAGTCTTCTTGTCCTGCATGTCTTACATTGCCAGAATGGATCTTATTCAGAAGTTTCATCTTGTTTAACTTGTAATTAATTATTGTGACAAGAACTGTGGAGAGAGGGGAACTGAATTTTTATGAGAAAATAAGGCATGTTTTATATCACTGTTTTTTCCAGACATTAACTTTGAATATTTTCTAAAATTGTCTCTCCAAATCCAATGCAATGGGTATTGCCAAAATACTGCCGAGGTCAGTTCTGCCTCACCAAGGCTGGTGTAAGAGTTAGGATTCAGATTCCAGTCCATACTGTTAAGCTAAGGTGGTAACTTGGCCATTAAAGGGATAATATATTAAATGCTTTTTCTTTGTGATACTCTGTAATAAATTCTCTATAGTTAGCCCAAGTTCTGATGGACAATTTGTTGCGATAGAAAACCTATCTCATCTACTAGATTTTAAATTTTCAGACAAGCCAAAGGAGTTGTAAACCTATCAACTACTGAATTTCAGTAAGATCTGGGTACCTGGTCCCTGTTAATCTCCTCTGAAAAATCAGTCCCAGTGCCTGACTTTCACACAGAAGCACCACCATTGCAGACTCCTTTCCGCAGAAGAAAATGAACTCTATTGCAGCAGAGAGAAAGGTGAGCTGAGTCATCAAACTCTGCATGCAATATCAATGCAATTAAGCCCAACCCGCAATTTCCAGGTTTATGTGAATATTCTGTCAGATCGTGGCTTTCTCTGGCATGTGACATCTCCCGCGTGTGCGTGTGTGTCTATGTCCGTGCGTGTCTATATATGTGTGGATGTCCATTTACGTGCGTGTGTGTCCGTGTACCTGTCTGTCCGTCTGTATGTCCATGTGTATGCATATGTATTGTGTGTCTATGTCCCTGCGTGGATGTGTGCGCGTGTCTGTGTCCCTGTGTCCACGTCCCTGTGTCCGTGTCCCTGCGTGTGCCCATGTCACCGTGGGTGTGTGTGTCTGTCCCTGGGTGTGTGTCCGTGTCCCCGTGTGTGTCTCTATCCCTGTGTGTGTCCGTGTCCCCGTGTGTGTCTCTGTCCCTGTGTGTGTCTCTGTCCCTGGGTGTGTGTCCGTATGTCCCTGTGTGTGTCTCTGTCCCTGGGTGTGTGTCCGTGTCCCCGTGTGTGTCTCTGTCCCTGGGTGTGTGTCCGTATGTCCCTGTGTGTGTCTCTGTCCCTGGGTGTGTCTCTGTCCCTGGGTGTGTGTCTGTATGTCCCTGTTCCCGTGCTGGTGTGTGTGTGTGTGGCTGTGCCGCCAGGGGGCGCGGTGCTGCCCCGCCGTTCCCGCCGCCGGCCCCTCCCGCGGGAGGCGCTGGCGCGGGCGGGGCGGGGTCCCTCAGGGGCGGCTGTGCCCGGGTCCCTCAGGGGCGGCTGTGCCCGGGTCTTTCAGCGGTGGCAGGGGCCGGGTCTCTCAGGGTCGGCTGTGCTCGGGTCCCTCAGGGGCGGCTGTGCCCGGGTCTTTCAGCGGTGGCAGGGGCCGGGTCCCTCAGGGGCGGCCGGGGCCGGGCGGCCGAGACCGGGCCGGGGTCACTGCCCGCCGCTGCAGTGGTGGGTAACGTCGCGGAGAGGGCACGGCCGACTTCTGCTTCCCTTTTCCAGCCTTTGTCTCCTGATTATGTAACCTGACACTGCGGTCTTCGGAGTTTTCCCAGTTTTCAGCTGACCTCATTTCAGTGTGCTAAATAAAATAGGTGTAATTGGTGGTTGGAGAGCTATTTCAGAATTTCCGCTGGGCCTGTATGTATTTATTTCCTAAGATCTACATAGCCTATAGATGTGCATAGTTTTCAGGGGAAAAAGACGATTCTCCTCACATGTGGAAGACATTAAACAGTCTCTGTTTCTGCTGCTTGTTTTGCATTCTTGTACCATCATTTATTATTTCTAAAAGTAAACATATGTGAATTCTACATAAACAATAAAGCTATGGGATTTTCTTATAATTTCTCTGTAGAGATTAGAAATACGGTCATGACTATGTCCTGAGAATGTGGGGATTGCTAAAAAACAAAGTAGATACTTTTCAGAGAAAAACAGTGCATGTCAAGTATCTGATGAGTCATAAAACCTCAAGTTAGTGTAAGCAGATGTTGGTTACAGCTCACATTGATGGGAAGTACATAATCACCACCCCGATAGCCTCCCACTGTCCGTTTCTGGTCCAAGAACTTCCCTAAAAGTGTGGTTTCAATTTTATGGAAAGCCTTTGAAATTTGGCACAGCTTCCAAAAGTATGTAGGAAAAAAAAAGTCTGCCAGAGGTTTGGCCTCCAACTGTGAAAACAGACACTGCCTTTTCAAACTCCTCTCCTAGATCTACTGACCAACACCCAGAAGAGAGAACTTACATTCTTTTAGAATACAACAGGAGAATGAAGGTCTGTATGCTCCTGAATTCAACTTTTGGTTATATCCTTTGTTTTAAACTGTCAGCTGCTGCACAAGGCCAGGCTCTGATGTGAAAATACTTGCTTTAAAGAACGAAAGGGAAGTCTTTTCATATGTACAGGGACGTTTTTTACTTGTTGCTTGGACAGATTACAGAAGTTAGAAGGAGGATTTCATTGTTTACCAGCCATGGAGGCAAACTTCAGGCAATATTAAAAATGTAATTACTGTTTGTTTCTGTTCTGCAGACCCGGCTAAAAATCATATTTGGCGTGGTTATATGCCTTTTGCTTTCCTTATTGCTTATGTGTATTATACTCCTTCCATCAAGAGGTAAGGTATTTCTAATCTAATGTAGTGTAAAATGCAGTGTCTGGCTATTGTGGCTTCTAAAGTTCACAAAAGTTTATCAAATCATGTTTAGGATTGTCCTGTCAGAATTGGTAAGGCTTTATCACTTTACAGAAGTGTACTGACAGCTGAAATATCCTGAAGGTAGAATTGAAATGCCAGCAGATGTTGAAACAAGGAACTCCTTGAAGTGAAAAGCACCTGAATTAACTTCATTGTGCATGATATATAATGTTCTTAGTCACAGCTTCAAAAATAACTCTCAGATCTTCTCATATTATTTTTCTGTTTTAGGGGTTAGGAGACTTTCCCAAACTGTTAGTAATTTTCTTTAGCTTGATGAATTTGCATTTGGTTTTAAATGGTTGTGTAATAATTACAGAAGTTCTGTATCCAATTACAAATTAAACTTTTTTTTTCTTTTTTTTTTTGTATATGGGCTATTATTAAATTTTGTGAATATATTCAAGCTTGCATATGAAAATTAAAGTCAGCATTATACAAAATAGGGGTGGCTCTAGTATTACTGCACCAGTTGTAGGTAAATCTACCCAGTGTGGTCTGCTGAGTCCTCTGGTGAAGCTTGTAATGAGTTTTGAAATTTTGAACATGAGTGGCACTGACTTGATGGTAATTGTTTTCTATGACAAGTTAGTAAGGGCAATACAAGTATTAACATGACCCTATCACTATAGCAGATAACTTTAATGCCTCTAAAATAATTAAAATATTAATAAAACGCTTATATTCCAGTATCTATTTAAAGGACTTTTTTTTATTATTACACTTTTTTCATGTGTGGGCAGGGGGACTGAAATGGAGAAACAGTTTTGTATTTACAACTAAATTTTATAAAATCAACCATCTGCTTAAGTCATGTGAAAATCAACTCCTGCAGTTAATATGCAGGTTTTGGAAAAAGGTGAAATCTCTTTTGTATCTGATATTTCTGTGTCTAATTCTTGTTATGGGTTGTTGAGAGAAGGGTTAAAGTTTTCTGAAGCAATTAGGGATGATTCTGTTATGCAGCATTTTAACATGAGGATAGATCTATATCAATCTATATCTTATATATAACTATAGATAAATATAGATAAGCATATATATATATTATGCCGTTCTGGAAGAGATACCACCTCAGACTGACAGGTTTGACTTTTACTGTCAATAGTGGGGTGCCAGATTTTTTCTCTAGCTATGCATGGTCAAATCTGAGCTTTCACTACGAGGTAAATGCATGTTATCAAGTCAGACTTACTCCCATCAGATCTGCATTTTATGACATGGAAGGCAGAATATTTTTATGAGATTTAAATTTATAAAATAGTAGTGAGGAAACAAAGAAGTTGGAGACCAAGGATCAGTTTGTCAGCCTGAAGTTGATAAAGATGATGGAAGGTACTGTAGGAAAAAGTGAATATGTTTTTTTCCCTCTCCAGTTGTCACATACAGCTCACTGGCCTCTTCAGTACCTCAACAATTAGGGAGAGCACTTGTCATCTCTCTTGGAATAGTGACTTGATAACCAGTCATACCAAACATCATATTTAGATCCAGCAGGATGATAAAGAAATTATCTTGCTTCACTGGATGCTTTTGGAGGAGCATTTTAGACAATTGAGGAGCACACAGTTATGTCCAACACACATTTATTTTGGATGGGTGAGATTATAGCTTCTTATTCTCAGATGGAGCTGCAACTGCTGCAGTTACCTATTAAAATGCCTTAACTTTTTTGAGTTCTAAGTAGTCTACTGATCAGTTGTAAATAGAAGGAATGTAAATTAATTTTGCAGTTGCGAATTTTGCAAGTTGAAGACAGACAGGAAATGTCTACGCAGCTGGAATGTTGTTTGTACATTCCGGCTTTACCACTGCTCAGCTGAAGGAATGTGGCAATCTAGAAAGACAATTAATTGCATATGAGAAATGTATAGACACAGATCAAATAAATTTCTGCTTAAGAAATCTGCAAAGAAAAATGGAAGGAGCATTTAGTTCTGTTTTTGTCTGCTCAGTTTCTAGTCATTTCATGTTATTCAGATTTCTCAAAATAAGATAGGTGATTTTGGTTTACACATGCAAGTGTATAAAAATGTCAAAAATTCTCAAAAGTTAGCTGGACAATAATTTTTTTTTAAAGGATATTAACAGGGAAATACTTGCAGTTATTAGACAATTTCTGTGGGGCTCAGAAGAGCAAGGTGGACAATCTCAATGTGGCAAATGGCATCCATGCCTAAGAAATCACTGACCATTTTTTGACACATCTTTGAGGTAGGGATGTGTGGTGGGCTTTACCTGGCAGTGATAACCCAGCTATGATACCACAACTCCAAACAGTTCAGAAAGGAGTTTTTCACTTGTACATTAGTGCACCTAGTCCTGTTCTTCTGCAGCATAAACAAGAAAGAAAATACCTCTCTGCAGTTGAGAAGCAATAGCAGAACCACAGGCAGAGTTACAATTGTATTGCTTACAAATGTATTTACAAATGTATAATATACAAATAAAAATGTATTTGTAGAGTTACAAATGTATTGCTTAGGCTTCAAATTAATCTCTTCTGCTATTTTTAATGAATGTCCAAAGTCATGTCTGTCGCAGTTTCTGTTCCCTTTTTACTCTTGGCCCAGGCCTGAGGCCATATCCCTGTTTCTCTCATGTCACAGATGAGGTCATAGGGTTTATTGCTCAGCCACAAAATGGTGAGCAGCCAGTTTCTTAGGAGGAGGTAGTGTTCCCTGCAGCACCTCAGCCAAATCCAAAAGTGGAAAAGCCAGTTCAGTTGATGTGAGCTGATGCTGAGTGTGACCAAAGTTCTGGAGTAAGGTCAGGAGTGTTGGAATTAATTTCTGGTGCTAAGCTGTGTGTTTTGTTTCCTCATGTTGGAGGAGCTTGTGCTTCAGCTATTCAGCATCAGCCCACAGAGATGAAAATGGAAATTCTAGTCCAGAAGCAAACAATAATACCATGCTAACCAGTTTTCCTTTGGCATGTCCTCTACTTGATGTTTAGCAGTGGATGGTAAATAAAATACTTTAAAAAATACATATGTGTTAAATGCATAAAAAATACATCTATATATAACTACACAAAAAAATACCATATACAGAAGCAACAATACCTTCTGATTCTTATGTATGCTTATTGTAATTTGGCAAGACTAGACTCAGTTTATAAGGATGCACATTAGAACATGGTGTGGAATAAGCCATAGGCCAGGAGAGCTTTATAATATAAAAGGTTGCGTTGGTTTACCCACATCCAGTCTTTGAAACGGAATAATCCTGGTAATACAAGCAGAATTTCACAGTGATGGAGTGATGTGCATAAAGTTAATCTGAGTTTAATATAACTGCAAGTTTTGCTTTCTGTGTTTGTTTTGGGTTGCAATAAAGTAAAGGAGAAGCTATCTGCATAAAGCCAGTGATAATTATTAGACGTTTACAGACTTTTATCACTATAATTATACATGTAAGTCCAATACACTCAAATGCATGAATGAGTAATTATAATTGAATATATAAAGCAATTTACACTGTGAAGCAAAATAACCAATTCAGTGCACAGAAAAATGCAGAGCTGCACCCTGTAAATGAGTGGAAATGGACCACAAAAGATTAAAACTGAGGCAGCAGGGTGGTGAAGGGAAGTAAGCAAAGCTGGAGTTTGGTGAGCTTTTGTCTCTGTGGTTGGCTCTGTTGTTTGCTTCCTTTTTGTCCCTGGACATTTTTTTTCCTCCCAATTATTTCATAGAGGAAACAAACCACAATGAAAGAGTTTGGCAAGCCTACCAACAGCCATTCAAATTAATGTCTATAGAGTGCTGCAGATATGTAAAGTACTTTCCATGTTAGAGTCTGGTTTGTGAGCAGAGATTTCAGATACTGTAATTGAACAAGTCTCTAGTTACAGAAGAGAGAAACAGCAACAATTGTGGGGAACTAGTGAAGATGCTGCTGCTATCTTCTGTTACCTAAAAACAAGCATACAAAATTGTAAGTACTCAAGTTGTGTTCAATAACAATATGTTGTGTTCAAATTTTTTCTAGTACAGTGGTAGAAGTACGGGTCTTAGTGGGCACATTTTGAATATCAGTAGACATAATAAATCCTCACAGAATATTAAGTATGTAAAGTTGAAATAGCTAACACAGAGGAGGTTTAAATTAGAGCTGTGAAATTAAATCAGTGATGAGAAGTTTGTGATATAGCGTGTCTGTTAAGATGAGAGAAGAAACCCGGTAATTTTACCAGATTAGGGTATCAAAAAGGACTTCAAATTTTCTATACAAACATCCTTGGAAATATTGATTTATCTTGCTGATAAGCTTATTCACTTAGAGAACTTTAACTGAGAGATGGTAATAAGTAATTATCATTCAACTTAACTAGAATTGAATTCTTTGGAATTACTTTCTGTGCATTTTTTTTATAATCTGCCATCTTCTAAATTTATTCTTAGTATATCAAAGATCTGTAATATGCAGTCATAGTATTAGCAGGAGGAATTAACTTCTTATTGAACTTCTTGGGATATTTTCTGGACATATTGCTAGCTCAGAGTTTATACAGACAGGTTTTTGCCTCTGGATTGGCATTCAGTTTTATTCCTTGTGACAGCTTTCTTCTGTGTTAGTGCAGACAAGGCTTGTGTCAACAGTCAACCTGACATGTGTATTCTACAGGAAGTAATAGTCACTTAGCAGAAGAAAATATGTATTATCATTACAGAGTACTATAGAAGGCAATATGAAGAAACATTTCCCAGGAAGTCAGTGTGATCTTAACAGAGAGGGCAACTAATGAGCAAGTGATGGAGCATGATATGAAACCTGAGAGCAATGAGTCATCTTGATTATCTACTGTCGTCTGAGAGCTCTGAAGGAACAAACAAGGGAAGTGGCAAGCATCTACTAAGCTGCAGTGTGACATCTCTACTACCTCTGAAAACCCTGGCAGAAATCCCTTTGATTTTAAAGGAGAAAGCATAGTGTTCAGAATGCCGAGACCTGAAAGCTTCCATTATTATGCTGTTGAACTTTAACCATTGGCCTTTATCAGAAAAGTTAATGTGTCTTTTGAGGATTAAATATTTTGATTACTCTCACTCTTCCGAATTGCACAGGTTCTGTACAGGATCTGCACAGCATAATCCTCTTCTTATCCAGTTGATTTGACCTTGAATTTTCTTTTAAAATATGCCCTAGCTTAAGTTGTTTAGCTTTGGGAAAAATATTGCCAGACAAGACCCTGAAAACTAGTCTCCACTTTTTGCATTATTTTAATACAGTTATATGACCTGCTTAGAAATCAAATATTTGATTTCTTCGGTCTTCTTTCAAGAATCATTGTCAATTTTCTTTTGCAGCATTAAATAAAAAGTTCAAGTTTGGGTTCACTCATTCATTACTTTTCAGCGTTATTTTTACTTGCATTCCTTCATCGATGTTTTTCATGTGACTGCTAAGAAATATATGTAGATGGTGATTATTTTGCAAGCCATCTTCTAACAATGGGTAATGAGGCATGGAAAAAATTTGGAAGTAAGGGTTTGTAGGCACATCCTGTTGCTTACCATTTGCTGAACGTGTGGAGGTCTTGGTTAAAATAGTTGCCACTACAAGTTCATGAAACCCATGCTTTAAAAATAAAAAAATAAAAATACCAAACAACCTTTAATCTGTCATTTTTGTGTAAAAGGCTTATTTGGACTCACAGGTCTTCAGGTAAATGTGTCTGAGTGAAATAAATGAGTTTGTCTTGTTAATTTTGCATTTCCAAAGATGAGTCTTTCAGAGGCTAAAGGACCTTACCAGAACAGTAACAGAGAACTTTCCTTTCTGCTGCATCTGTGCTTTGCATATCTCCAGGACTGTGATATCCTCACTGTTCCATGGCACTAAATATAGAAAAAATAAAACACTGGACTAATAAATTTTTTCCCTCTTTTCATTAACATAAACTTTTTGTCTTATTCTTAGTTGTCAACACAGATGATGGTCCCAGAGCTCTTACATTGGAGGATTATTTGAATGGAAACTTCCAATATAAAACATTTTTTCCATATTGGGTGTCAGGTAAGTAAATCATTTTCTCAAACATAGATAAGCCTTTCTAATATGTACTTCCAGACTGGTTTACACAGACTGAGAAATGTATTTTCCTTCCAGCTTTACTTTGAATGAATGCTAACTATGAAATTAAACAATGTGTTAGTCAAAACTTATGGTTGAAATTTACTGTTCTGTCAGTCATTCTAGAAAATCCAGGTATTTGATGTTTCAACAGACATGTCTAAGTCAAGTATAAACTATAATTTTACAGAGGCCTTCAGTGTTTTATTTCTTTTACTGTCATATTCGTTACAGCAAGTGAAAGAAATTTGTCAATGTGTCAGTCATTCCTTAAGCAATCTCTTTTTCGTGCTTTTCGCAGCACTTTTTCACTTACCGCTTGAAGTGATTGAGGTAGTCTGTTTTACAGGCCCTGATCTTTGTTTTCAGTAGTACCTGGCTCTGCAATGAGGCCAGCTGTTCTAATTTCATTTAAGGAAGTTCTGAAATTCCTGAGTTCCAGGATATTGCATAGAAAAAAATTTGAATTTCTGAGTTCCTTAAGGTGGAGACATGAAGTTAATTGCTGCTGATATAAATGTGTCTGTGTGTGGCTGAAGCACTGCTCTTGTTATCATTGAATTGCACAGCCCAGGAAGACTGGAGCTAGCCTGGATTACATTCTAGCGCTCATACTACTCCCATCTCTGTGCTGCCTCAAGCACTGTTCTCTGCCAGTAACAAGCATAGTGCCCATTCACATAGAGTCTCACCAAGCTGGTTTAGCCCACAATTTTAGAACAGAATCAAAGTATTTCTTGCAGTGGTTCAATTCTATGATTAACAGTTTGAAGTATGTTGATATCACTTGTATGATTTAAAAATTATGTCACTGTTTGTTAGAATTCTGTCTAAATGTCTGAAGAATGTAGGCAGCATATCACCTAAACCTAATATTCTTCTCTCTTTATAGCTTTCTCACTTAGGCTTATCTTTCCTTTTAACAGTCACAAATCTCACACAAAAGTCATGCCATAGATTCCATAGATAGTCATGCCTACAGCATTCCATATGTCTACTTCTTTTCTGAAACAAGGAGTTAAAATTGTATATCTCATCCTAAGGGTGATTTTAAACACAAATACTGTTACACAAATCACACAAGAGTGCTCAGAAGGTACAAGGGTGATCTAATTTCCTAAAAATGAACATATTCACAATGTTTCAGGCTGCTTTTTAACTTTTTGTTTTCTAGCTACACCAAATATATAATTCCTTCTCTCTGTTCATAGCAGTAAAAATAATAATATGAAACTGAAATTCTGATTTTCATTCTCTACCAAACTATAGCTCAGATCTTGAGCACACATTGAAAATTGCATGTTTAATGAAGCCCACTCACACTCATTTTGTAGGTCTTTGGTGAGTAAGAGTAGAGTCATGCACCGTCAGTTGCATGGTACTGCTGTTATCTGCAGAATATACAAATGAGAATGTTCTGTTAAAATGATAAGGAAAGATATTTTTCTTTAAAACATTTACATTTTGATCTTGACTTTCTAATGGGTCTGTCAGTGGCATTCTTGATCAGACATTGATGGGAATAAAATCTGGCATTTATTTTTAAAGTTAAATAGTTGATCCTCAGTGCAGTGTATAATCTCAAAAATGTACTTAAGAATCCTGAAGACAGTTTTTTGATAACTCTGTACCTCAGCATCATTAGAAGGAAAACATTCTTATGTAGATGCCAAAAGATATTTGCCTAAAACCTAACCCTTAAAAGAGGTGTGAATCATTGATAAACGATTTGTTCTGTAGTATCTTCTGGAAGGTAACACACATTTTATCTTGTTTATAAAGATAATGAATATCTTCACCAGTCTGCAGAAGACGATATTATTCTTTACAATGTTGAAATTAATTATGCAACCACCATCATGACAAACAGCACAATGGTACGTACCTTTTTAATTAATAAAAAGGCAGAAAAGTGCAGCTGTATTTCAAGTTACAGTTTAAAAGTGTGTGAGACTAGAATCTAATTTACTTCTTAATTTTTCAGAAACAAGTTAATGCTTCAAATTATGTGATGTCATCAGACCAATATTTCATAGCTCTGGAAAGCAATTATTCAAAGGTAATTATTTTAATATAGCTCTTAATGTAGTGTTTAATTTTATTTAGTAATTTGTTGATTGTGTTTACCATAGATAAATGTTTCTTGGTACTTTCTTGAGAAAGGGGTAGGCTGTGAAGAGATAGCTGATTATTTGTAGATTATCTTTTTCAAGGCTAATAATATACTTTTACTTCATTTATGCAGCTGTGGAGATACTCTTATACAGCATCATATCACATTTATGATCTCATAAATGGGTAAGGCCTTATTTTTCTTACAGATTGCTGTGGTGAATACACTGTAATGATGTTCTTGCAAGCATTCACTCCAAAACTGTAGTAATGTGACTACCAACTTGCTTTGCTTTTGCCTGTAAGGTTAGTTGTTTCCTTGAGAAAAAAAAATATTCTCTAGGAAAAATCATACATTCTTTTCATCTGGATTAATTTCTATTCCATGCCATAAAATTTCCACTTCTCAGTATTCTCTTATGTCTCCATCCCCTTCTACTAATTTATTCTTTTTAACATTGATCTAATCTTCAGCTTTCCTGAAACTCTTGTAACAACCCATCCTGCATTCCCCAGAAGTCTATAGCTTCTCCCATGGCGTTTGGACTCTTTCCCAAAATTGCCCAAACCTCTTCCCTTTCCACCTGACTCCAAAGGATGCCATCTGCCTCTGCAGTCACCTTTTTATGCTGTAAGAAGCAGCGTGACCAAATGCTTCTTAGTTCTGAGCAACAGGGGCTGCACTGTGCAGTATCATTCTTGGGAAGCTGTTGGCTCAAGGTGAGAGGAAGAGGTTGCTGTAAGCTAATGTGAGTGGACAGGTGCTGCTTGTGAGTTAGGATCCTCAGCGAGTGCTGGACGTACTGCTGTTGCACCTGCCTCAGTGTATGCTGAGTTCACATTTCCCAATAACCTGCCAAGACTGAAATGCAGACTGCAGCTACAGCAAATGACTGTAGGTGATTGTGCAGCATTTGGAAGGAGATAAGGCTGGCTTCTTAGTCTGCTGAATAGATTTTCAAAGGAGTATGTGTAAGCCTTTTCCAGCACTGGTGCACACCATCGTGTTAACTGCATGTCTCTGCCTGCCTCATTTGTGCATTGCTCGAGAAACGATAAGCAGTTAGAAAATAACTTTGTGACTTTTTTATTAATGTACAATATAATGATCCATTTGCACTGTGCACAAAAAGCCATCTCAACTTCTCTCCTTTTTTTAGTGGTTTTGTAACAGAAAATCAGCTTCCACATAAAATTCAGTATATATCCTGGTCACCCGTTGGACACAAATTGGTTAGTAAAGATAATTAAGTGCTAGAATGAATTTGCTTTGTATGGATAAAAGACATTTATCTGCCTTTTTTTATTTTATTAGGCCATATTTTTGAGAGGTGTGTCTTTATTAATCTTGGTTATGAGAAATAATGACAAAGAAAACAGTTTTAACTTGTTCAGATTTTACTGTGTCTCAATAGAAGAATAATCTATGTTCTCAGGTACATTATATGTTTCAGTTTGCTTACCAGTCTCTATCCAGAATTGACCAACATAATTTTATATAAGATTAAAGGCAGTTTCAAGGCCTGAAAATCAATTGGTTTCCCTTTGATGCTGTGTAACACATGAATTTAAAATGGAGATTTATAGATGTAATATTTAAAATCTACTCTAACACAGAATTTGGCCTGTAATGTATAATTTATTTGCTGAAGTAACAACTCCTGCAGAGTTTACAAGGGCTATTAGTGTACTCTTTCCCATTTTGTATTCATTAGGTCTTGCTTGTGTAACGTAGGAGTGTTGACTGCAGAAGATCTTGCCCTAATCCTATTAGCCTGTACTCTTAAAAAAAACACTTTCTTGACTTTAGGTATATGTATATCAGAATGATATCTATTTGAAACAAAGTCCCAGAGAGGCACCAATTAAAATAACTAGTGATGGAAAACAGAATGAAATATTTAATGGGATTCCTGACTGGGTCTATGAAGGTAAGAAAATCTTGAAAGGCAACAACCTGATAAATGCTTTGTTTAGATTGGTTCTGATTTTCACAATCCATTTTAAAATATCTGTGATGATACTCTTTTTTTAAGCCCTAAGGATTGTTTCTTTTCCATATTGGATTTGCTGTACAACGTGTTAATTTTGTATTCATAACATATAAGCAAAATCCTGAGTCTTTATTATTGAAACTGTATCAGAACTCTACAAAGTTGTCCTCCTTCCAGTGCAAAGACAGAGACTGGGAATTAAGACTTAAAGTTTTAATTTCAGTGAAAATTTGGCACTTCAGTGCATCCAAAAAAATTTTAAAAAACATGCACACATGAAAATCCCTGAGTTAAGTGGGATCTGTGTGCATGTTTTGAGATGTTTGATGTTATTTATTTTGTGTAACTGTCTTTATGTGACTAGATTGATGAGTAGAATCCTAAAATAGATTGGAAAGTAGATTACAGTTATAAACTATTTTTATTTCCTCAGAGGAGATGCTAGCAACAAAATATGCACTGTGGTGGTCTCCAAGTGGAAGATATTTAGCATACGTACAATTTAATGATTCTGACATACCAGTTATTGAATATTCATATTTTGGTGAGGACCAGTATCCTAGAAAAATAACTATCCCATACCCAAAGGTATGTTTTATCATTATTTTGACTTCTTTTCTGCTGAGAAATGAGTTATAACATTGAGAAAATTAACTGTGCTTAATCCCTTAAGTATTACCATGGTTAAGTCCATTGTGACTTAAATGAAAGAAAAAAAGCTTGGTCTAAGTGCTGAAAAACTGTACATACAAACATACAAAATTTTAAATACAATGACAGTGAAATAAGTGGAATTACTCACATAGGTAAAAAGCATGTGCAAAAGTACATTAGCATGCTTCAAACCGTAATATTTTTCAATTCAGTTTACTTATTCTGGTGTGTAAAGTATGCAGTTGTTATTTTTCATCATAGTAAATAAATTATGAGACTAAATTATTTTTTATTTTTAAAATAAAGGCTATGGCAGCTTCACTTTATTTGCACACTTCATAGTGCTTTTTGATCTCAAGGGGCTTTGGATTTTAATTGCTTTCCAGTGTCAGATCTAAGGCAATAAGGTTTTGGGTTGGCGTTTCTTCAGCATGTATTAGAGAGCTCTCCTGACTCTTATCATGTTCACATGATTTCAAGGGATCATGTTAATGTATCTTAAGAATTTGCTCACCTGTCAGCTGGGTCACAGTTCTAAAGTAAATCTGGATCGTTTAGACCACACATAGAGAAGAATTAAAAAAAACATTAACGTATGCAGTGAGGAAGCAACCATGAAATCAGTTTAAGCAACCATTTCCCTGCTGGGATATCAAACAGCACTTGCAATCATGTGAATAAACTGAAGTTTTATGCTGAAATCAGTTTAAAGTGTGTTGCAGAGAACCACAAAACAGAGCAATGGTTCTCATGAAGTACATTTTCTGTAGAGAGAGGCACTAAACTCAAACATTTAAAAGGTTTTCTTTATATATGCAGTGATACAAAATTAAGTATGTACTACTGCTGCAGTGTCACTCTGAGAACTTATAAGACCATTTTCTCTATTACACTCAACTGAATTCATATTTTGTAACTTGCCTCCTGCAAAAAGTGCTTTGATTTTCCTCAATCTGAATTATTCAGATCCTGGTTTTAATAATCTAAAATATTTTCTTTGAAGGCTGGAGCTAAAAATCCTACTGTTAAAGTGTTTATTGTAGACACTATTAACCCTGACGCATTTGGTCCTAAGGAGATGCCAGTTCCTGCAGTCATAGCATCCAGGTAGTGTGCCCTCAAATATGTCTTTTCTTATTTAAAAAAAAAAAAAAAAAAAAGGTTTTGTCTATTTGTTTTAAGCACTTGAACCTCTGAGTTATACTTTTTCTAAGAGTGTACTGCCATATTAAACTCCTAGAAGGATCAGAAGCTAACTAGAAATACTGTATTTTTATTTTGGTTACCCATGTGATACATTTTTAAAAAGGATAAAAAAGTACCCTAAGAGCAATGTGGGGGATACAATCAGTAGCAATGTTTCCATACTCCTGTTTTTTAATAACCATCATTTCTTCCTTTTTTATACATTTCAGTGATCACTATTTTACTTGGCTTACTTGGGTAACAGATACTCGAATCTGTGTGCAGTGGCTGAAGAGAATACAGAATTTTTCAGTCTTAGCTATCTGTGACTTCAAAGAGCATTCAAATACTTGGGATTGTCCAGAGGTAATGAAGTTGGAAACAAATCTAAAATTATTGAAATTAGCATTTGTTAATCCCTGCCCTAATTATATTTTACAGTGATTTATCACAATAATCTTTTACTAGTAGTGATACCTTTCTCATGATACATTTTAATTGCTGGAAGAGGGATGAAAAATATTAATTATTCCAGGAAATAAAATCACATTTTTTCCTTGTGAAGCTTAAATAACAAACAAAACAACAACAACCACCACCACCACCAGAAAAATACTATTGAGAGGCTTTCAGTAATGTTTATTTCCTTCTTGTGTTAATATCTTCAGAAGTGGAACCATATAAGATCTGTATTTTTTTAAAAGAAAATATTATTATGCCATGTTGAAATTCCATACTAAGTCTAACTAAATAATGTCCTTTTAGATGAATGATAGATTATTTGAAAAAACATACACATTAATAGTAAGGCAGGTTTTCTGGAAGAAGAAATTCTTGTCTTTTATCAAATCATACAGTTCTAGACGGCAAGCAAGTTTTCAGAAATACAATCAGATCTGAAAAGAAAACTTCAGGCTAATTGCAACAGTAACTACATTTGGTTTCAATATGTAATTCTGTGATTTAGTCAGTTGGGAAAGAAGACTCTGTTCTGCTGAACAGAACAGAGCTTTGTAAAGCCTGAAAGGTGTACACACAGATAAATTCATATAGATCCTGAAGTAAAGACAACCCTGAATTTCAATAACTCTGGTACAAAGATCTCATTTGTTGTCTTCTCGTATTGGTGCTTTTGGCTTGTCTTGTTGGTTCATGGTACAGAAACCGTATTAAAACTAACTAACATTAGATGAAACCTTGAACTAATGGGAAATAAAAGGGAAGACTGTTGATAAAAGCATTCTGTATAACTGATCAATTATAAATTCAGAGTTTATTGACACAGCCTTTTCAAGCTGAAAATAATTTTTACTCCCCTTTAACGTGAAAATTGTTGCAAACTTAAAGGGAATTTAAGGTCCTGTTATTTCAAAAACATTGTAATTAAAGTAGTATTCTACAGAGAAATATTGTAATTTATTAGGAAAAAAAATCATGTTTAATGCAGCATTTGCTGTATTTCCTAATTGTTCCACTTTATAGGTACATTAACACTGAAACTCTACCTTACTTCCAAGTAAGCTATATCTTAATAATTGTATATTTTAATTGAAAGAAGAAAATATATAAGGTTTCTAGGATTCTACCACAATCCACTGAAGTACTTTAACACAAGCTTAACTTTTAGCACATAACCAGTTTTATTTACTTCAGTAGAACTGTTTATGTGTTTAAAATTAAGCATGTGCTTAATTGCTTTGCTGGAACCAGACCAGACCAGACCAATTAGCATCTTTCAGGACTGTGTTCATGATCCTTGTTTAATTGCATTTCTCCATGAAACCTTATTTATGGAGTCACTACTGACGTTTCTATAATTCTATATTTATACAGTGATACAATGCTTTTATCACATTAAAGTTTGCACAAATGGCCAATCGAAGGAGTGTGAACAGATGGGACTGCTGCATTAGCTCTATTTGCCATTAGAAAGTATATCTCTGAACATTTCCTTTGGCAAAAACAGTTCTCTTGTTGAATTCAGATTGTATTGAGTCTCTAATGTACAATAGATGTGCTATGTTTTATGTATTTGAAAATAATAATAAAATATAATCTACATAATTTTCCTAAAGTGTAGATTCATCAGAAATGTTCACATGTTCAACTCTTGTTCATGTGACTAGACCACAGAAACCAATATGAGCAGTGGAACTATTCATATGAATAAAACGTAGACATGCCTTGTGAAATTGAGACTACTCAAATGGGAGAAGTTAAATATATCCCTAATGTACTATGTCATCAAGATCTGCGTCTTAATTTAAAGAAAGGAAAATACTGTTAGAATGGAGATATAAAACAATACATCCTATTTTTATTATCTTGGAGTAAAATCCATCTTTCCACTTAGTTGCTCAGTGGAGCCCTTGCAAAGTACTAAATAGTCTTCTAAAGAACAAGGACCTGCAACTTTTCCTCAAGTCGCTTTGTGGGGATTTTGTTAGAAGGGAGAGCACGTGATTTAAAATAGTAATGAGATTATGTTGAAGATAAGAAATACAGATCATATTCTTAGAAAGAAAATTTACTCAATTCATTTCAGACTGTGAAAAAAACAAACTATATTGAATGAACAATATAAAGAAAAAATTCACAAGATTAAAAAATAATTACATTGATTGAATGCCGAATTTTTTAATATATCGCTAGAACCTCTACAAGCAAAACGTAAGTTCAAATGTAAAAGCACCTTTAGCTGCATCATTCATGATCAATGTAAGTCTGTTTCCAAATCAGCTTTAACAACAAGGAGTTAAGATCTTCTAAATTTATATTCATAGTCTCAGAATGCCTAGTAGTCACATCATCCACTGCTGTAAATCAACATCACAGCTCTGAAATCAAAGAAAATAAAAACCATCTGAAAATCTAAATCAAATTTTAGTATTAATATTCCTGATATTATTTTACTTGGATCTTTGCCCAAAAAATAATGAGATAAAGTAGTTATTCATTCTTGTTTTCAGTGAAAAAGTTGCATAATTGCTTTAAATTTTATTTAAGTCTGATAACAGCTGTTAAAAACAATAAGTTTATTAATGTAATGATTTTAATACAGCAATGTTATTTACTTAGAAAACCTCCAACTCTCTGAACCTTCATAGCAGATATTCTAAAATTCTTTTTTATAGGCAGCTACTGATTTATTTGAAGATTAAGAATCTCCATAAACTCAATCTTCTTAAAGAGACACTAAAGAGCTTATGTTTGCTTTTGTTTTTCAGAATCAACAGCACATAGAAGAGAGTCAAACAGGATGGGCAGGCGGAGTAGGTTTTCTTGTTGTATTCTATTTTAATTCAGTTAGCTACAGCTTCCTGCATCTTCCCATCAGTGTTTTGAAACATGAAGCACCCTTCTGAGACATACAGCACTGCTTAGATTTGTTGCACTGTAAGACTGAGACTTTTAATGCTATGCTAGAGGTAGTATCTGGCTACCTGCTTTCTAAATTTAAAAACCTATTTCTGTCCCAACCAACTGACTAGACAGGAAAGTTGGTCAAGACGGAAATTAATGAAGGGAGGAAAGTAATGAAAGGAGATAGATTTATAGTGCAGTGTAATCCTTAGAAGCTTTCTGGAGCCTAAGAATAGATGTAAAATTCCTCTGGTGGCACTAACACAAGGGATGAAATGGGCTATCATGGTGTCTTAAGAATAAAACCTGTCTATCAGAACAGTTTTAGTGCCAGGTGCTTCACATCTTCAGCTAGGAGGGAACCTTCAAGGTAAGATACCCCACTTAGAATGGCAGCTGATACTTCTCTGGCGTTAACTCTTAGCAAAAGATGTTTTCTCTGCCCAGTAACCCTAGACAACCATATGCTTTTGGAAACTTGCAGTAAAAACAAACCTACAAGGAAATTGTAAGAGCATGAGATCAGTATTTACAGTCATATAGTCCAACAGTGAATATGTAGTGTTGCTTATATTTACTTTCAGGCAGGGGAAGTTAACAGAATCAAGTGTGAACCTCACACTGCCTGAATATCCTGCAGTGGACTTAACAATACACTTCAATTTTCAGTGCACTGTCCCTTAAGTGATGTTTTAATGTGAAGATCATATATTTACAAGGATTAGTTATTTTACTTGATTATTTTCTTTTTTCTTTTTTTTTTTACACTTCATTTGAGGTTCTGATGAGAGATTTTTTTTTACAGAAATTGTAACATCTATGGGGAGATTGAATATCACAGGTACAAACTTGTGCAAAGTAGTTTGTCCCATTTGAGCTGACTGAATAGTCTTGTTACTTTTCATATGTGAAATAAAATCTGCTAAAGAGCTTGGACAATTTTATGTCTCATCTACTATTTTTCTTCTGTTGTTTCAGTTCTTTGTTTCTGCACCATATTTTACATCAGACAGCAGTTCATACTACAAAATTTTTAGTGACAAAAATGGTTATAAGCACATTCATTACATCAATGGCTCTGTGGTAAGTCAAGCAAAGTGTTCTAAATTAATCTACTGTCCTGAAATAATTCTGTAATATTCAGTAACCTTTATGTCTTGCTACACAGGAGAATGCAATCCAAGTTACAAGTGGAGAATGGGAGGCAATATATATTTTCAGAGTAACAAATGATGCAATGTAAGTGTCATGAAGAAAAAAGGTTATGAGTGTTGTCAGTAAAAGCAACACAATCATTTGAACACCGTTTGTTGACTCATCAGATTATAATTATTTATAATTAATTTATTTTTTCTGAATACATCCACAACAAATTTGTATATGCTAAGGCACTGCATATGTTTGTAAATACAATTTACTTATGAAAGATTCTTTACAAATTGCCCTCAATTTTCTATTTATTTTTATCACCCATCCTAGAGAGGCTTATTTAAAAACACTTAATTTAATCATGTTGTTAACCCTCACTCAATTTGCAGTTACTTGTAATTTTATGATCTCTCATTCAGCTTACTGTATAGCTAGAAATATCTTACATAATTGGAGAGATTAGCTCATGAGAATTAAGATAGAGATCCTATTTATATAGCTTATGTGTCACCTAATCATAGTCCAAGCAAAGATTTATTAAGGTGAAAGGTATGTAAGCTTAACTACTCTTCCATCACATGCAGAAATCTCAAAAAGTCTAAATTAACTTCCAAGACGGCTTTTCATCTTGATGCTCGTTCGTAGGTCATCACTTTATGGATTATTTATTAACATATAAATGAATTTGCAGTTTCTATTCAAGCAATGAATTTGAAGGCTATCCAGGAAGAAGGAATATTTACAAGTAAGTGTCATCAACATTATCTTAATGATAGTAGGTTAATAGAAGATGTCTCTGGATTTGTCAATAAAAAAATTTAGTTTTAAGTTGTTTAATGTGTAATTTCACAAGCTATTTTAACTAAATCTTAACCTCAGATTCTATCTGACAATTGAAGAGAAATGACGTCTAACTTTTAAATATAGCCTTGGGGAAAAATTAATAAAAACACCAGGCATTTATTTTTAAATTAACTTTTTTGAAAGTACAGGACCTGCTTTCAAGAATATGAGACAGACACATGTAAAGGTAATTTTAGCAAAATAACAGTTGCTTGATTTGATTTTTCTCTAGAATTAGCACTGGAAGTAAACCTATGAGAAAACAATGCATTACTTGCAATTTAAGGAAAGAGAGATGTCAGTATTATACAGCAAGATTCAGTGAACGTTCTACGTATTATGCCTTGATCTGTTATGGTATGTATGGCATGGGAGCAAACATTTAATCAGTTATTCTTTAATATTTATCAGCACTGTAGTTAATACTGATTATCCCAAATGATTTTTGTATGGCTCACAGAAATTTCACAATAACCAGGAAATACTTCCAGAAAGAGACTTCCAATGTTCAAAAATTTTGTGAGGATGTTTCAGTAAATACGGATATATTAAGGATTTTTTTACTTTTTCAACAAAAAGCTTGGAATTTTGAGAATTAAAAACAAATATGTGAATGTCCTTCATGTCACAAAACAGATTTTAAAACAGTTCATGAGAGCCATGTTTTCTTCTTGCAGCAGCCAGAGCAGGATTTATAAACATGTACTGTTTTTCAGTTTATGTGATCAAGGTTAGCTGTGAGAAACTACTTTATTCTGTTTCCCAACTGAAATTAAGACCTGTGTCAGCCATAAATGTTGGGTATTTAGCACCTGAAAACATTTCTAATAACTGATCTAAGAAAAATTCAGTTCAAGATATGTGACCATTGAATCCATGTGCAAGATACAAGTATTAAATGAAGTCTTAACTTCTTTGTGATCAATTAGGTGGCTTGAGTGATCTGAGGTTTCATTCATTGCTATACTCAAAAAACAGTGATATTGCAATCTAAATAAAAGAGGAAAGCTATCCAAGGTTTTCCTTTTGTGTACTTCTTATAAAGTTTACTCTTCTTGTGATTCTGCACTGACTGATCAGCTGAAAAGTTCCTTAGAACTTCTGTTGAGCAGAGAAGCAAATGTAGCAAATAACAACACCTTTCAATCATTCTTGCACAAAATAGTCAGTAAGGTCGTCACCATGTGAAAGGCACTCACCTTCACAAATTCAATGTGACATGTTCTCAGAAGAATATTTCACATTGTTAGTTCTGCATTCACCTTATGTAATCACATCTCAGGTATTAACTAGATGTCACTTCATCTCTAGGGAGGAAGCCTTAGTAGATTTAAAGTTGCTTCTACTATGTTTGCTAAGCAATGCCTGTATATATACAAGTCTTTGTACACACAGTGCCTTATGTATTGCAGCAGGGACTAGTGAGTTATACAGCAGAGAAGATTCAGATTTCTGCATCAACTTTGAGCTCTTTAACTCCTGTCAGTTATCAATGCTAATGTAATACATACTGCATCACCAAATTCCAGCTTCAGACTGTAAATTGACTTTATATCATTCTTTCAACAGGTCCTGGGATTCCCATTTCTACTCTTTTTGAGAATCGTGGTGATAGAGGTACCGCAAGCATACTGCCTATTTCTGAGCAACTGGTATACTCCTTTACCTCTAATCCAGATGAAGGTCTTCTAATACAGTACTTAGAATTGTGATCAAGAAGCCTTTCATCTTGTTTGGTGTTAAAATAACTAGTGTCTTTCTCGATTTGCTCCAAAATCCAAATGTGAATGAACACACCAATGCATTTATCTCAATTCCTGAGTCCAGCACTTTTATAGCATCCTGTTGTTTTTCCTGTTTACACACTATAGATAAAATGAACATGGGCAGCTCTTTATCTATCAAAATTTGAGTCAAACTTTGTAGAAAAAAATACTTTGAAATTTATATTTCTTTTCACATTTGGATGAACACAAGACTTTCTTTTTCATGAGGCAACACTACCTTGTACAAAAGACGATAGTGTACTATTTAGGGTTTACAGTTTGACCTATTGTGCTGTACTAATTAGAATTTGGATCAATGATTTCCTGTTCAGCCATCAGTAGAAATGTCAGAGAAGAGCAGAAGCTCTTTCAGATGATCCGTTCAAGTAACTGCTTCAGACAAGGTGTAATTATTGATACAAAGTGTGATTTTCAGCAAGAAACACTCAGAGCCTTTATTCTTTAAGTAGCCTGTTAGTGAAGACTGTTTGCAACCAAGCCAAGCAGGAACTTTCTAACTATGAAAATATTAATTGTTCTGCAATGAATCTTCTTTCTCTTCTTCTTTCTCTTCTCTTCTTCCTTGTTTTTTCCCTAAAAGTTCTTCTCCAACTTTAAGCCTTCAGTTCCTGCGATGTTATGAAAACTAGCATGGTTCTATATAAACAGTAGTGATTTAGCATTCCCTTCCTTCCCCAATAATCAGTGGAAATGAGCTGGTGGTTGTAAAGGTCCTTACAGTTCAGCCTGCATTGATAACTCACTGTTAACTGAGTGTTGTCTGACCAAAAGACACACAAATGCATAAGGAAGACAAATGTCACAATATTGTTAAACTAACTTAATCCATGGTGATTCATGTAGAAGTCAGTGAACTACAAGATCATATTATTCAGACTCTGGTAGTAGTTGGTACATCTTATTTTATAACCACTTAAATTTTTTTGCAAATGGAAAGGATAGGCTAATGTGTCTATTGCAGTTATGGTATAGAAACACTGTGTTCTAGTATTTCTTTTTGTTTAAATAGATTTAAAGGTTTAAATACAGCGCATGCATGGATTTTTTATTTTTTTTTTTAATATTTGATCCATTGTTGTAGCTCTCTGTTTTTCCTGATTCACTCTTACCTTTTATGTAAAGGGCCTCTACTATCTTATGAAATTATGCATTGTTTGAAATGCAACTGAGTGCCCAACTGCAGGTATGTGTTTCTTAACCTCTCTGCAGCAGAGAACAATTTCCTGTAATGGATTTTCACCACTGGTTTCATCATGCCTCCCTCTTCTGTGCTGTTATTCTTAGGAATAAAAACAAATTCAGGCTTCTCTTTGACTTCTTCATTACCTTTTTTGAATTAATTTTCCTTCAGTTCCTTGCTTTCATAATCTCTTCTGTGGTGCAAAACTATTTTTAGTAAAACCATTTTCATGGAAGTTGGCAGCATTTTAAAACTATATCATCCATGAATTTTAGTAGGAGACAGTTAAACTGACATAGATCAGTTTGGAAGTTCCTTCCAGGATGCCTAAAATTCAGTTGTGGTAATGGGGAAATTTCAAGAGTTTTGAGGGGAAGGATTGGAAAAGGGTTCAGCTAAGTTTGCATGAGCATCCAAAGGCAGGATGATCTTTCAGCCATAAAAAAATCACTTGAATCTGCAAAACTTGTCAAGAGTACTTTGAAAGAACAAATTCCAGTACTATATTTCTGGCATGTCCTAAGCACTACCTAGCTCAATATATGTTGAGAGAAGAATACTTCTTGTACTTTTTTGAATGTTTCCAGAAACAAGGAGGAGGGAAAGGTAAAGGAAAAAAAGAAAAATCTCCTGCAGTTTTAAAAAGTTCTTTCATTCTGAAAGTGAAGCTAAGAAGCTAAAAGTCACAGATTTCCATTATGTTTCCAATATTCTTCATCCCTCACTACTCATGGGAAAACACATAAATAAACAAGACCCAGTGGATTCATAATAAACAGTTCTGCAGTCTGTCCTGTAAGTTAATTAAATTTTAAACAGTAATTTTTAAATTATGTAACTGTAAATTTGGTCTAAAGCAAGTAAAACAGTAAATGTTGGTACAGTTTAGATTTTTAAAAGAAAAAAAAAGGAAAGAAAGGTTTACAAAGTGAGCAGTAATAAGGACAGTAAGATGGTAAGGCTGGTATTTTTGTATTGTACAAATACAAAGTGGTTGAATGAAGCTTTGCCATAACTCCTTGAGAAATTGAATTTCCTGCATTTTCCAGAAACAAGATTTTCCCTTAGGATTGTGTGCTTGACCACACTACCCAAAGGTCTTGGAGGTTAAACTGATGTTAGTCTGATGAGCGAGAGAGGAGATACAGGACTGTGTTTTGCACAGTGCCACGAATTTTGCATTTCTATCTCCCCCATTTTACAAAACTGGGATGAGGGATCTGCAGGAGAAAGCTGTTTCTTCTTAACATGCGGGACTCTAACACTCAGAGGCAACATGTGAAATGATTTGCATTGCAAAATGTACATCCTATAAAAATCTAACGAGTATTTGTGCACTGCAATACCAGTGCTTTTCTTTCATTTAGCTATGTGATCAAGCCCAATTAGAAGTGTCTGAGTGGATTTCATTGCTCTGCTTATAAAATTCACAGATTTCCTTTCTGTTCTAATAACGCAAAGGAAAGGAATCTTAATTACTGAAGAGAAATTAACAATACATCTGTTAATAATTTGAGCATTTCTTTTACTTAGAACTTAGAGTATTGGAAGACAATTGGGAATTGCAGTCTGCTTTGCAAGAGATCAAACTGCCAAAAGAAGAAATTAATAAGCTTGAAGTGGATGGTATAAGTAAGAATTACACATCTTTATTGTACCTTTTTATTCTTACCATTGTAATATTTTGCCTTAATTTTGCTATAGTAAATATTGTCTTTCTGTAGAGCAAAGTTGCCAGTCAGATAGGGAAGAAGAGGCCTGGTTCTGCCCTGTTCAATAACAGTTAATTTGTCCATGCCTCAGGGTATCTCTCAGTAAAATAGTAGTTAAAATACATTTGTTTCACAACACAAGTTTTTTAAAAATCTTTAATACTATTGGAGAAGAGTTTAAATATTGTTTAAATAAAAACAATATAATATTTTGGTAATAAAATGAGAAATGTAAACTGCTGTTCATGTGTTACACATTATACTGACTTGCTTGCACTGTTCTTTTTAGTAGTAACTTACCAATAGTATTCCATGGTAAAAAATCAGTGTAAAGTTTCCAAAACTAATATCTGATAATCTTAAAACAGTTATGCTTTTCTAGGCACCTGGAGAAACTGATAACCTTGACTTTTGTGAAGTAATAATTTAATGCATAGCTAAATTTAAGTAAATGTGTCTTTCTTCAAAACTGTTCTTCAATAGCTCAATAGAAACAGTTAATTGCATCAGCTCTGTGATTCACAGTTCGTGCGTTGTGTACTATGTGCTGATTCATGTTCATATACTGTTACACCAGGTTCTGGATTATGCCTAGAGGAATCATTTCAGCCATTAAGAATCTAATTTTAATTTGTCTTTTCTAGCTCTGTGGTACAAAATGCTTCTACCTCCACAGTTCGACAGATCAAAGAAGTACCCTCTGCTTATTCAGGTGTATGTAGCTCTTCCTTTGTTTGAATGTTGCTGTTTTGTTAGAAAACATACTTTTTCTAATTTAACAAAACCTGTAACATTTGCAACATTTTATAAAGCAAAAGCTAAACTACATAGTTCTGTTTAGTTTGTTGGGTTCTTTTCAATACATTTTTGGAAGAGTAATTCATCCCAATGGAGATCGATAAGGATTTTAATGTTAATCTTTGCGTGGTAAGGATTACTTTCTCACAGAAAGAGAAAGGCTAAAATCATGTGGGCTCCTCCTTGTAGATCTTAGCTCTGTTGCTGCTTCTATTTATCGTGAGACAGTCTGAAAGTATTGATTTCAGCTTTTCTAATATGAAAAACTACAAGAGCCTGCTTAATTTTTTAAGAAGAAAACTAAGTCATGTGGACTTGCTTGTTAAGAGCATTTGACATAATTTATTGCAGGCAGAAAAGGCAATGAAAACTGCAGTGGTGAAAAAAAATTAAAGAAAAAAAGATGCAGAAAGGAGAGCTGACTGGGTGTAATAAACTTTACATCATTTTTTATTAACCAGTGATGATCCAAAGGTCCAAAAATGCTAGGTTTGTTTGAAGTTTAGAGCAGATGAGTCCTGTCCTTGAGGTCAAATGTGTAATTTGCATTAGGCCATTCTCATGAGGAGTGTCTCTGTATTGGTCAGCTTTGTGGGGTGTGTTCTGCCCGCAGCTCCAACGGCACATGATATTCCCTACTGAAACAAATAACATCTGTGGATAGCCAAAAAGTGTAAGGAGCTGTATTTTTTTTATTCTTTTCTTTGGCATTACTGATGCATGTGGAAATCAAATGCAAAAAAGCAGAAAAGCACCAAAAAGGGCTATTAGTCCTAAGGAATTTGGAGAGAACAAAGAATTGAATCTTTGAGGGATGGGTCTTCCAAGGATTCCCCTTAGGACAAGCAGCTGATACTGTACTACTTAGTCTGAGCTAAAACTAATTATTTGCCTTAGGAAAAAGACTTAAATTATTAAAATAGATTTTATATAGCAAAATCTCATAACTACATGAAAATAATTGTACATGAAAATAGAAAATTTGTTTACGGAGCTCTCTGAACCACAGTCATGTAGCAAAATAGGTGTGGAGAAAATGTTATCAGTACTGATAGCTATAGTCCAGCGTCCAATAACTGTTTATAAATATGTAAATATGAGTTGAAAATGTGTGAATTTACATCCTCAGGTATGGAGGACCTTGCAGTCAGAATGTAAAGGAAACCTTTAGCATTAGCTGGATAACCTATCTTTCAAGCAAAGAGGGAATTATTGTTGCTCTGGTAGATGGCAGAGGGACAGCTTATCAAGGTGACAAGATTTTGCATGCAGTATATCGAAGACTTGGAGTTTATGAAGTTGAGGACCAAATCTCAGCAGTTAAGTAAGTAGATTATCTCCCTGTATAGCTGTTTTATTTGCATACCAATAAGTAGTAAGGTGAAAGAAATATTTAATTCTCAGCCTTTTTTTTGACGACCTGAGGCCTCTAGGACATAAGACAAAAACACTTGGAAAAATAAAATATTAGTGTTTGCATGACATCAGTGAGGTTTTTTCTGGTATATTAAGTCCATATACCACTAAGTCTACTTGCATTGCATAAGAGAATCGTTAGAGGTTTCAATCCTAAACCTAAAGAAATACAATTGTCAGTGGTGAGAGGTAACTTAGGTAACAGTTGTTAGTGGTGAGAGGTATCTTAGCTGGAAATTTGGTGTAGCAACCCAGGTTTTCACAGCTTTCTCTGCGTGTTTGAGAGCACTGCCTGTACTTATAAGTGTGTGTGAGGAGGATATCTGTTCCTTCCTCTTTCTGCTTTGTGATAATTCATTTCCTCCTCAATGTTATAAATATAAATGCACCATTATCCTTTTCAGTGACAAATGAAACAGAATAGCTGTATATCATGTCAAGTTTTTCTATTATTCTATTATTTTATTTTCTATCTTGAAACTTTTAGGAGCAGTGGCATACTTCAAAATATCACAAGAATGGTTCTATATTATTCTGAATCGTCACTCAGACATAGAATATCAGAGGGAACCTAAACTGATTCTGCAATTGCAAAATCTGCTGAGACAAGCCATGAAAAAATGACCTCAGACTTCACACTTCCAAGTTTTCTGTCAGCACCTAGACTAAATTTTTATTCAGTTAAATGTAGTGCATTCCATCTTCCTGAGCTAACACATGGATTAAGATGCATGATTTTCAGAGAGCTTCTATACTCTAGTGGGAAGCTCTTGGAGGGGCTTTTACTGTAGGTGGAGCCCCAGGGATTAAGACAGTAATATAACAAAACTGAATAATTTTTTGGCTTTTCTAACTGTCCCACCCATATAGTATCCCATTTTGGGTGTTGTCACTTCACTTGGATGTGTCCTAGTAAATAAGGCTACTATATGTCCCGATATGTATCTGAACTTACTGTGTTTATCTGTCACTCTCAACCTTTTGTGGTCTTTTGTCTCATCCTCTTTCCTTTGCTGTTGCTAATACATCTTTAGAAATACAGTCTCCACATTCTGATGCAGGATATTTGTAGTAAACCTAATATTTATGGTTCTCTTTGATCTGCTTGACTCTTGAGAGCATAAGAAGTTTTGCACCTTTTATACATTTCAAGCTTATTACCTGCTTGGAGTGTTAGTAGATGATTCCTCCATTATTATTTTTTTATTAAAGAGCTTTTTACTTTTCAGGCACATAAAAACTTATTTCTACAGAGAATCCCTAATCTCCTCAGAAATTGATACTGTTCCTCTTGAGAAATCAAAGTATTAACTCACTGTGACATCAGTATGTTGAGTATCTTGCACAATAAAGTCTGAATGTTTGGCACCTAAAGCAATGAAAATTATCCTCATCCACTGGAACAAAAATTATTATGACAAAAGTATTCATTTTAGTATTTTTTTATTCTTTCAGGAAAAGTTCTTCTTCCCTTTCAACACCTATTGATTGAATAGTTGATACTTTGTAGAAATCAGATATGCTATGTTCATTGTAAGTTTGCTCAAATTGGTGGGATATCTGGAAAAAAAAGTGAAATAAAAACTATTTTTTGCTAATTTGTTATTGTACTAGCAATTTTTGTAATAATGCATTTATTTCTGTGATTTTATTTTCCACAGAAAATTTATAGAAATGGGCTTTATTGATGAGAAACGAATAGCAATATGGGGCTGGGTAAGTCATTGGAGTTTTTATATCTATCTTTAAATTATCCTGCAGTATATTTTTTTTTTATTGTTCTTTCTGGTTCTGTCTTAACTATGTAAAAAATTTCTTCTGCAACTGTGTGATGGTATTGCCAAAGGGGATGAATCCTGCTGGTACTTATATACGTGCAATTGCAACAGTTCAAGCCCCCAAAAATGAATCTTTGGCTGCTCAAGAGAGAATTTTGAAAAGCTCATATCTAATACATTGTTTCAACTGTTAAGACATTTTAATTGGCTTTACTTTTAACTTAGGGACTTACTGGCATAGTGTCAAAATTCCAATATTGTCCTTTCTGAGCTGAGATTAAAATAGTGAGAAAAGTCCTATGACTGTCTCTCACCAGAAAATGTGACCCCTGCATCATCCTGAATCACCGTGTACTTGGCTGGCTTTGCAATGGTCATCAGGGATGGATCTGAGTCTGAGGGGTTTACAACACTGACAGCTTCACCAAGACATGGAAAAATTGGACAGTATGGGAGTCATTTCAAATTATTAACCAGTCTATTTTTCATCTTTTTTTCTTCATGTATTTTTCTTTGTAATGCTCCCAGAACCTTTAATAGCCAGATGTATTGCCTGATCTTAGCACATTAGCAGAGCTGCTAAAATCTTTGAAGCTTCTACCGACCAATATTTAAGTTGCTTTGGTACAGTAACTTCTGTAACACCAGAATAAAATTGGTACCGTATGGTGAAATTAAGTGATGCAAACACTTAGAAGTGAATAATTCTAAAGTGATATTAGGTAATTTAAGGCCTCAAGAAAATGTTTTCTTTTTTAATTCACATCATATTTTATTTCACCACAGTGTTTCCAGAACCAACTAAGAGCTTGGACACAATGTATTCCAGTAGTGGATATAATATTAAAATAAAGGCACTACTGCCAAGGCTATCAGTCTTTTTTTCCAATTTAATTCCAATTTATTATACCATTTATTGGTCTGTAAGATTTGAAAGGAGTTGAAAGGTGTTTCCTTATTTGTAGGCTGCAGCTTGGCAAGTGTGCCTGAACTTGTTTTCAGACTCACCAAACTCTTCAAGATGTCAAAGGCTCTTAAATAATTACTAAAGCAATTTGGGTTGCGAATCCAATCTCTCTCGGCCTGTTACACTGAATATATTTATCTGCTCAATCCTAATCCCTTACTTTTTAGCCTTGTGGACTGATCTTTTGAAAGATCAAATGAGAAAATCAAATGAGTTGGAAAAACTCTACAAATTACTACTATATCCCTCACTATCATTTCAAGCTGGAAAGTCAAGAGGATGGACTAACTTAACTTCTGTACAAAAGAAAAATTTAATAATTCTGCTTATTTCCATTAGTCTTTAATATGCTTCTAAAGTAATCTTCAGAATTTTTCATGACACATTATATTTTTATGCCTTCCTCCATTCCAAAGTAAACAGAAACCCATTATTTTGCAAAGACCCTATATGAGTTTTTCCAAACTCAGTTCCACATCCCGTGGAAAGCCAAACCAAAGGCTTTTTATTTATATTATTTTCCTGTCTCAGCAACTAGCCCCATTCAGTTTCAGAGACCTATTCTTATATCCAGACTTACTTACTGCTCTACCCTTCTTACGGCCATGAACTTAGTCTTCCTTTCTGGATCCCAGTTTGAGGAATCAGGCCAGAAAGTACTAGGAACAGCGGCAGGCAGTAGGGAGGAATGGCTCCATTCTGAAGTAGGTGAGTATATTAGTACTGATGATTGCTGCAATATGCTAATCTTTAGCAAAAACTAGGTAATTTGTTAAGGGAGGGGAAAAAAACTCTAATTCTTCTTAGAGGTGTACCTTGAAAGGGTGAGAGGCAAAGAAAACAAGCTGCCAAAAGAAAAGTTTCTGTTTGGTTTAAGAAAAAAAATATGACGACATTGATCACTGTTGAAGCAGATTGAGTAGAGAGGATATGTGCTATGGATGTAACAGCGATCAGTATCATTTACATCTGAAGTTAGCCCTGTTTTGAGCTACAGGTTGTGTTAGATTACTGTGAAGGATGCTACCAAATTAAATTTCTCGGTGATTGTAAGTGGTAATAAAAGCAGTATCCTGTGATAAACATTGAAGAAGTAGCAAAAAAAGAAGTGATTTGATAAAATTGTCTAATCTCTCTCACAAGAAATTACATCAGATACATTTGATATCAATAAACGAATTTCAAAAAAGCCTCAACCTTTTCTTACTTTGTCCTCTATGCATTCAAAGCAAATGAGTTAATTTGGAATTAATTTATATGAGTCTGATTCAGAAAACAGAATGATACTTGGCTAGCAATTTTAAACTAACTGTGCTTTCCTCCTAGTCCTATGGTGGCTATGTAAGTTCTCTGGCACTTGGATCTGGCAGTGGAGTATTTAAATGTGGAATGGCTGTGGCTCCTGTTTCTAGCTGGGAATATTACGGTATGGAAACTTGTCATAAATACTGACTTGGAAAGCAAGATGTAGCATTTAATGACTTCTTAAATTAAATCATTGCAAGAGACTGGCAATTTGAAACATAAAGACATTCAAATTACCTAGATTTAAAACTTTTAAGACCTTAAGTTTAATGTTTTTCTTGCTGAAAATAACTGAGTGCAACTGGCAGTTTGGAACTGACTTTGTCACAAAGAAGGTATGTCTGGATAATTCCATATGCACTTCTGAAACAGTAAGTATACAAAGCCCTCTCAATAAACTACTATTAAGGAGTGATCTGCCTAAAAATCCTGTTGAAATTATCACTGAATTCAGAAACAGCTGAACTGATTTATCTGCCAGTAACAGTATCAGAGTACATTTCAGCTTCTGACACCACAGATGACCTGTGTCAGGAATCAGTGTTGCTGATGACTGCAAAGTTGTTTCCAAAAACCAGTGGAAAAGAGAAGGATTATTGTGTTTGATATATTTTTTTTTAATTAAATGCTTTTCCCTTTGTTTCTCAGTTCCCTGAAAAAATTTGTATTGTTTTGTTATGATACATGTTTTTATTTATGCTTATGGAATTGGGCTCCAAACTGCTGAGAGGAAACAACACTGGAAGTATATTCCCAAGGCTTTCCTGTGTTTCCTGAATAAAGCAGGCACATACTCATACTTGCCGACCTGTTAAGCTTTTGGCATGGTGTTAAGGAACCTTAGTGTAAAAAAAAAAATCATGGCATGAATATTTTCAATGAGTAAAATGTAGCACTTTGAACACATTTACTTAGCATATGGTCGTTTTCTAAGGAGTCTTGGTTATGAAAAAATTTTTTTGGTTAAATGGGAAAGATTCCTTCCCTGACTGCTAGCACAGACATTCCTTGTATTTATGGTGTTTTGCAAACAAAGGGGAAAATATTTGTATGACACAGGAAGCATAGTCTTCGTGTTTTCACTGGCATCAAGATTTTTTTAAGACATTTTTCTCATGATCACAAAATTATTTCCAGAATGCAGGCATAAAGAACTGCTCTTGCAAAAGTCCCTTAATAAAAGATGGGTTATAAAAATTTGTTGCAGCATCACAATTCAAATGAAGTTTTTAAGTTCAAAAATATTAGACCTGCATCATTGCAATCCCTACATCAGCTGAATTTTCAGGCGGCAATAAAAGAATCTTGCTGAAAACATCCTGTAAAATCCAAACAGGCAAATGTACCTCCACTAAGGAAGGAAGGAAACAGAAGGAAGTCATGAGTCATAGCTTTTTGGCAAACAGATCATGTTACCATTGGGGTAAGCTTTGCTAGGGGCAAAACTACAGGATGTTACATCCATAAGTCTCTGAGTAGTATCAGTATGTCAGAGGATGTAGTAGCCCCTAGAACTTCTCAATTCTGTCCAGCCCTCTTTTAGATGCACAGATGAGATTCTGGACCATAGTCTTTTGTCAGAAGCTGTCCCATCCCCCTCCATTTTGACTGAGTGTTAATAACAGCTGAACAGTTATAAGATGGAAAGGAAAATTCCATTAAGAACAATGTATAGTTAAAACATTATATCTGTGACTGTTTTATTAAAATTTATTTAAATTCATCTGCTTTTCCTTTCTCAGTAATTGACAAGCTAAATCTTTCACTTAGTCATTATAATGCAATTCTGTTGACCTCTGTGGACTTGTTGTAGCTATATTGGTAAAAGAGTGGAAAATTGGCTCAGAATAGTGTAGAAATGCCAGCCATTCAGAAAGAGTCTGTTTTATTGAAAACTTGAGCCCGATATGGTTGTTTGACACTGTGTTGACAACAGATATTGCACATTTTCTGTTTTCATGGAATGATAAAGGATTTTGATAAAAGATAGGGTACTTAAATTTTTTTGGTACTTATATTACAAATTATCTTCAGAAGCCTTGCTTGGCTGGTCTGGGAGACATAGTACACATCTTTACTCTCAGTGGTAGAACATGTAAATGATACATAATAAACTATGGGAACAAGAGCATATTGATTCATTTTCTTTTCCTGAGAGGATTCTCATTTCTATTTTCTAACAATTTTTTTCTAATACAGTGTATCAAGCTGGACAGCATAGACAATCCCAATTCCTTAATGATTACAATGGCCATCACCTGTCTTCTGAGGGAAAGATGATAGCTCTTTGTCAGAAAGCCCTGACTCCCTTAAATAAATAAAATCCTTCTAATACTGCAGCTTGACTGCTCAGTGTGTGTCAGTTACTCATTCAAGGCAAGGTCATAAAGAAAGTAATCTTCTGGTAGTAGCAGATGCTGCGTCAGTTTTCCATAAATTTTCATAACAGCTCCTAGTTAAAGTACAAATACCCAGGCAGCTCAAAGAGAGATGTTCTCTGATTTCTTGGTGATGGATACGATTCGATTATTCACATTTATTTTGTCAAATCTGTTACCAGTCTATTGTAGTTAGAAAAAAGAATTGAACAGAGACTTGAAAAGCAATGAACCTTTTCAGTCTGTGCCTGCATCCTTTCCTTCTTCCCCTAGTTGCTGCATATATACATTCAATAGGAAAAGTACAACATGCATATCTATATTTACTGTTAATACACCTACAAATCCTCAGCTCCTCTTTCTAAGGTTTCAGAAGTAGTCTGTGTCGTCTTTCCACCATGCACCTTTATTGGCTCACTGTCTTATTCAACTGACTTCAGGAGTTCAACCCAACAGCAAAAAGCAGTATCAATTAATCACCTTTATCCATAAAACCTAGATGAGTATAAAACCACTATTTCTGCAAAGGTGGTTTGAAGAACAGTAAATAATTAGCCTTCGTAGTTGATTTTTAAAATATGTTTAAATTTGGTGTGTCATGAGGAAACCAAGAACAGACACAGTTAAACATCATTTAATTTCCTATGTGTCACTGAAGCCACAAAATGTTTTCACTGTCTTTATCTATAGCTGTTTTCTTCTTTAATTTCAGCATCAATCTACACAGAACGATTTATGGGTCTTCCTATAAAGTCCGATAATCTTGAGCACTATAAGGTGAGAATTCTGTTTCTCTGCTGATCTGCCTTAAATTTGAATCCCACTTCCATGGATAAGTGGAACTATGAAGAAAGAAAGTGGCCCACCCGCATTCATGGTACTGTCCTTTTGTAGCAAAGCTACAGCTGTGAAGTTCTTATCTACATAACTAATGTGGGTTTGTATTTATAAATCTCAGAAATGCTAAATGGAAGTTCTTATTTTCTTACTTGGACAAGTCAGACTGTTTTGCCAGTGCAAACAATTAGCCTAGAAGCGAACTCAAGTGAGAGGGATTAAAATGTTGATAAGGTTTTGATTGGTACTGTTAGCTGTGATATGCAAACTGTTTCATGCAAATTTAGCTCTCTGATAATAAGATCATAAATATACTAAGTGATCAGAGCAGCTTACCCTACCTAGAACAGGTTGCCATTCTTTTCTTCACATTGACAGGAAGTCTGCGTTTTCCTCTAGCAGCACACATACCAGCTCTGGATACAGAGAGGCCTGAATTAACATCCAAAGAACTTAGTGGAAACGCTCCTGTTAAAGATTTGGATTGTGTTCTCGGTGTGTATTTCCATCCCAGCTCAAAGAACAGAAATACTCAATACCAAACAGCCCTGGTGGAGCTGTCTGGGTAGCCAGGAATTAGAGCATTCTGGGAAGGACATGACGAGTGCTGTTTTTTGTATGAATTGGCCCTTAGAAAAGACACTAAATAAATATCAAATTGTTTCTGATAGTGTAGAGACATTTGTGATAGCACAGAAAGCTACCTGCTGCAAGCCAAGCTTGCACAGGCATCTTTTATGGACAGATATCGTCAATATGGCACAGATTAATATTTTTTCTCCTGCTAGTGCTTATCAGAATATATGCAAATGATGTAGGAAAATCTATTTATAGGTATTCCTGTCCTGAAGCCAAAGTCACAGATCACAGATGCACAGGATCATTTAGTTTGGAAAAGACTTCTGAGGTCATCAGGTCCAACCATTAACCTTACACTGCCAAGTGCACCACTAAACTGTGTCCCCAAGTACACATCTTTTAAATATCTTCCCAGATGGTGCCTCAACCACTGCTCTGAGCAGCTTGTTCCAATGTCTGACAACCCCTTCCATGAAGAAATTTTTCCTCATATCCAGTCTAAACCTCCTCTGGCACAATTTGAGGCCATTTCCTCTTGTCCAGTTGATTGTTGTCTGGGACAAGAGGCCAACAACCACCTGGCTAAAACATAATTTCAGGGAGTCATAGAGAATGTTAAGGTCCCTCCTGAGCCTCCTCCAGGCTAAACACCCTCAGCCATTCCTCAGAGAACTCACTTTTCAGAGTCCAGCTCCATTGCCCTACTCAGGATACACTCCAGCACCTCAATGTCTTGGGCCCAAAACTGAACACAGGATACAAGGTGTGGCTTCACCAGTTCCCAGTACAGGGAGATGATCACTTCTATGTTCTTGCTAGCCACACTACTTTTGGTACAGACAGGAAGGCTCTGGCCTTCTTGGCACCTGGGCATGCACTGGCTCACATTCAGCTGCTGTCAACCAATACCCACAGGTCCTTTTCTACCAGAGAACTTTGCAGCCACTCTTTCACATGGCCCCTAGTGCTACATAGGGGTGGTTCTGACCCAAGAGCAGGACATAGCACTTTGCTGTGTTGAACCTCAGACAACTTTGGCTTTGGGTCACTGATCCAGGTTGCTCAGATCCCTCTGTAGAGAATGATGTGAATATACAGAGATATATATATATATATATATATATATATATATATATATACACACACATACAGCCATATACATTATTTCTATTGTAACCTCAGATTGATATGAGGTCACTGCTGTCATGCCAGTTCAACTGTTTGATTGTTTTTCTACTAGGTAATGAAAGCCTTTCAGCATATAAATAAGTGGTTTAAATTGAAGTTGCTGAACTGTTCTTTTTCCTCTCAACAGAATTCAACTGTGATGGCAAGAGCAAAGAATTTCCAAAACGTAGAGTATCTTCTCATCCATGGAACAGCAGATGGTGAGGTTTGCAAATGGCAGAACAAACACAGAGCCAGAATCACTTTGTTTGAAAAACATTAAGCATCTATCTTTGATTGGGTCAGGACTTAGATCTTTGGTAGATTTCCATATGACCTATCATAAGATGCTTACTCATTCTTAGTAATGTCAACTGTATCACTTGATAATTAGTGGACACAGCTAAATGCACTATAACTTTATGCTTTGTGGTATTAACACATTTCAACAAACAATCTCTTTTTTTTTTTTTCTTTTTAGATAATGTACATTTTCAGAACTCAGCACAAATTGCAAAAGCTCTGGTTAATGCACAGGTGGATTTCCAGGCAATGGTAAATAAAAGACTATTTTTCATTGTGAAAAGTGGTTCATAACTTTATCAATAAGCTCATCTGACATTTGGCAGTGTTTCTAACAACCCTGTTGAACTGAACATGCTTCAAAATTTGGCAATTGCTAGTGCATTTGTTATTCTTCATAAACAACTTCTCAATTTCTTCCCCAAATGATTTGCCTGCTCTTTTTTTTTTTTTTCTCTTGCCCTTTGGATGCTAGCAGGATTTTCCTCTTGTCAAGAATAACTTGTAAGCTTTTAAAATGAGCCAGGGAGAAGAATAAGAATCCAGCATTCTTATGAGTGTTCTTCATACCTGGTAAAAGAGGAAGATGAAAGAGCTGAGCTCTGGGGCCAAATTGTCACTGGTTGTGGTAGATTCCATCTTGAATTGGACTTGCCTGCCACAGGCACAAAGTGAAACAAGCAAAAATGGTGTAAGGAATCCAAATTTATATCCAGAATCAGCAAAAAAAAAAAAAAAAAGTTCTCTGAAAAACTTGCATGGGGTACCAGATACAGGCAAAGAGAGAAACATGTAAGCAAGAGGTTGCAGGATATAAAGGAGAAATAAACAGGGGATATGTAGATCTGATTTCTATGCCATTTTTTTCAGGGCTAATAACCAAAGTGTTTGTCTGCTATCAAACATACTGGCCTTCTGCCTGAGTCTGGATCACAGGGCCATGAACTCCCCAAAATGGGATGACAGGGATTTGTAGGCCTTTTAGTGCATTACACATTTTCTGCCTCTTTTGCTGATCTTTAGCAAATCTGAGTTATAACTTAAGTATCTGGAATACTGTATGCAGTTGTAGTCATTCTGGTTCAGCTACAGTGGAATGGCAGATATGTCTGAGTTAGCATAATTCACATGTGTGTTTTATTTCCAGTATACCACTCACAAGGTTCATGGTCCTGCTGTAATGCAGGATGTTTTGAACAGAACTCAAACAACATTTAGCTGAAATTTTGTTGCTTAGAGCCCAGTACTTATTCCTAAGCAAGACTCTTACCCCTACTGTCCAGGCCATGCAGCAGGTCAAGGTGATTTCATCCCTAACAGCTTCTCAAGGCTCTTTTCCCTGACTTGATACAACTGGCCTGTAAGTACTGAGGCAGTAATGCTTACTCTTAAATAACAGAAGTCTTAGAATTTTTTTTCCAGCAATAATAATGTATTGGGAACTGATGAAAAGAAAATTATCAAGTTCCTCTTTTTTCTTGAGCCGTCCACTTTCTTATATATAGCAATAAAATACATTTTTTGTATTGTTTAACTCTTGCAGAATTGAATACATAGCATAAGGGCTTTATGTTTTGTTTTTGTTTTTTCTTTCAGTGGTATACTGATCAGAACCATGGAATTCCAGGCCTTTCCAGCAAACATCTCTACACACATATGACCCACTTCCTCAAGCAATGTTTTTCTTTGTCAGAATAAGTAAGCTACTCAGAGCATGCTAAGGCATCTGAGACATCTCTGGGAGAATGAAATGACAGCAGTGCCCAAGTTGTATAGTTTTCAGGTGAATTGATCACAGGAACTTTGAAATTTTTAACTTGATGTTTACATCCACTTTTGATATTGTATATTAGTAAAGGTTATGGTAACAAATGTTTTTACACATTTGGTACTTGTTTGACGGAAAAAATAAAATCAGAATGAAAAAGATCTTGTCTGTCTATTGCTGACTTGATTAAACATACATTCTGCAGTCCAAGAAAGGTGATTCATTGCAAATGCACACTGTCAGATTAATATGAATGTAGATCATATTAACAGATCTGTAAAATGGGAAAGAACAAAAGAAGCAGTGCAAGTACCTAATTAGCATCCTCACAAGAACCAGTTTCTCAAAATTTATTTCCAACTTTTCATAAAGAATCCAAGAGATAGGAACACACAATACTCAACACTGAAGTTTGGATACTTATTGAGAATATTGAGTGTGTTCAAATTTTACTCAACTGTTATTTGAAACCTTGATTCTTCAAAACTCTCAGTGTTCAGGTTTAAACATGAAAGCAGGACACTCATGATAATTATCATATATAAGTGGGTTTTTTGCCTGTATTCAAAGTATGTGAGTTATATTGACCTGTTTTTAATTTCTAATCATCACCTCAGCATTAAAATTTATGTCAATGTCGTTCATCCCAGACTGGAGGGGAAGGATCAAAGGATTGTGCAAGCTTTCTTTGCTTTGTTTCGAGTGAAACTATTTTAGGGAGTCTTTAAAAAATGCTAGAAGCTAATAGTGATTGGAATACTTGTATTCTTTTCATTAGTAATAAAATCAGTCCTGTTGTAAGAAAAGAATATTAACAAGATAATTGGCAAGAGATCCATTGTGGATTTAACAATTCCTTGGTCATGTGTTTAAAAAATTCTGAATTAGTCTACTGCATAAGAAGCATGGTCTTTCTTACACAATCTCTGCTATTAGCTGTTGAGAATGCAAAATAACCTGAAATATATTGTGTTGCCTTCTCACAAAGTAAACTGCTTCATAACTCTCAGTCAGAGATCAGTTGCTGCTTCTTTGTGGAAAAGCAAGGGGTTTCATTTGACTTTCTTGACAAAAACATGGGGTTTGGCCAAAATAATTAAAATGTGGAAGTGATTTGCTATGTAACAGCTTCCTTCGTTTGTTAATGGCAATATCAAATCTGATTTTCCACACATGAGAACATTCCTTAGATACATCTTTATGTAAATGTAGTTGCCAAGCTGTTTGTAATGGTTAAATTATACTTTGATGGGAACTCTTCAGAAAATACTCAATTAGTTCAGGTTTTTTTGGAAACGCTGCCAATTACGTGACGTTAATGAGCTTTTTGTTGGTAATGTAATTAAAATTCAACTGCTATAATGGCTAAAGGAAAAAATTATAGCTGTAAGAAAGTTAACATTAAGCAAATATAACATGAAGTGGGCCTAATTAGATGTTGATTATATGGTCCTATGTGCATTTGCTGCATGCAACAGTAGTCTCAGAAATGCGGTTATCTTATATCTTAAATAAGGAATACAATTCAGTTGAAATACTGAGATTTAACTCTCAAATTTTTATATTGATACAACACCATGGAAATCATTGCAATGTTGTGGTGAAAGAGAAAAATTAAGCTCTTATCTGAGATGCTTAAAGGTTTAAGATACCTGAGTATATCAATGAGAATCTAGAGTAATTTCCAAAAAAGCATGGTATCAATCTCACATAAATATCAATATAGTAAGGTCACTTTCAATTTCTGCACCTTTATTTTATTTATTCTTTTGAAAATCCTCTAAATTCTGGAAATTTGGGCAGATAGATTGACCCTTTATCAGTACTGTAAGTAATAAAATGATGCAATATATTGTTTACACCCTGCTCACAGGTCTGTTGTCTCAAGATTTTGGAAGTATTTGAAATAAGGGACATTTCAGGAAAATCTGTGAAATAAAATAACAGAAGATACCTCTTTCTCAAGGGGTGCATTAGCTATTTCATTATTAATCTGCCCAGAGGTCTGTTTGTTTCCTAAGGCAGAGTACTCGTCTTCCAAACTGTTCACCATCTACTTTGGCTTGTAGGCAGCAGTTGTGGGGATAAAAAAAAATTTAAATAAATGCAGTTGCTGCCAACATTTTTCCTTCATTGTTTTTCATGTTGTTAATTTCTTTGCCTTACACAGTGTTCTTGCCAAAGAATGGGAATATGTCTCCAGCAGAGTGTGACATTTACACTGAATTGCTGAAATAATGTCTAACCTGAAAGCTTTATGATAGAGCAACCATGTATTTTGATGACCTGGGAGAAAACGTCCTAGGATGCTGTGAGTGTCAAAAAAAACCACTTAAAAATACATCGACATCAGATTACTGGCTGGCCTGTGCTTATAACAGGTAATATCACAGTCAATCACTAGAATTAGTGCAAAGAACTGAAACCTACTGTCACACTGTAACAGAATCACAGAATGGCTGGCGTTGGAAGGCAGCTTCGGAGGTCTACTTATTCCACTTCCCTGTTCACATGGGGCTACCTACATCCTGTAGCCCAGGACTTTGTCCAGATGGCTTTTGAAGATCTAAAACCCATCTGGATGCTCTACAACCTCCCTGGGCCACCTCTGCCAGTGCTTGGTCACCCTCATAGTGAAAAAAGGGTTTCCTTATGCTCAGACAGAACATTCTATGTGTCAGTTTGGCCTGTCGCCTCTTGTTCTATCATTAGGTACCATGGAGATGAGGCTGGCTCAGTCTTCTTTGGAAGATATCATCCCTTCAGTTACCTACATATGGTGATGAGATTCTCCCAAGCCTTTTCTTCTCTAGAAAGAGAACATGTTCCATTCTGCCTCATCAGCAAACACAATCCATGTTACAAGCATTACCCTGGACATTCACTGGACAGTTATTTGCTCCATTCCACTTCAATCAGAGAGAAGAGCCTTAGGAGGCTACAGGATAGGTTCTTTTGCAACAGCTCTCCAATGGTTGAAAAGTTGAAAAATTGAAAGGGCTTGTCCTGAGGCATCAAGGCAAAGCTAACAATGTGAATAAAAAGTATATATAACTATACTGCAAACACAGAATATGATGTGTAAGAGCCAACACTAGGACACAATTTTAATTGAGCTAAGCTGTGAACATCCTCAAAATTTTGCTTCTCACTTTCAAATGTTTTAGAGGATCTAGTTTTCAAATAATGTTGAGCACTTCCTTTCTTTTCTCTTTTGGAAAACATTCTCACACTTCAGATACTCAAACATACCACTTCAGACAGTGAAACATGAGTCTTCAAATATCTGTCATATAAACAAGGTATCCAAGCCTCTGAAGATAGGACATAGTTGTTCTGAATTAGGTAGACAGGCTTATGATAAATAGCCACAAATACAGTTGTTTAGAAGTCAGTTTCCACTGTGAATCATTCCAGCTTTTACAAATTAAAACTAGAGCTGAATGGTAAAAATTGCTTTATTCTAGGAGCTGAAGTGTACATAAATAGTAGAAAGTCACTGATTCCACTACAGACCTGTTTTCATCATCTACCTTATTTGTGCTGTGTGAGCTGTGCACATGAAAGAACCTGCAATCCTTATACTTCAAAGGCAGACCTACGTGGATTGTTTCACATGGGATTACTGCAGCTGCAAGGAAGAAAAGGCCTGAAGAGAAACTTAGCAGAAAACCAGTCAGGTTCTAGAATACGGTTAATGTTATACTCATTTTACTCAGATATCAAGTCCAATTCAGACTGCGTTCAATACTTCCCAGTTTGTCAGTCAGTTCCAATTACAAGGCACAGCTGTTTAGAACATTTTATATAGTCATTTGAAGGCTCTATATTTAATCTGAATAATTCATAGTATTTGCTAAGAGCATTTGGTATTACTTTCAATTATGAACATTGTCTTCTCAGAATGTAAAATAACTAGTACATATTTGGCCAGCTCTTCTGCTTGCGCAAATTGATGCAGCTCCATTGACTTGCAGTGGAGCGATTCCAACTTATGTGAGTAGACAGCGTGAGCTACAGCACAGTTACAATGACTGTGGCTCCTGAGGTACAAACCCCTGGCAGAGAGCACGGAGCTGCATGCTGTGAAAAGGCCTAGAGTGCCCAAAGTAACCCTCCATTTCAGAAAGCCATTCTTGCTCCCCAAAGGGTGGCTGTACAGTTGAACACATACATAGGCACACAATGTGTGTGTTATGTGCAAGCACACATTTATGATGCAACCTGGTGTTTTATGTGTGCATGTGTTTACACATCTGTTCCTCCTATATTGGTTCCCATTCTCAGAAGGGGAATGCTCTTTGTGATTATCATGTAACAAAGATAGCAAAATGAAAGGGGCTGCAGAGACCAGTCCTCTGAGCTCACAGCTGACAAGCTTAGGAGAGAATGCTTTCTGTATAATAAAAGAAAGTAAAGGGTGTGGGCCTGCATTCATACCCCAAGATACATCCTCCTCCCTTTAGACATGTAATGGATAATAATATAATAGTAAAAAATATTTAATGAAGAAATACACAAAAGAATTTCGTGGGGACACTCTTTTGAAAGCATTTGATGAGTGTTTTTTAACTTTTTACTGTCAAAAGCCAGCAAATTCCTAATTCATCCTAATTAAAATATTCAAATCTTGGCAATTTTAATCAGATGATGGTACAGGAAACTTTGATAAATTCCAGATAAAGTGAACCCAACCACTCCAATTGAATCATGAGAAATGTGAAAATTTCCTGAAGGCAGGCCACTTTCAGTTCTTTCTCTTAGCCTGACTCAAAGTATTTTCTCATTTGAGAACAATGATATAGAGGATGGTGAGGTTGCCCTTGATTTTTGCCAGGAGGTGCCAACTAACTGGTGTATATTAAAATGTGAGAGGAACAAGCTTAAGTATATATGCATATCTCATACACTCGATATAATTTTGTTTGGAAACTGTTTTTTGCTGTGATCCTGAAATATATACTATAGATTCAATTATGGCAACAGAGGGTTGCATGGTTCTTGATTGGCAATTCACTTCTTTCCTGTACATTTTCTGTGTACCACTTGAAAAACAAATAACTGGTCACCTTCTAGATGCTAGATGACCTGCTAGATGATACAGCTCTGTGACAACCTGCCCAACCAGGTGAAATGAGGTGCTCTGTCTCACTTTTTCGTTCTGGAATCATCCTAATGTAAACGAGGAACTTTATATGACACAAGGAAATAAACTGAGATAAACAAAAAGGTAAAATCTGTCTGTTTCTTGGAGGAGAGGATATTGTCTCATATTCCGTATTGCCTGTTTCCAAAGTATTTTTAACTCGGCATGTAGAGAGAGGATTGTAGCAATCCATGCATGTGCGTCCTCCTGGTGCAGAAGCAGTGGAAAGGGCCCTTTGATCCCCATCTGCTGCATTGCCCGGGAACTGCAGGACGCGCTGGTGGCCGCCGCGGGAGCCGCCGAGTCACCCACCCCGAGGACTAGAAATGGGGAAAAAGTAAACCATGAATCTCATAGATTTATTCGATAGCATAGAAAAATTACCCTTAACAAAAATTAAATTTTATTATGTGGATTGTGTAGTGAGACTTAATGTTTCGCTGAACCCCTACCATGGTACCACAGCCAGGTATTTAGGATAGAGCTCTAGGCAGGATCCAATAAATTTTGTTTGCCATTTTAATATGTTTATTAAGTTTATACACTACCTCAATTGTATCTTATGGGCTATGCCAATCTGGCTGTGGTCAGCCAGCAGTAAATTGCCTCACTGAAGCACATTCTTTGCTGGTTTCAAGGAGCAGTGTTAGGGGAAATAAAGTTTATTGTATAATGCATGTGCCTTGTGCCACAAACCAGACTGTGAGGCACTCCAGACTGGAGTACAGGCTGTCATTAACATTTAGTGAGACGTCTACTGTGAGTCCAGAACCTTCCTCCGCCCTGTCTCAGTCTCTGTGTTATCACCACATGGATGATCATGGCTTTCTTTGGCAATGCTGCCCCACCAGAGCTATGACATTGTCTCCATTGAACAACAATAGTTGCATAGAACAGGCATTAGTACAAATCTCAAATCTATTTTGTTTAATGTTTTTCCTTGTAGGGAATGGAAATGTGAGCAAATGGTTTATCTTGCATGAATCTTTGGGCCACTGTGTGAAACTCAATTTATAGTGAATGTTTGGCGTATGAATTGTCTTACAGTAGCATTTACAAATTTGGAATTTTACATCTAAGGCTAATCAAAACATTTTATAAAATTTCACCTGTGCAAGGCATTGCACAGTGGGTAGCCATCTCTGCAGTATTTCACATTTCTTCATATTCATTATATTGGCACAAGATTACTTGAAAAATCATTCAAGGCCTTTGGGAAAGTTGTGCTTATTTTTAACTGTGGATTAAATTTATAAACTCTGATTTAAAACTGATAAGTGAAAACAATGCTATTGATGTCTATAGAATCAGAATTCTAAATATTAAATGTGGCAAATCAGAAATTGGATAAATTGCTGCCCTGATCGCAGGCACCTTTTGTCCACTGTTTGTCATGTTAATGCCCTTCTATTTGATATTTACTACTTTGGACATTGCTACCTCACTCCTTTTGCAAATCCGTGTTAGCATTGATGTCATAAAGTAAGCAGAATGAATGTGTGAAATTGCTTGTAAAATTATCAAATGAAATGAATAGCAAATATGATGACTTTTTTTTTTTAAGTTGAATAAGGAAACTGTCAGCAATGATGCACTCCTGTAATGCTTACTAGAGCTGAACAGTATATATATAAGTCTGTGCAAAAGAAGCAGCTAGGCAGAGCTCAGGATCCTCAAGGCTTGCCATAGTTGCAGAAGAGAGAGTAGCTCTTTCTGCAACTGCCACGTATCACTTCAAAGTATAATAAGGTAAGATTTATATCAACTACCAGGTATTTATTTGTGAAAGCTGAGTGCATTATCTGCATTGTGTTACCCAAAGTTTGCAATAGAGGTGCAGATCTTTCAGCAAATTGGTGTTTTCTTCTGAGGTTAATACTCACTGATATTTGGAGTTTATGACATCATAATTTAAATCTTTTGATGTATTGATTGCTTCAGCAGAGAATGATCCAAAAAAGGGAAATCAACAGTTTGTGTTGCAGAATTAATTGAAAGAAGGAAGATAAACCATGAGAACATGAAAGACAAGCACTGTAGTAAGAATTTAAATGAGTCACACAATTATTGATATTTGTATTTTTATTGCCTTTAGTATCTTCTGTAGAGATATTTAATTAATGTGAGTTTAAAATTATTCACTCCTTATAGATACTGCCTAAATATGAATCAATGAGGAGTAAGTTAGAAGCATGGAGACAAATTCAGTGGGTTTATGTAGACACTGATTTAAAACTGTACAAGACAGATTGTAACCCTCTGACCCTACAGACTGTTACTCCACTGCCCCATTTTTAGATTAGTTTGTCTCTAGCAACTTTTATTTTCACATCACTGTAAGATCAGAAAAGGAAATTTTATAGCACAGAAGTAAAATTAAAACTTTTCAATAGTTATTGTGATTATTGTATAAAATATAATTTAGTCTTCCATCCTGCTGTGGAATTCCTTAGACTAGAACTGTTGGATTTTACAGAACTTTCCACAAGGCATTATAGAAAGGTAGGTAAATTAGACATAAAATACATCTACCTGAAAAAGTTATTTATTTATTTATTTCTAGAAATTATTGCTATTTGCAGACAACTTCATGTCAACAGAAATCTATTTTATTCATTCATGCATGTTCATATGAAAATATTTCCTTTCTGTACTGCCTTTTTAATGTAACTTCATAATTTCTATTTTTAAACTGGAAATAAATACAAATGTGACTTTTGAAAGATTTTTCTGAAAACTCAATGAAATTTAGCTAGTTAAAATTGTACATAAGTACAAAAAAATCTACTACATCTGTAGAAGAATATATTAGAAAACTAGAAAAAATCAGATTGGTAAAGGAAATAATATTAAAATAGATCAAACAAATATCTGATCAATATTCGAGAGGTATATTTGTTGCATATTTCTGGTGGTTCAAAGTGAGATGTCTTTTTTTTTCATTTTCAATCAGAAATAAATGAAAATATTTACATTAGTCTAAATATGCATAGGAATAAAAATTTTCTTTTTAAGATTGGCTTTAGTTTTCCTGCATCTTGACATCAGGTTTCCATGGTTTTTAGCAGTATCTACTGGTGATCTAAATAACTTACAGCTAATAAAACTTTTCTTCTGATTGAGAAATTAATTGATTAGCCAGCATAAACTAAGAAAATACTATTTTTCTCTTTTTCTCTATAAAACATATCTATATTACCAAGAATAAAATTACAATTTCTTCTTTTAAAACTGTATCCCGTTTAACTTGTCAAGAACTGTTGTTGCTGGTTTGACTTACCAATGCCAAGTACTAAATGTTGAAAAAACAAAACTGATGCTAACTGTTTTAAAGAACATACTTGACAGAAGGTTAATAGTTTTTGGATAAGCTTATTTTATTAATAAGGATTCTCAAAAATTTTATAAATTTCAAAAACTGGATTTATACATATTTCATTTTAATAATCTCCCAATTTTGGTTCTGAAAAATTTAGAAAACAGCTGAAAATGCATTTAACTTCAGTCTTAGTACTTAAGGAATAAAGTTGCCAGTGGGACTCTTCACATCTCGAAGATCTATAGGCCTGAGATACTAGAGTCAAGATAAACAGAAATTGCTGAATATCTCTTTACTGACTACAGTGACTTCAAATTTTTTTTTAATAATTTTATATAAAAGAAAAGCTTTTGGTGTTGGATATTTCAATCCACCTCAGTGACTTGGGTTTACGGCTAATCTGGATCACAATTTAATAAAACTACAGACAGCTGTAAGATAGGACTGGTAAGCTGGGCTAATTTACTTATGTATGCTGTAATAGGCAGACTTTATCTAGTGTCCAAGTCCAGGTTAATTCATTTACAGCTGTATCAGCTACCAGAGGGGTCAATCAAACCATTTTGAAACGACCACAACAGAGTCATTTCCTAAAGAACAGGCAGTGTTTGTTCCATTGCTAGAAGCCTAGGAAATGTGAAATTATGCATTCCTTGAGATAAACATTGGATGTCAGTGTTGCACCACCAAATTACAGCTCCAAATGAAACAGTGAAAATGAGAGTCCAGTGCTATAGTCAGGCTTTTAACAAGACTGACTACACTACTGCTGTGTTATATGTTGGTCCTATAGCAATGTATGTCCAAGTGAAGGGGTCAACTCTTGTACACCAGGACATTGCACAAGGCAGAAATGAGTCTCCAGACATTGATAAAAAGTGAATAACACTGGCAGTGGCTTCTGGTGGAGAGAGAGAAACTGACTCCATTGCTTAATAGTAAAATCCATCAGAAAATATTATAGTTACACATTTATTTTCCTGAGTTTGATCAATATTTGATTAAGATTTTTTATTGCTTCAAGTATTTTGATACTGATACTGAAGTATTCTAGTAAAATATTCATATTATTCAGTAAGATTCTCCTAAAAATCAGGCCTCACAAAGTATCAGTCAAATAGATTCTTCTTAACCATTGGTAAAATGCCTGCCAACAGTCAAGCTTTGCATCTCCAACTATAAGTTATTTTAAAACAGATGGAAGAAACAGGTTTCAAAAAAATCTGCTATGAAGGGGCAGACTACTGGGGCAGAGTAGAAATCCTACAGCAGTAAGATTTTTGATGTAGATTACCTTTTCAGAGGTGTTCATATAGCCCTCTCATTTGCCTTTCTCAGTGCAGAGCCAACTCTCGATCTCAAAATAGAGTAATCTGCACTTTCACTGCACATCATTCCTTCATAATTTTCTAAGACTTCCCCCAGCCCATAGTATATTTAAATTCAGTCTATTGTGACGAGGCATTACAATAGGGAAGATTTATATTCACTCAGACTTCCTTATTTTATAAATCATTGAGCTTCAGTAAGTAACCCCTGCAGTGGAGCCTCAGGAGTAGGGTACAGATTACATTTAGTGGTGAGGATGTTTTGTGACCGGGACTTACTTTGCTACCACTTCAAGGCACTCATGTCCTACCTCCCTTTGTTTTTCAGACCTTATCATAAACCTTTATAGGAAAATGCTATGAATTGAAGAAGGGCTTTTTCAAATACGCAAGTATCAGCCCAAGTATATGATGAAATCATTTCCAGTGACATTTTGCTGATGTGAACTCATTGCAACTTCCATGAGAAAGAAAGGATGGGGAGCTGCTAATGTGACAGTATTCGTGACAAAGATCTGCTCTGCTTTTTCTCTCATGAATGATCAGGGGAAAAAATCACAGTCACATCACTACCCCATTTTGCAATAGGACAGTGTAACAGATCTAGTTCTTGCCATCAGCAGAACACAGAGAAAAGGAGAGAACAGGCCTTTATCCTCACATTGCAAAAGACAGCGAGGATGCACTTGCTCTCAGCTCTCTTTGCATTCTAGAATAAAGAGTAGAGCCTAAAGACTGGAACAGAGACTACATCTTTTGAATGCCTACCCAAGGCCCTAAAATGTCATCCACTGGACACAAAACCCATCCTAGAAGGCTATCTTCAAGTTTAGATCAGCACTAAGAATGTCTCTTTTCGACGTAATTGATTCAGACATATATAAACACTATAACATTTTTCTTTGTTTCTTTATTTCTGTTTTGACAGGCAATGAAAATGAAAAGCATTTATTTTGTTGCTGGTCTCCTTTTAATGATAGTTCAAGGCAGCTGGCAAAATCCTCTTCAGGATACAGAGGAGAAATCAAGGTAAATTCATTGGACCAAACTTTACTAATATTTGGCCTGAACTTTGTTTTCTTACTCTTTGAAGCCAAACATACTATGATTTCAAGATAGCTTTATGCAGTACTTGATCTACCATTGAAATTGACAGGGTTTTTAATATTGCAAAGCCTAGCACAGAAATTTGAGGTATTAAAACAATAGATACCTTATATATCCAAGAAGACTGTGTCCAATCCACTATACGAATTCCTTTTACCAGACAGCTACTGATCAATATGTCACTTGCTTTCACTTTGTGGGAGTAAAAAATAGTATTGTTAAAAAAAAAAATCAGTGCATCTGCAGACTGTACTGCAACCATTGCTGATTAACAAGGTCTAAACTTTTCACAGATCATTCAAAGCTTCCCATTCTGAACCAATAGAGGAATCTAGACAGCTGAATGAAGTGAAACGTCACTCACAAGGCACATTCACCAGTGATTACACCAAGTACCTGGACACCAGACGAGCTCAGGACTTTGTGCAATGGTTAATGAGCACTAAAAGAAATGGGTAAGCATTTTGGTCACATTGATACAGATGTTCATGCACAGAAACAGCCAAAAATCTAGCCAGTTAATTTTCTTTGTATCAGCTTCCCATCCCAGACCATGGATAAACCTCAAATAAGTAAAGTATTTGAGATAAATTTTTACATACAGTCATAGAATCATTTAGTTTGGAAACAACCTATAAGATCATCAAGTCCAGCCATTAATAGAATATTAATGTATTATTAGAAATGAGAAACATGAAAAATCAATAAAAAGGATTTGGCTAAATCAAAGTGCAGTATCTGATATGCCGCCTAAAAAAACCGTCTCAGCCTCTTTGGGGCAGATTTTCTCAGCGAATCTATTAAGTTCAATATGAATAAGATATATAACTATAATGTACAAGTCTGGGCCATTAGACCTTTAAAAATTTTCCTATCTATGGATTCTCTAATTGTGATGTTTCATTTGTGAAAAGGCAGCTGAAGTGTAGGTTTTGTTGACCACTGGATAATTCACCAGTATCATCACTGTAAGTATAAAGTAACAATTTCTACACATTCTACTAATTTAAATTCATATGTCTGAAATATAATGAATATAATATTCATCTATTAGTCATGGGAATTTACCATAATATTTAAATAATAACCAATAAAACTTACGCAGGCTCTGCAGTGTACTGGTAATAATGATCTAATGATTGTGAAATTTCATGGCAGCCAACAAGCACAGGAGGACAAAGAAAACGACAAAGTCCCTGACCAGCTCTCAAGGTATTCTATTTGTCACAACTTGTTATTTGAAACCAGTTTGAGTTCATTTTCAGTTAAACAAGAAAGAAAACAGATAGTATTCTTTGCAATGTTACCACAAACAAAGAAATATTAATCAAATACATTATTTCACACCTGCTTTTTACAAGGAAAGAGGATATGTCTCTGTTATTTATTCCTGTACCTGTGTTCTATAGCTATATGCAGTGGATGCAAGGAATGCAACAGAATGAGAATACATTTTAGGAAAGCACATTTCATGTAATCAAGGAGAGGAGAATAACATAAAAAGAAAAACTTGGTAGAGAGAAAGGCTGAAGGAAAAAAAAAATCAAACAAAAAACCCCACATAATGTTGAAGAATAAAAAAACAGTGAGAAGATTAGTGAAAGGAAGATGGCCAGGAAAATTTGCAGAGAGCTGATTACACATGATGCAATGTTCAGCCCTCAGCACTCAGTCTCATGTTACATAAACCACTTTATTACAGAAAAGAGAACACAAGACCTGCCAAAGGCCAGAATTCTGTTCCTTAACTGTGTTTTTGGGAAAGGGTTAGAGAGATTGGAAATTTTAAATAAATAAAGAAGAAATTGAGTAAGTGTTTTTGCAAAACAGATTAAAATACCCATATTAATGTGTTCTCTTGTCAGAAAATCCAAAAAGGATAGCCCAGATCACAAAGATCCTTACGTTCACGCTGTCAATATTAATAAAAAATTTGTAATAATGTTTCCGCTTCATTGAAACGGCATATCTCACAAAAAAATTAACATTTCATTAAAAATGTTCCAAACAACTCTAGTTAGCATGCTGATGAAAAGTGCAGATGGTACTAAATTAGGAGGAATGGTGACATCCCAAGGAGAAAAAAATAATAGAAAGAGCTAGATTTGGGCAGAAATTAGCAAATTCTGAAACAGAAATGCAAGTGAATTTATCATGGAAAATATTCCGTAACATGTCTACATCTCAGTGCAGTTTGCCTTCACAAGAGCCACTGTAACATAATTATGTGTTGTATCAGAGAAAGAACCACAATGAAGTGTAGGGAGGGAGAAGATGTCTTTAGTAAGATGGAGTTCATCAGGCTTCACAGTTTTCCAAGGCTATGACTTGATCAGAGTGATGATAAAAAAGGTGTTCATAAAACAACTCAAAATGTAAATTTGAAAGGAATTAAGTCTGAATAGTTTGGCTCAGAAATAATGAAGGTGAAAGTAAGGGGAACATTTAACAAAGGGTAACAAAAAGCATGTCTGAATAAGACAATACAGTTTCTAGCTCATACTTAATTAATCTAGCAAAAGACCATCCCAATACAACTGTAATTGCTTTCCACACCTGGAGCTGTTCAGAACTAGTTCAGGAATCTCTGCACAAAACTGAGTTGCATAGTACAGGCAATACCTTCAGAACTGAAACTTAACAAGAAAAAAATATGCCAAGATCACTTTGAGGTGCAAAAGGAACCCCTCTCTCCTATAGAAATGCTAGTCTGGCAAGTGGGAAATTGAAATCAATAACGAATGATAAAAAGTTAAATTCTTACGCAGTCTACTCCTATGGTACTGCTCTTCTTTCAGCAATGCAATCTCCAAGCGTCATGCTGAATTTGAGAGACATGCTGAAGGCACCTACACCAGTGATATCACCTCTTATTTGGAAGGTCAAGCTGCCAAAGAGTTCATCGCTTGGTTGGTGAATGGACGAGGAAGAAGAGAGTAAGAATCCATCCATTCCTATTATTGAATTTTGCCTAGCATTTGGGATTTGAAATCATGTCTGATGAAACCTTGAAGTGTTTTTGATCATTCTTGCTGTACTTTATGTCTTTCTTTCATATTAGAAGATATTCTGTTGGTGATTAACTACCACTTAACACTATTAAGTTCAAATACAGATTAAAACCTGTTCAGTATGCTGTTACACTCTAAAAGGTCAAGTTTTATTTAAGGTCAACACACCTAAAAGTAAACCAGACCTTCTTCCTCTAACTACCACCTTTCCCCTTCACATAACATTGCTTACAGTCTCCTTAACTCTCATTGAAATTATTCAAATCAGTGTCATCTTAAATTGCCTTGTCTTTTCTCCTTTTGCAGTCCATCTTTTCCTCTGCAATATTTCCAAGATTAAATTTTTACCAATGTCATCAGGTGTACTCTATGTGCTGATCATTCCCAGCAGTAACTAATAACATCTTTTCCTCTTCCCATGCTTCTCAGAGTCTCCCCAGACTGCTGCTGCCATAACTTATCTTTCTTTTTAAGATGCCTCTGATTCTTTTGCTGTGGTTTGCGGTTCCCTGGACACAACGCTCCACTAATGGTGTTACCTACCCATGATTTCTTTCATTTCTACCTTGTTCTCCACATACTCATTGCAGATTTCACTATCCACTTCATGTATTCCCTCATGACTTTACATCTTTTGTCATGATGGTTTTACACTTAGAAGGGCATTGCCATCAGTATCCTGCAGGCACCTTCTGCTCATCTATTTCCAATCCTCCATGGTTAGGAGCTATACCATGTAGCTGCCACTCCCCACCTTTTAACTGTTCTGTACTTATTTGTGCCTTTAGACTGTAAGCTCTTTGGGGCAGGGATTTCAGTTCATCCTCTGATTAAATATTTTACCAGCTGTAAAGTATTATGTCTCTCGCATTACATAAAAAATAATAATAATAAATGATAATAAAATACAATCTGTAAGACAAGATTGTGTGTTGTAGTTAAGGAAGACTAAATAGGTAAAAGTTTTGTAAATATTGACAATTTCCTGAAAATGCAGAGTTAAATAAATTGGGTCAGCTATGCAGAGAAGGAAAAAAGCTGTTTCCCCTTCCTAGTTATATTCAGACTTCCACTTGTTTTTCTGTCATGTTTTTTATTTTCATGAGCAGAAATAAGGTATTTCTGTATCAATTTGAGAGAAATACAGCCTCAACTGAACTTAGAAACTTAGGTGGGCAACTAATTGTAGACAACCCCTCTGCTTTCCAGTATTTAGTACTATTTGTGGTTGAACTTGTATACAGCCTTCCTTGAAATGAACCAGTCTGCCTGCCATTGGATCCAGGGCCCAGGGTGCTTCAGCCCACCTTAATGAAACCATCAAAATCTTCCTGTATTCGATGTGATGAAACAAGAGAGGAAAGTTTGCTAAATAAAACTCTGGTTTTGGCAAACTGGTTTTCCAGCAGTCAAAAAAGAATAGAACAAGAATCAGGATCTGACTCCAAGTATAAAATGCAACATTCAATGATTTTACATCAAACAAACACATAGGTTTCATACAGGTGCTTTAAGTGAGCTATTTCAATCCCCCTTCTGGAAAAAAAAAAAAAAAATTGCTGCTCTTAATAATTCTTATTAAGAATAAGGATTCTTACAAAACACTATTTTAAGTAAATAAATAGGCTTTATGTCAAAATAAAACAGAAAAAAGTATGAAAATTTGACTGTAATGTTTTAGTAGTGGTATTTCTTAACAATTCTTAGTAAATGTACTGATGCCTAATCGACATGGCATAGACATTGAGGACAAAGATATATTTTTGCTTGTTTGGCTTTTTCAAAATTGCTAGAGGAGTTTAGGCTCACGGGAAGGAGCAGCTGTCTGTTTTGAATATAATGCCTCAAAAGATGTTCTGGCATGCCTTGTGCTATGCTGAGCCATAACATCAGGCTCAACCCTTAGCTCCTTAAAATCACAGGGAAGTCTATTAGAACCCTGTAATAAGGCCCTTTAGAATGATTTGTTTGTTTTAATCTGCACATTGTTGATAATTTCTTACCTTTGAAGTTTCCCAGAAAAAGCTCTTGTGGCTGAAGAAATGGGTCGAAGACATGCAGATGGCACTTTCACGAGTGATATCAACAAAGTCCTTGATGACATGGCAGCCAAAGAGTTCCTAAAATGGCTAATTAACACAAAAGTCACCCAAAGGTGCCTGGATTTTATACTATTCTTAATATACTGATGTTTAAAATGTATTTGTCACACCTGAGGAAAATACTACTAATTTTTTTCTTAGCTATTGATATATTTGGAATATGTTGCAAACTTTGTTACAGACAGATGAAGAATGATAAGACACTAAATGGAACTCATTCCAAATATTATTTGAAATTTCATCAATGGTGAACCTCTCTAATAATTTCCCATTTAACTTGAAAGTAATTTTGCCACTGAATGTTACTATAAGTCAGGTCATATTAAATTACTGAAAAATAAAGCTTTGCTTTGCATGGGCATTCTAAAATCAGAAATATTTATTGGTAAAATTGCACCAAATTGATCATTTTTTAAAGACTGTGATATAAAACACTGACTTAATATGCAGCTTGTCATTAGTAATCTGAGCTCCTGACAGGTGACTGTTTAGGAACCCCTGCTTTAGTTTGCCTGTTTGTAAGCAAAGCAGCATTTTCTAAATGAGCACTATGAACAGGTTAATATTTAAGAATAATTTGTTAAAATTAACAAAGCATTTAAAAAGTAATTAAATGCTAATTCAAAACACATATGAGTGGCCAGATTTTTTAAAAAGTTGGCTATCCCCTTTGCATTATTAAAGCACCCAAAAAGACTAGGTGATTTTGGAAATCTGAAACAAATATTGTCTCAAAAAATTTAGAAGTTGTAGTTAAAATACAGTTTTTATTAACATGTTACTATTTTAATGTTTTTAGTTCAGCATTGAAACAAACAATTTAGGAAAAGAATCTATTAGAAACTACTAAAATGCTTTTCCTTTAGGAATAATTGTTTTCAATCTGTTATTAGAGAGATGCATTGAGAGGTCTGTGGAACTAACATCTGCTCACTCTTAAACAGAAAAAATATGTTCCACACATATTTCATAAATCTTGGGAGACTTAGAATATTTCCTAATTGCTGCTGCTTTTTTTCTTTTTTTTCTCCCCCAGAGACCTTTTGGAAGAATACCAGTAAAAATGCAGAATAAAATGGGATAAATGAAGATCTTCATTTCATCAACTGCCAGTTATTAAGAGATTCTGAAATCTGTATTCTGTCATTTACATTTGGTGTAACAAAGCTATGTCACCTTGCATGCCAGGAAATAATTGTACTATAGTTTAGTGTTGCCAAAGGTTTATATATGGAAAACCTGTCTAAGGGATGGTTTTCTTAACAGCTTTAAGACTGTGAAAGTTCAATAACTTCATATTTTCCATTTATTAGGACTAAAGTAACTCCATTTATATTTAAGGATAAAATTATTTTTCTAAAAAATTTACTTCTACACACAAATTATTCAATCACCAATTATATGTGTTATTCTTAAGGGGCTGGCAGTTACAAATGCCTGAGCAGTGAATATCCCTCTTAAAACCTTTGTTATAAAAAGGCTAAGCTTTAAGGATATTAAATGATAGCCTTAAATAAATTTTTTTCAAGCTTCCTTCCTGTTGACTTCTCATGTATATATGCCATGTTCCTCTTTGCAGTCCATTTCATTTTATTCTATTTTAGTGTCACTGAGATCTTAGAAGTGGTTTGTTTGGAATGATAAAACAAACCCAGCATTGTTGTGTCACGTTTTCTCTGCAGTGATTCCCAGAAAAGAGCTGTGTGAACTTTGAACTATCTTTAGGTGAAAAATGAATCATGTAAGATGAAGCTGGAGGGGGAAACGTGACTGAAGAGACATTTATTCTTCATTCGCATAAATTCTGGCTCAGAACAGGCGGACAGCTTTGAAAAATATTAAGTGCAATATACTCAGTAAATGGGGAAATTGTCCTGGAAATTCTTCACATTTTATAAGATTGCCAAGTCAAATCAACGCTCTCTAATTTGTGTTTTATTCCTCCCTTCATTCTTCCTCTGAGAATCACTTTTATGTGCTGCTACCTCCTACTTCCAATGACTACCCAAAGCCCTTTTTCTCCTTGCTATTTTAGCAATATACAAGGGATCTATATTAAAATGTCCTAAAGGGCAAGTGGTTTAAAAGAAATCCAATGTTCTTAACAAGTATCTAGTAGAAGGTAACATGAAATAGGACCATTGTTGAATCACAATTAGTACCTATAATCTTTGCTAGGAATAAAATTTTTATGGGAAAAGTTCTTTAAAAGCATCTGAAACTTCCACTTGGAATCTAAAATTTCCGTGAAAATATTAGATCATTCTTCCAAAGTGCTGTAGGAATGAATCTTCCCTAATTTCAGATCAGAACAGGTCATACCCAATTTCCCATCTTGATCAGCTTCTTGACTGCAACAGAAAGCTGTTCTAACATCCCAACTTTAACAATTTAAACTCAATAGAATATTACTTTAAAAAAATAAAATGTCATAGCATCCAAAAAACAACTGAAGAAAAGAAAAAAAAAAAAAAAAGGTGGAGGCTACATATACATATTATTTGTTTATTTAATCTCATTTGTACACAGTGGTTTGGGTGCAAGTGGTACTGGAAAAGATTCAGTTATGCGTGGATACATATGGTCCAGGATAAAACGGTACAAGGTAACCCTTCTGTTTCCACTGACTGACAACTGCCTTTGAAATGTTTTATTTCACTTTGTCCAGGATATTTTAGTGGTCTGAAAGACAGGATTCCACAGTTACAAATCCATTTTTTTGCAGTGTCTGTCACCAGGGATGCCGAGCCCCTCCTGGTGATGGCTTTGTCAGCTATGAAAATAGTGGGCTTTCCACACTTTTAAAAATTATATGCTTTAGCAAGAGAGGGTTATAAATTATTTTCTTGAGTTTATGCAGCTTGTCTGGAACACAACAAAAACATTTAAACTCTAATTTTCTAAGTCTTGATCTAGAGCATGAATCAAAATTAACCCTTTCTTCACAAGTGAGATGAAGCTGAGCTTGTAATCAGAAATATCAAACACATGTTTCAGCTCAACAGGACTAGGATTTATATATCCTGAAATCACAGAGCAAGTCCATATGGCACCAGTAATAAGGTATGCCCTGGATATTTCTCACACATGCTACATGCAATTCAGTAAATAGTATAAACATAGGGAGAAATAAGTCACAATCTCTTTGTCTTTACTACAAAATAGCTCTCTGTATATTGCATATGTGCTGCCTTGAACTTCCAGGTGGCCTTATATTTAGGTGTTCCCACTGTATTTTATTTGCTGAGAGTGCAGCATCTTTCCTTCTCCATACTATTTATTAAGTATCTGGAAAAATAAGCATATTGCAGTAAAACATGACAACTATTTGGAATTAATACAAAAAAAATTTAAAAATTTAAAAAAAAACAAAAAAAACCACCAAAAAACACAAAAGAAAACAGCAGAAACCTGACATGCTCAGAGGACATGTAAGAATTCATAGTTCCCAGGAAAATAATTTTCTAAAGAAAAACACACAAACTTGAAAGAATTAAGTGACAGCTGCTACTGACTACATTGAAATTGTTGTCCCAGTGACATAATCACATAAAACAGGGATTTTTCTTTCTTGATTTACAGTTAACACTCTCTTCACAATCCTCTCAAACAGAACCAATGCAAAGGTGTGTTACAAAACTGTCATGCCATTTCAACTTTCAATGCAAAGAAAAAATGAAACTCCACTGAATCCATACAAAACTTTATCCAGCCTTTATTTTGTCTCCCACAGAAACACATTGAGAAATCTGGAATACATCATTGCACCTGTAAACTGTACACATTTTAGTCACTTTTTTTTTTTTCTTTTTTTTATTCTGCAGAGAGCTTAAGTTTTACATTTTTGCAGTTTGACTCTTCCAAATATTTCTGGAGGAAAGGCTCAAATATATAAACAGATGTCTAACAAAGTATTGAGTTTTACTGAGGCTAGAAGTCTGAGGAAGACATTGCATCTGGCAAGTCCACCAACTGTTTGGGAAAGCCAACCTCAGGCTGAAAGCTGTATTTTCATTCTTTTCTAGCTCTTTGCAAACATGCAACTTCCTTATGAATACAACTGTGTTGAACATACAGTATGAAGCTACAGCTTCTCAAATTTCATCATGTAGCAGCCACTGCTGGATAGTAATTTTTTTAATTTCTTGGCATGATGCTAATACATATCTGATTACAAAAGAACACCACTGTATAAAGTACTTAGAAATATTTAGCTGGAGGAACTTTTAAAGTCTCAGGCTATCACAAAAGACAATCTGACTGAGAACCAGAAGCACGACCATAACAATTATTTTTGGGATCATGGGTGTTTTGTTCCTCCTCTGTCAGGAGGAGGAACTTGAGATTTTTTTCAAGTTGTAGAGAATAACAGTTAGGAACTATTTCAACTAAATGGAAAACATATTCTACTTTACTGACTCTTGCTGCATCACTCAGGTGATTCTGCCTACGGATTTGGGTCCTATAAGTCTCTCTGCCATGATCAGAGTCAGAGGCACTGTAGGTTATCAAAAATTTGATCTAGACATAGGAACCCAGATTTCCAAAGGCAGTTAAAATTGTGTTCCCACAGAAACCAGCAGTAGTCAGCCATATTCATTGGCGGTACTGCTCCATTTTTTTCCTCCTTAGAATTCACCATTGAGAAACTTTAAAACATAGCATATAATCTCTCAAAATATTACTGCAACTTGGCTATGAAAAGCTACAAAACATTCAGGTACATTTTTTCACAAGACTAACATAACTTGACTGTGTTGTATGTTGAGACATTGTGATGATCACTACTTAAATGTTCAGGGGGGAAAAAAAGCACAGATTGGCTGAATTATATATATGTTGTGATTCCTACTCACTAGGAAAAGGAAAATTCACCCTGGGGTGAGGGGTGATGGTGTTTTGTTTTCCTTCTTGATTGTTGATAAGACAAACAGATGAACAGTATACCAGATTGAGATTTAAGTGGAGCTGTATGAAATTCTGAAACATTGGTCATGCATTTTACAGCATATGAGATGCTACTTTGAAAAGTAATGTAAAACACTGTCAATTCACTGTGATTTTACTTTATTGAAGTGGCCTTATCTGTACTCAGGGATTAGTGATTAACAAAGAGCGAAACTGCAGCAGATCGGATGCTCCATGAGAAATGTACCCTGTAACACCTGGGACCGCTGTCAGGGCACATTAATGACATTCCTAAAGCAATCTGATACAGCCAGCACACCCTGAATTCCTGACTAGTACCAACTACTGCCTTCGAGGAGAATGGTTTACAACAATGGGCAAGAAAATGTTTGAATCTAGATTAAGTCTAAATTCTATAGACACATCTTTAATGTTCGTAAACACTTTGGTTATATCAAAGGAGACTTTTTTATCACAAAAAGCTATTATCCCACTTCCAGACACCGGTGTCTTAAGAAACAGCAGTAAAACGTTAAATGCTGTGCTCCATCTGCAGGAGTAGAATGAGGGAGCAAGCAGCATAACCTTTCTGAAAGCTTTGACAACTATTTTGAAGGCAAGACTAAGAACATTTGCTATTTCCCTTGACTTGAAATCTTGCTTCAGCAGATCATATACTTTTTCTGTTACATTTCTCAACTTGCAAAATACCTGCATCTGTCTCTGGTAACTACTAGTGTTCTGCAATTAGAAGGGGAAAATCTAACACGGATAAAACCAATAGTACCACTTATAATTACTTTTCAGAGGCTAGAGCTCTTAAAAGAATTTAGAAACTCGGTTTTTTAATAACCGGTGACACTCAGCTTTTTGAACAATCAAAAGCTTTAAAGTTTTGATTTACAGGTTATTCTATCTTTTCCAACAATTTGTCCTACTTTCTCAGCACATAATCAAAACTCTCCTTGGAAAGGGAATTGTTTTATATAATAAACAACGGTCACTTCAGCACAAAATTTTAAACTTTTGTCCTATACTTCCATTTTCTGCTGTTACTTTAAAAACCCACTTAACAGACTTACACATTTATCTCCAGTGCAAAAAAAAAACTATAAATATAAGCCCTTCCTGCAATTTTGCCAGTTTTTTCATGACTTGACTGTCAGAAAAAGAAGTTCAAAGTGCAGAAACTTTACAAGAAATGCTGGTGTTATCACAACATTGGGAGCTTTTCCATCAGCGTTTGAAGGCATTTCAATTCTGGGCCGTTATCTGATTTCCGACAGGAATCCCACCGGGGTCCCAAGTCCCTCCTCTGCCGCGCACAGCTGCGGCACCCCGCTCCCGGGCTGTGTGTGAGCTGGCGGCGGAACCGCCGCCCAAACCGCAAAGCCAGCAGAAAGCCGGGCTCTTGCACAAGCCCCAGCGCCTGCCGCTCCCCAGGCAGCCGCCCCCAGCCCCCGCCCAGCGCCGCTCAGGAGCAGAGCCCCGCGGGCACGGCGGAGCCGCAGCGCGCTCGGCTCCAGCGGCGGAGCTGCCGCGCCCGCCCCGCTCCGCGATGCCGGTGGGTGAGGGGAGGGTGGGCGGCAGCACGGGCAGGGCCTGAGCCGCCGGCGGCTGACGGGACTTCTCTTGCAGAGCTTCCTGAAGTGGCTGCTGGGGATCTTGGGGGTCGCCGTGGTTGTCGTGGCCATCACCGTGCCCCTGGTGCTGCTCACCCGCAGTAAGTGCGCGGCGCGGGGGGATCGCTGCGGCCGCCGGCGCTCGGCGCAGCCGCGGCACAGGGGGAAAGTTCTGCCCAAAGTTTCTGCCTCAGGGAACGGGGTCCGCAGAGCTGGAGCTGCTGGGTCCTGGGAAACTGGGAGGTACGGCGTCTCACCAGAGAGAGTGGGGGGCGCGGGGACAATTAAAAAGTCTCTTAATTTTCTTTTATGCGCTGGTAATGATTAGAAGCATTGTCGTTTTCACTGATTTCTGTTCTTCTTGTCGCCAAAGGCTCTCGAACCAGCAGTAAAATGCCAATTACTCGTTTTTCTAGGGTGTATTGAAGAGATTGTATTTCCTCTCATGTGCTTCGGTTGCACAACTTTTGTTAACGCCGTTGAGTGAAATGATAAAAATAGCACAGTTACAGGGGTCAAAAAAGTATGGAAAGATTCAGATGTGATTTTGAACTCTGACCAGTTCGTACTTTCCAGGTTGCCCTCGTAGCTCTGGATGTTAATGTGAAACTGCATTAAATCCTGATCAAGCAATGCACTGCCTTCAGCTGGTAGGACAGAGCTGCTCTCGTTTTGTATTCTTATGATTAACAGCTGAGCAGTCGTCATGTGTATAGTCAGCACGGCAAACTCTAAGGGAGGGTTTTCTAGGCTAGACCTAGCTCCGAGAAGTTCACCCCAAAAAAAGTGAATATGTGTAAGTGGATCTTGACGACATGTTCAGAAATCGTTTATGTGCACATAGCAAAACCTGGGGGTTTTGGTGTGTCAAAGAGGCGGGGCTCGTGTCACCGGTGCTCATGTGGCATAATTTACATTAAACTGTTTTGCAGTTCAGCTCTATTAATATTAATATCAATATCACAGTCATTCAGAACTGGATTTTCAAAGTCCGGATATTTGAGTTACATGCCTTCTAGGCTGAAACTTCCATCAGTGGATGCTGAGTCTATTTTCTCTTATTTTTGGGCAGCTTTTTGCCACTTATCTCAAAAAAGCAGATTTTTGAGGTGACAAAAATTACTCTGAATTTCACAAGTGGGGAAGAGCAAGAGAAAGGGTCTTGATAACTTATCAGATGGATGTGTGCAGGCATAACACCTAGTGAAAGAATTCGGTATGCAGGCCTGAACTCTGCTGAAGAGTTAGTACTTGTCTATCTTGATGCCAGTGCTATATCTTACTGTAAATAAAGTGGGTTTTCTTCTTTCATAAATTGTAGCATAGGAGTTCTTTTGCTCTAGAAGTGGCTGCAATTCAAGATCAGTCATTCAGTTACATAGTAAATTCATTTTACTTCAAAGAGGCATTTCTGTTCTGTGATACACAGGATACAATCATGCTGTCAGCTTTGGCTTGTGTCCTTTGGTTGTAAAAGAGTAGAACAGTGTGTCAGACTTTTTGCTGTTGGCTCAAATTAAGGCATAGGGAACATGCCCAGGTAGTTCTGTAAGTCCCTCTGGGTAAAATAAGGATTGAGATGGATTGGTCCCAGTTCAAAAATTTGAATTCCTATCTCTTCACAGATCAGGCCAGCAGTAGCATCTGAACAACTGTGACCATTGTAGTTTGGGAACTGCAGAGTTCTTTTGAATTTTTGACTGAAGGGTGCTAAACAGATGTTTTCTGTTAGCTCGGAGTGTACAGGTGGTGTACTCATAAAGTAGTAATTTGTAGGTTAGAGTAATTAATCACTAGTTTGATAATATGGCTTTTATGAACAACCACAGGACACAAGAGTCAGCTGGGGATGCCTCTTGGGACATGCAAGTGATTGAGTACAAAATGCAAGTGAAAAAATTGCTTTGAGAAGGAGCAGCTCATGTGACTGTGATTATGTGAAATCAAAGTCTGTTCTGATAAAAATCCTTGTAATTGCAGTTAAATAGTTTTTATTTCATCCCAATGGTTCGAGCATTGTACAGGAAGTAAATATGACAGTTATTGATATAAACAGGTAATTTGAGTTTGGATTTCTTACCTTTGGTCTGCAGCTGTTTTTCCTGCCATGCTTCTCAATACTAAGCTCATAAGCTTAGTATTCATGAAGCACATAATTAGTTTGATAAATGGTCTCCAGTGCAATGAAAGGTAGTGAAATTTTGCCCCTGCAGCAGAGTTCTGGCTTGTTGGCTGGCTTGTAGGCCTTGCAAGGTGAACTTCTGCTTCTTTTCTTGCAGACACTTAGCATCGACAAATAGTCCAGACTTAAATTTGCAGAGTGGTTCCCTAACTTGAGGTGCAGCCATTTACCTGGGAAAGAGGGCCTGCTGCCAGAACTCTGTACAAAATTCTATATATATTTCATTTAGATGCATGGCCTATTTTGACACTTCATTTTATATTTAATAACCACATGGGGCTACTTGCATCAAACAGTTTAATTTCAAAACAGCCTTGGGGCTTTTATTTGAAGTCTGCTGATCAAAGCATTGTTGTGCTTTGAGGAGCTATCCAACAGGTGACTACAGTAACAAGTTGGTACCCTTAAAGCATGAGTATTTTATAAAAAAAATTTGGTCTGTTTGTTCATGATTCACCAATTTGCTTACACTTCTCACCTTTTTTTTTTCTTCTATAATCTTCCATGCAAAAGGCAGATTGAAACATCCCATGTCCATGTATCCCTTTACCACTTCTCTAACTGCAGGTGTTGTTACAGCTGGGCAGGAATGCCAGGAGTGGGAGGATGAGCAGCCAGTGCTGAGAGCAGGAAGGAGACAGTGCAGTATTTACTGTTATTCTGCTGCCTTCAGCAGGTCCTAGCCCTAGTGTGAGGGTCCCATACAGCTGTCTGTCCACAAACCAGGTTTCTTCATCCACAGGTTTAATTCTCCTAGGGTGAGATATTCACTAAATGAGAAGGATCATCACCATCATGATGGGTGTTATGTGTGTGCTTTTGTGGTATTGTGATAGAAATGTGCCTAGGAGAGGCTGGAAGAGCACAGCAAGTCCTGGAGAACTTAATGACCTCAAGGTGCGTGAGTGTTCCATGTGAGTCTGAAAAGAAAGGGAATGGACATGTTTTCCTGCTACATGTCCTTGACTTCTGTAACTCTCATTTAACTCAGTTATCTACCCTAATTCAAATGTTGAGTAATATAATATAAAACCCCATTATCAACAGTAGATTGCTATCTGTAGAACACTTCTTATTTCCTTGCTTTGCATGAGATGGGGTAAATTTGAGAGGGATTCCAGAGCTATTGATTACCAAGTTAATGATTAAATCCTTTCAGGGAAATCTCTGCAGCCCCATGGAGTAGCTCTTGGATTAACCACTCCGGGACATGTCACAGCACTCAGTCATTGGTTGTGGTGTCTCCTGAATGTCATGTATCAGCCCCTGGATATTAGATAGAATTCAGGATGAAGTGAGCCTTAGCCTGAGCCAGCAACATAGTTTTTACCTACTTTTGTGCTGGAAATCTACTTCAGTGCTCTAACTGGCTCATGGTAACTGGGGGCTGGAGCGTACAGGAGGGGGAAAGAGTTAGAGTACTCTTTTTGTGTTGTAAGAGAAATGGGCAAACAACAGGTTTGGAAAAGCTAGCCTGAAATGTTTCCTCCTTCTCTGACCACTGAATCAGCCAGGATTCCCTTGCATCTCTCTCACTGCTCCTAAATTACATGCTTTGATTGCAGATCATTCTTGCTCTTCTGCTGTCACTTTAAAATGGCAATAGCCATTCACCTTTTCTGGTTTTTATAACTTCTCTCTTTCTCATTATTACTGAACATCATGCTTGCACTTGTCTTTCCCTTTTTGTGGTTTTTCCAGTCTCTCTCGGTAGTGGTGAACACGCGGTAAAGCTTCCAATATTACTGCTTTTATAGTTTTCCATAGTTTAAAGTCAATTACTTGCCTTTTTTTTTTTTTTAATTACACATGGAAATTAGGAAAATGTGCCTTGACATTGGGGAATAAGAAGTACATATACCAAAAGCAATTTCTCAACATGGTTTCACTTTGGTATGGTGATCTGTCATACCATAAACCTTACACAATTGTTAACTTGCTCTTTGCTTTAGACACGTCCTGATTTTGGCTGGAAATCAGGTAATTTTCTCCTGGTAGCTAGTCCAGTGCTCTGTTTTGGATTCAGTGTGAAAAAAATGTTGATAACACACTGATGTTTTGGTTTTGCTTGCTCTTAAGTCATGGACACCAGTTTCCCAGGCTCTGCCAGCAAACAGGTGCACAAGGAGCTGGGAGGGAGCATGGCCAGGACAGCTGACCAGACCTGGCCAAAGGAGTATTTCATAACACAAAATGTCATGCTGACATATACTGGGGGGTTGGCTGCGAGGTGCCAATTGCTGCCTGGACAGGCTGGACATTGGTCAGTGGGTGGTGAGCAAATGCATCAGTTGTCTTTCTTGGGTTGTATTCTTCTCGCTCTCCTTTTCATTACAAATATTATTACTTTTATTAGGAGTATTATATTCAGTTTTATTTCGGTCATTAGCTGTTCTTATCTCAACAAGAATAAGGTTTAATCAAGGTTTATCTTTTCCTGATTCTCCTCCCCATCTCCACTGAGCATGAGGGAGGAAGGAAGTGAGTGGTACTTGGTTGCTAGCTGGGGTTAAACAATGTCAGCACCTCACACCTACAGAAACCAGCTCAATTTTTCTCTGAAGAGAGGATGTCATATTAAAAGGAAATTCCAAAATTCAAACAGAATTGTTTACCAACTTTGTATGAGTACTACTTACGTAAAAGGTTAAGAGCCTTCTTTGCAGAAGGACTTACAGTTATACTGTTGTAACAGGGGAATTATGATGTAACTATTTCTAGTATATCATTATGACAGTGGAAATATATATATGTACTGCAGGGGTCAGACCAGGGTAGAGATGAATCATAGAATCATTAAGATTGGGAAAAACCTTCAAGATCATCAAGTCCAACCTTTGATTGAACACCACTTTATCAACTAAACCACAGCACATCCTGTCATCTCTTAAACATTTGCAGGGAAGGTGACCCCACCACTTTCCTGGGCACTCCTTTCCAATGCTTAACCACCCTTTCAGTGAAAAAGTTCTTCCTGATGTACAACCTGAACCTTCTCTGGCACATCTTGAGGCTATTTCCTCTTGTCCAGTCACTATCTTCCTGGAAGAAAAGCCTGCCCCTCACCTGGCTACAACCTTCTCTCAAGTAATTTTAGAGAGCAATAGCCCTGAGAGTTCCTCCTGAGCCTCCTCTTCTCCAGGATGAGCACTCCCAGCTCCCTCAGCTGCTCCTCACAGAACTTGTGCTCCAGACCCATCACCAGCTCCATTGCCCTTCTGTGGACACACTCCAGCACCTCCGTGTCTGTCTGTAACTGAGGGGCCTGGAACTGGACACAGCACTTGAGGTGTGGCCACACCTGTGCCAAGTACAAGGGGACAATCACAGCCCTTTTCCTGCCGACCACATTATTCCAGATACAGGCCAGGTTGCCTTTGGCCTTCTTTTCAAATGGATCTGAACAACAAGAACCAAAATTTGGAATTCAATGTATGTTGAGTATCTTTGGTCAGTGGCACAAAGGGGATAATTAAGAATATATTGGTAATGGCCTACCTTGTAGATTAGGAAAATGTTTCAACTAGAACTTCTATGACTGTACCCTTACAGCTTGGCGTGTGTTTTCATATTCAGATACTATGTGGAAGGTGTTGACAGAAAATGAAATTTTAATTTTATACATAGCCAACAAATCTTAATAGTGGCCTGATTTTTAGTAATGAGACCTTAGCAAAATATGTATGTCACCAGGGAGAAAAACATTCATCAGTTTGGAAAAATCCCTAAACCTGTTCATCAGCCACCTGTCTTAAATTGCTTCTCCTTTTCCAAGAGAGAGTTTTGTTGCTTTCCGAAGCCCCTCAGATTGAAAATGACACTTTCTCGATTAGGAAGAAGTCATATTCCCAACTAGACAACTGTGTATGAATATTAAATACCCACTTGTTCATAATCCATCAAATTAAATATTCAGTTAAATAAATAACCTGAGAAATTAATATTCTCACAGAAACTTCAAGAGCAATAAACCCAACCTAGTAATTTTTTTTTTAAGAATATCATTTCAGATGGAATTGAGCAAACATTTTTTTAATCTTTTATTTTTAGACTAAAATCATTGTTTGTTACGTCTCTTGCAGCAGTAGTTGTACAGTCTGTGTTGTATATCTACAGTTTTCTTATTGTTTGGAAATAAGAGTAAAGTTGTAATAGCTGATATAAATGTCTTCCTGCCATGTTCCAGATGTCACAGGTATCTAACCTACAGAAAGAGAACCTGCAAAAACTGTTGTGGGGTGTTTTCTGTGTGTGTGTTCCCAGGGACTTCCAGGGCTGTCTTTTTCTTCATCAGCATAAGGAAAGAGAGGGCAGTTTGTTGAAAAATGTCCAAAAGACCAGGGTCTCAGAATTGATAGGGGCAGGTTAGCACCTTGGTTGATTGGCCACCGTGTCTGTAATTGAGTGTTTTTATTGGTTGCTTTTATTCTAGTCTTTTTATTTTCAAATTTAGTTGAAATTAAAATTCTTTCCCTTCTGGACCCTGTAAATAAAAGTGTAGATGCAGGTAGATGAAGTTAGATTTTAGGTTTCCATTAAAAAAAAAGGCAGGGAGGATGCAAAGAGAGAATTGTACACCTGGATTTAAAATCTGTAGTCTTTGTTTTCAGAGAAAAAAAGATCACAAAGATTCACAGACTGAGTTGTTGTTCTTACTTGTCATACTTTGGAAAAAGTAGCTTGGGCAGTATTACTGCAGGCAATATGAAAGAAATACTTTACACAGAAGCTGACTGCAGTGTGCTGAAGCTGACCAAACTCATTAGCTTAACTAGATTCAAAGTTTCACTTGGTCTTTTCAGAGTAACCCAGTTACTTGGCTTTAATTTTCCAGTCAAAATTGCAATGCTAAAATAAACTTTAAGATACCTTGGTTAAAAGCACATCAAAAGAGGGGTAAATATTTAATCAATTATTTCATCATGATCTTATAATGAAGTGTTTGTTATTTAATTACGTTTTTTTAATTAGACCTTCCCTGAATATTTTACCATTTCTGAGATGTTTAGGATTTTTTTTTTTATTTGAGGCATTTCTGAAATTTGAGTTTAAAGATAAGCAAGTGATTCACAATCGTAACTATTAGCAACTGGGGCTCTGCAGTGAACTTCCCAGAGTAAGCATGGGGAGAAAGGCACAAAGATCACTTTTTTTCAGCTTTTGAGGAGTACTTGTTTGCTGAGGTAAGAGAGCCAGAGGTCTTCTAGTAATTTTCGTCACTGTCAAAAAGGTACTTTCATTTCCATGAGTTTGTTGAGTGACCTTGCTGGCACTCCTTTATTTTATGCTTGCTGAATTTACCTTGCAATAAATTTTTATTGTCTTCCCACTGGTACTACTTTAGAGATGGTTACCTAAAACACTTTAATAACCAGTAACAAAAATCCACTTAGGAACCAGGTTAAGAAGCTGGGGTGGAACAATTTGCAGCAAGATCAAAATCTCTCTTCTGTCTGTTTCTTTCAGAAGAGACCTCTTCAGGAAAAACGTACACTCTACAGAATTACTTGAACGATGACTATAATTACAAAACATATAATTTGGAGTGGATTTCAGGTAAGTAATTTATACATACAACTTGAATGTCAAGAAAATGTACTACCTTCAGCAGTGTGCTACCTTCGGTCACCTCCTGCTGAGGTGACTACTGTATTCTGAAAAAAAGTCAAATTATTTAATAGTACCGTTATAGAACAGTGCATGTCTCAAAGGGTTGATTCCTTATTTCCCTTTGAAATACGCTCACGTTCATGGCTAGTTACATTCTCCTAATGCTAAAAGAGCATACTTCTGTGCTGTAGGGTAGAAGCATGTTACCCTCTGAGGAGTGTCAGCTTCCTGAGCATCAAGCTGCCAGGGAACAGGGAGATGCAGGCTGCCCTTCCGTTCGAGTATGCCTAGTGCCCCAAGGGAAGGAGATGCTGTAAGGTGGATGCTGTGAGCTCCACAACTACATTTTGTCAACATCCTTGTGCTATAAGCATCCTTTCACAGCATTGACCAGATTCTTGGATTTTATTTCCTTCTTAAAAACATAAAGGGAAAATAGAAGTTACTGGTGAGCATTTTACTTACTTTTTGTTGTCATCTCTCTTGTGCTTTTAGGAAATCAGTATCTTCACAGTGCAGATAATGGGGACATCCTGTGTATCAGCGCTGACAATGGAACATCCTCAGTAATCCTGGCAAATACAACATTAGTATGTTGACTTATATATAATATATGCAGACATTGGGAAAGATATTGGATCTCATCTTTTGTTTTGCACTGTCTTTGGAACAAGATTCATGTGTTTCTTTTACCCTTCCTTTGTTGACAGGATGAGTACCAGGCAAGCACAGCTATATTGTCTCCTGACCAAAAGTTTGCTCTTCTGCAATACAGCTATAAAAAGGTACAAGTGCACTTTACATCTGAGGATGAAACTGGAAAATAAAGGGAATGGGAATAAATGTGAATGAATAAATAAATGGGAAAAACTGAGAGAACATGAAGGAGATGCAGGAGGATAGATGAATGTGATGAATGTCTGTAAGGGAACTGCCAAGTTGAGCAGGCAGGAGGAGAAGAGACTGGTATTATCTGTGAGCTTGGCAGAAGAGAGTTGACTGCCCAAGGAAAAAAGGCATCTGGATAAAAAGTGGGTGGAGAGTTATTGCAAGGAGAACAAGGCTGGATGGTTTATCTGGGAAGAAAATCTAGATGAGTAGATAGGAATGGCTGTCCCTGGAGTTGTGTGGGTAAGGAGAAGTGATGAGTAGATATGCTGGTATACATCTGCTTGTATATGTATGCTATATATATTTGTGGTTGTTACATCGTGGTGGTAGGAGGTAAGAGTTTAAAGCTGAGGTGAATGAAAATCTGCATGTGCTTTAAAGAAGGCTTGTGCTTGGAGTGGGCTTGTGTGTCCCTGTTGCCTCCTGTCAGCAAGCACATAAAAAGTCTGCAGCAGAATGCCTCATCCTGGCATGGTGCTGAACCATGCAACAAAGGTCAACCCACATTTATTCCAGGTGGCATGAAAACCTGGCTGTGTGCCAATTGAGAAGCCTAATGGAGGTAATAATTTGCTGTGCAGTTTGTGCACTGAGAAGCTGCAAACTTTGTTGTTCTTTCCTTTTCTTTCTAGAGGTGCCTGTTGTGTTTGTAAAAAGTTCAGTGCTACCTTGTGCAGTGTACAAATACTTGAGCACTGCGTCACTGAGCATTGGCTACATGTTCTGCCTTGCAGTCCCAGAGTGATTCTTGCACTGTGCCAGACACAGTCTGTGCACTCAGTCATCAATTTTTTTTGGTTTTAGCTTCTGTGCTGGGTCCTCCTAAGCCAGTTACCTTTCGGCTTGTTGAATCGTTCAGAATTATTTGATTCTTCACAAAGAGCCAGAAAATGCCTAATTTTTTACCAGCCACCCTACACATCCCCTCTACTTGCAATTTATTGCTCTGTAGTATTTTATTTGTTGCATTCATAAGAATTAGTTTTGTTTTAATGCTGAAGCAAGATATTTTAACCTTTATATAACAGTGCGATTGAAAGTTTTGTTATTATTAATCTTTATTGCAAAGAAAGAGAGTAACAAAATGAATCATGAGGATGCAGACACTTGTTATGTAATAGCCATCTGTCTGTGTAGTACTAAGTTGTTGGTTTAGATCTTCATACAAATATCCAAGAACCCTCTTGGAAGGAGCACTATTGCAACATGTCAGTGCTGTGGGCTAAATCAAGGCTCTCCAGCCCCACATAGTGAACATGTTTAAATGTGTCTGCATTATCATCATCATCTTTCTCTCTGGTAAGTGCCCACAGAGTGATACAGATTTCAAGAGGCAGATTTCTCAGAGAAGGGTTTTATTTCTGTGACAATATGAATGGGAATAGGTCACTCTGGTACTGGAGGAACTGCTGCAGACATACTGCTGGAGCTTGTGAGAACCACTATAAAATAAGATGCCAAGTTCAATAATACAACATGAAAAATGAAACAGAAGACAGCAAATGAGCCAGTAAAGCACAAGGAGGATTAACTGCACACTCATGATTGTCTGCCATGTAGTTACAAGGATTTCTGAAAATCCACAGCATCTCTGGCATCTGTATCTCTGACCTTAATCAGTCAATGGCCTCTGTCATAGTGTTTAAGTGATGACCCCACAAGGGTGGAAATTCTTTAGTCTTGCCTTAAACCTGGTAGAGATCTGTTACCCTTGTATTCACCATTGTGAATGCCATTGTGTTCTCTCTACCTTAATAAAAATCACAAGGAGGGTTTTAGGGGTAATTCAAACTGCAAGATATGAAACCTGGTGAAATTTATGTTCTTAATATTGAAATAATTCTTTTGCAGTTGTGGAGGCATTCCTTTACAGCTTCATATCACATCTATGATTTCAGTAACAGGTCAGTAGTTTTTGCATGTAAGATGTTGTTTTAACATTCTTTTCCACTGAAATGTCATTTCACTGATTTCTCATGGCTGCATTTTGGTTTTGTTTTTCCAGTTCTATCTTAGATGATGGGCTACTACCTAATGATACACAGTATATATCCTGGTCACCTGTTGGTCATAAACTGGTTAGTAAAGAAAAGTGAAACTTATATAAACAGCCCTTTTCATACACGTGACATGGAAACTCATGATGTCTGTACCCTTGAGGTTTTGGGGCTTTCCTACTGCTAGGTAAAGTAGCTAAACTAGTTTCAAAAATGACTACTGTTGCTGGAAAGACTCCAAAGTCCTCTGCGTGCTTTGTTTTGTTCTTTAATGAAAATGCATTCCTGAAAGTAACTAGTTGCCCCAGTAGTCATTAAATGCACAAATGCACAGGAACTTCATGTTTTTACAGTTGCAGACAGTAGCTCATCCCTTTCAAAGACAGCAGCATTACAACTGTCTATTTAATCATCACTGTGATTTTTATCTCCTGATTACACAATAATCAATGAAGTTTTACTTGATGGAAGCATGTAATGGGATTACAGGATTAAAATCTGTCTTGTCCCACTGTTGTTTCCTTCGCCCCTCCAGTCCATGTCAGTGGTGACAACCAACACATTTGCAGGGCTTGTGGGCTTGTGCCCTCCCTGTGTTGAGCAGTTGGACTGTCACGGGAGAATGTGGTGTTTATTTATTCCTACTGCTTAGTGAATTAGTATGTGAATTATAAAAACCAACAACAGAAGCAAAGGAAGTTGAAAAGTTTCTGCCTCTTGGAGCAAAGCTCTGGGATAAAACTGTGTTGTTCATGTATTGGAGATGAAAACCAGGGGTGATTAAAGACACAGGCAGGTGCCAAAAACTAGAGTTCTGAGTCCTCCTGAAGCAATGTACCATCTTTGCAGATCTGTTGACAGCACTGAGACCCAGTGAATGTTTTACCAAAGCCCTGATAGTTTTCTTTGAAAGACAAATTAGTGGAAAACAACTACTGATGAAGGAAAATAAACTTGAATTTCGGAGAAAATGATTTGCAAGATTTTCAAAACTTGATGCAGTCATGTCACTTTTCATAGCTGATTTGGTTTTGTGCATCTAGGCCTGAAGTTATGTGTCTAACCCTGGTCTGTATTAGTATTTGTATTAGTAATTCCAGTTTTGTTGAGTGTGAATGCTGTTTGATGAAGTGCAGTTTTTAAAGATGGTTTTTGTCATCTGGTCTAAACTGAGCAGTTGATGAAATAAAGGAATTAGGATTTACTGTAATAGTAATTGTTATCACAATGATATTTTGCAGGCATATGTTTGGAATAACAATGTTTATGTGAAAGCTTCACCAACAGCAGAAGCTGTGCAAATCACTCAAAATGGAGAAGAAAATAAAATTTTCAATGGAATACCAGATTGGGTATATGAAGGTAACTACATCAAGCAATTTTTACTTTCCATTTTTATGGAAACTTTTAGTGAAAACTTTGGTTTATTGTTATTATTATCTCATTCCTTACCACTGAAAAACTCAAATTAATCAAAGTCTGTATTTTAAAAGAAACATGCATCCTTATCTGGGCTTAATACCTGGCTAGTGTGAGGATCTAAGAATATATATGAGTTTGCATTGTGTCACTGGAAATCCTGCTGTGAATTAGCTTCACATGATAGATTATAAACATTGACCTAATATCTCATTTCAAAACCCTAACAAAGAGTCTGCATTTTAGTATCTAAAGTTCAATTTTTTAAGAAAATCCTATGAAAAGCTAAAGATAACAGCACCTGGAATAGAAGAGCTGACTTATCAATTATAACTTAAATACATTTTTATCTCTTTCAGAGGAAATGTTTGGCACCCATTCTGCTCTGTGGTGGTCTCCAAATGGCAAATTTTTGGCATATGCATCCTTTAATGATGCAGAAGTTCCTGTTATAGAGTATTCCTTTTATTCTGAGGACACCTTGCAGTATCCAAAGACCATTAAAATCCCATATCCCAAGGTCTGTGTTATTTATTAAACATGTTTGTTCTGTAGTTTCATTAAGAGAGTAGTCTCATTTAATCAGTTCCTGCTAATGAAAATATTGTCTGTCTCTCCTCAACAGCTTGCTGTGATTACTCTTTCTGAAGTCAACAGCATCTGGCAATGTTAAAGTATTTTATTATCTCCAGGGGAAAGAAAAATGAGGAAAAAAGAGTATGATTTAAGGTTTTGTTGTTTCACCATAAAATTTGGAGGTAGTGAGAAGATGTTGAGATAAAAAAGCTCTCAGGTAGTTAAGTTGCATTTAAATACAAAGCATTAGGCAGATGTCCATTAGGTTAGGGCTGTGCAAGGTATTGATAATGGAATTTTCTTCAGCTAATCTCACATTTTCAGTTTCCTGTATTGAGAGGAAGAGGAGGAATCTGCTAAGGAGTTTCTTTGCCCACACCTTAAGCTCTTCTAGTTTTACCTGTAAGAGTGAAACCTTTAGTGCAAGGAGCTCCTTCCCCCTCCTTTTCACGTGACTTTATAGCTACTGCTCGTGGCACAGTTGGTACCGGGCTGAATGGGGTGAGAGAGTGCAAAGAGATTCCTACATGTGCTCCATGTGAGCTGGGTTTCCTATTTAATACAAAACTTACCTGTTACTTGATGGTACACAGGATTTTGATTACTTGAGCAAAGCACTTAAGACATAAAGCAAGGACAAATTACACTTAGAGTACAACAATTGCACTACCCTGGTGAGTGTCAATACAAACATGTTCTCATCGTTGGCCTCCACAATACATTCACCATCACAGTGCTGGGCATCCCCATTGCTGGGGAGGAATAGATGGGTTGAAATCATCTCAAGCCCATCATTTTAGTTCTTTCTGTTCACCCCTGGGTGTTTATACTCTGTGTTGGCTTAAGGCATCAACATGCCCCACCCAATCCACAATGGTCTGGCCATCTCAGGAAGATGGAATTTTTTTCAAATCAATTTTCACTCTTGATTAACAGGGCAGGACGGATGACACAGACAGCGTATTGCTCATCTGGTACAGCAGCCTGGTGGAAAAACTGCTCCGTTTGTGCCAAGCTCAGCTTTCTCTGCAGCAGCCATGACCACTCCCTACCCTTTCCAAAGGTCCTGGAGCACATGGCCTTTGCCTGTGCCCTTGGAGCCTCCCCCAGAGGGGTCACTGCCAGCTGCAGATGCTCTGCCCTGAGCATGGCCCCTGAGAAGAGACACAAGTGTAGAATGAATTGCCAACCTAAGTTACACGTCTTATTACGAGCCCCTTTTGTTTGGAATATTGCTGACTTCTGGAGGTGGATCAAGTACAGCTACCTGTTACCATGAGGACTTGGCTGGTTAACTGCAAGAGAAACAGCGCTTACTGACACAGCTCTTTTGCTGTCAGCAGTATTACATTAGAGATAGTGGAGTACATGCTGCAGTCACAGCTTTGATCGTGATATAGGCAGCTGTGATATGATTACTTAATGTAAGGTGCTGCTTCCATGGAGAAGCACTTTCCTGTGTGTTAGCAGTGGATTTGATTCTGTTCTAGGTACTGTGTGTGGCATGTAGGATGAGATATGGTCAAATACAGCAAGCCTTGTGATTGATTCTAAATGTAGTAGTCTTTATTATCTAGAAACGCTAACTAACACTTTTGTGTGAAAAATACAAATGGTAATTCACGTATCAATCATAAAACTGCATTTAGGAACTTCTCTTTTCACATGTGTGCGGTTGGCTGGTTTTACCTTTCTGTCTGTTGTAACTTACTCATCTATAATTTCAAACACTTACTTCACCAAGAATATTATCTCTTCAGAAGTACAATGAAAATTTTTATTTTTAGGCAGGAGCTACAAATCCAACTGTACAATTCTTTATTGTGGATACCACATCGCTTTCAGCTCCCAACCCTGTTGAAATTTCTCCACCTCCAGAAATAAAAGGAAGGTGAGAAATTTTGGTTAAATATTTGATATTTGATTGTTGTTTTGTTTTTTTTTTTTTGATGGGAGAGGAGGAGCTTTTATATGTGACCTCCTTGTATTCAGTGTATATGGCAGTTCTTCCCTGTAATGTGGCTCTGGTAGCAACAAGATTTACCAGAGAAAATCTGCACAGAGATTATCCTCGTAGTGATTATATATAGATGGCATATTCCATGTATGTTATATTCAGAATGTGACAAGTTCTTGGCTCATCACATTCAGTGGAGTCTAACTATGGTGAAGTCATTTCACAGTACAACTTTAATATGAGCAAGTTTTTGTATAATCAAATTATAATATATGTATTTCAATTCACTGGGGGGAAAAAACCCAACAAAACAAAACCTTAATGGTAAGTGAAGATTTGATTTCATTGGAAGCAGACTCCTTGCTAAGGCAAGGTATCATGGTTGTCTTCAGATTTATACTTAAAATGTTTGTTTTCTTTGGGAAGATGGTGAAAATCAGCACCTCTCAGAGTAAATGGAAAAGTGTATTCCTCAAAATGCCACTGGAAATGCACAACATGATATAAATGTATTTTGTAAAGAGCAGCTACATCAATTTAAAGTGCATGCACACAATTTGGTATCTCAGATCTTGGGTTTTGTTTTTTTTCTTTTTAACAGTATTGTGGAAATGTTTTAGAGGTTTGCACTTACAAACATGATGGGTATGAAAGCACAGGTTACACTGATAAACCAGAAAAAAACAAAGGTCTGGTAGATTATGCATAAAACTAGCATTTTATACGTGGGGGCCAAAAGGCTATAACTAGAAAATCAGTACTCTTCCGTTTCAGTCCTCACCACAGTGAAACATCCATGTGTTAACAGAGATGTAAGTTCTTATGAATATGTTGTTCTTTATCTTCCGTTACAGTCACACTGCAATAGCTACATGTTAGATAGCTGTCACATCTTGTTTTCCTCCAGAATTCCAGTGCCTCGGAATAAAAAGCCCTTTACATTTTGCTCAGTACTGATTAAGATCTTTACTGTCTTAGAGGGTTTTTTAACCTTTTGTTAATACCTTATGGAAGTTGATGTGAGGAGAATAACCATCAGCTACCTTCCAGCCTTGCACCCATCTGGCTAACGGGTGTGAGTTACATGGAGTCCATCCATTTGTAAATGAATTTTGCCACTCTGTTAGTCAGGATTAATATCAATATAAATCTTGAATGATGAGTTCAAGAATCAAAATTCGCTCCTTCCCAATGGCTGATCCAAACAATGGTCAAGTCTCACCATATGTGTCTTGCAAAGGTTGAGGTGACCAAAATGAGTCTTGGGGAACTTTGCAAGAGCAAAGGTACAAGAGTAGGAAAAGGTGAGCAGTGCGCTGTGTTGCTGTTGGGTAGGGTTTTTTCTGGAAGAAAAAGTACTGAATATTTACATTGTATTTATATGCATACCACTGTATGACAGGAAAGGTTAGTTTTTGTGATGGAAAATATGAATCTGGAATGGCAGTGCTTTGCCATATGATGGTACTTGAAACCTGACACTCTGCATGAATGACCGGCATAAAATCCATCCAGCATTTAAACACTGGTTTTGGCACCATGGATACAGGGGGTTCCTGTTAGCCAACAGGAGGGAGAAGAGTGGATCTTTCATGTCTGAAATGATATGTCCTAAAATAAGCTGACTTCTGAAAAGAGTAGTTGCAGAGTATCTATCCCTTTTCAGCAACAAATGAGGAAGGGCAGTGCAAAACTACTGTATTTTATACTTGAATTAATTGTACCTTGGTTAACCTTTTGTGTGTTGTTGAATACTGAAGGTGCATTCACACTCTCACAGGGGAGAAATATGTATTATAATAGCTCGATAAATAGTTTTGTTTGTTTGTTTTCCTTGTAATGTCTGGTTAATGATTTACAGTCACCAGAATTGTGAATTTCTCTCACTTTGAAGGAATGAAAACTGTTAGACTAATTCCCCTTACACAAAACAAGGGAAACCACTTATATAGGTACAGGAAGAATGACATTTTCCTTTTCCTAGTTTTTTTACAAACAAGCTCCTGCAAACTTAATGGCAGTAGGAATTAAATGACCTGCTGACTTACCAGTCAAATATAAATGCAGAAATAGACCTTTTCCAAACATGATTTTGAAACTGTAATCTAGAAATAAATCTGAAGGTTTTTGATAACCAGCTGACATATTTTTAATCCATCCACACTAATTGTAGTGTTTCCCTCCCTAAACTGCAGTGATCAGAAAGATACTCTTATCACAAAACTTCCCACACATTTTTGTTAACTAACTTTGGGGGAAAAGGGAACATGAACTTGGAACTAAGTCAAATGTGCAAATTACGGTTAAAAATGTATACTTGCTTTGGAGGGGAAGTTTGTTTTATTTTAGTTCATAAGGCTTCAAGGAGATAGAAGAGATCTAAAATAAGAAAAGACAGTACATCTAACAGATCCTTATGGTAAACAAAGCCACTAAATTTTATGTGGTTCACTTTTTAAATTAATATACAAGAATATTCATGAATTTATTTTTTTTCCTGATACTTCATTCTTCATGTCAGTTGGGTGGTATTCTGAAGATGAAGGTTAAATATTCAAATCATAATATCTGGTTTTGCTATGATCTCTCCCTCCATTGTAGCTAATGGAAATAACTACTAAATTGAACAAAAGTAAGTATCACTGAGAAAATAATTACAAGCAAGCAACTTCAGGCATCTAAGGATAAAGTTCCTTAACCTAAGGCATATAGAACTTAATATTCAGAAGAATTTCCTCTGCTCTAGATGCACACAGTACAAGATTTATGAACAGCCTGGAGTAGCTATTATTTTATGCATTAGAGAATAGCTGTTAAAATTTAATTGCAGTTTCTGGAAGTGGGTTTGCACAAGCCATCTAATTCTTTATTGTATCTATGAAAATAACCAAGGCATCTACGAGCAGCAAAAACAATTTATGAAAAAATTGTTCAATTACATTTGCATCATTGTTTATTGTTGAGGAGTAGATTGTAATGAAAATAGCCAGATGAGTCTCATTCAATGAATTGCTGAATGCAATTGTATGGTATGCTATTATAGAGAGTATTTTAAATATCTTATGTTGTTGCTGTTTCAGGGATCATTATTTGAGTGTTGTAACATGGGTGACAGATGAAAGGATTTGTCTGCAGTGGCTCAGAAGAATTCAGAATTTTTCAGTCCTCACAGTCTGTGACTTTGAAAATGCTGCTTGGTCATGTCCAAAGGTAAGAAAAATTAGGTGGGAAAGTTGTAATGGTAAATTAAACTAGAAAGGAGTAGAGTATATCTGTATGTTTATCTTTGTAGAAATAAAGCCTGATGCAAAATAAACATAATTGTTGTGGGATTGTTTGTTTTTCTCGTTCTTAGGGAAAACAACTTACTGAAGAAAGTACAACTGGCTGGATTGGCAGAGTGAGTGTTCAATTTCTAAAACTACTACATGCTGAATTCTGATAATTGTAAAAATTTTATTTGAGCCTGTTGCATTTTGCAGTGTCTCTCGAGTGTAGGTCCAATCTTCTCACTTGCTGTGTTTTACATGTGCAGGAAAAAATTATCTCAAACATCACCCCATGCCTGGGGTTTACTTCTTTGTGGGTAATGGGTTCTGAACTCCCAGCCTGGGCTGACAGTGCAGTATGGCTGGAGCTGTAATCATGCCCTCTGTGACCTGTGCATCTTGTTGACAGGACAAGAGGTAATGGCTTTAAATTGAAAGATTAAATTCAGATTAGGTGTTAGAAAGAAATTCTTCACTGTGAGGGTGGTGAAGCACTGGAGCAGGTTGCCCAGAGAACTGTGGATACCCCATCCTTGTGAGTGTTCTAGACCAAGTTGGAGGGGGCTTTGAGCACCCTGGTCTAGTAGAAGGTGTCTCTGCCCATGGCAGGGGAGTTGGAATGAGATGAATTTCAAGGTCACTTCCAACCCACACCATTCCACAATTCTGTGATTTTATGTTCAGCTTACCAAAAGCATAGCGCCCTTTCCAGTGCCCTTTCTACTTCTGACCTGCTGCTTTTGTAGCAGTAGGCAGGGGAGAAATGCAGGAGCCTAGATTCAGAATTCCCTTTGTTTGGGGGAGTTGCCAGCTCTGCTGGTTTACCTGCTTTCTAGTCTTCCTGCTACCTCCAGAAAGATCTAGGGAATAAAACGTATTAAAAAGTGTGTTCTGTAGCCTGTGAATCATACTGGAATAAAGGCATAGAGGACAAAAGTAATTTTTAGTGTATCAGGTTGCAACAAACCATTCCAGGTTTTAATTGAGGCTACTTATTTATTTTTCCCCCACATGAAATATCCACTAAAGAGAAGTGGGGACAAAATGCATGTAACTGGCCAGATTAAAATTTTCATGCACTTCTGCCAAACCAGCCACTACTGTCTGGATGATGCTTTCCAAGCTGCCTCTCAGTCCTTTTGTACATGGTAGAGAGTAGGCACCTAATGAACTACACAGAAGATCTGGGGGAAGTGAAGCAGAGATGCAAAAGTTCAGATTTGGAGGGAGAAATGAGTTTCAGAGCTTTTGATGAGAACACAGAGTACACTTTCCACTCCCGCATTTTCCACACACTGATTATGCTTTAGTCACTAATTCACTTTTGAAGTCAAAAATGAAAGTTTAAAGAAATGCAAAGAGGGAGGCAACAGCAGGGATGAAATCATCCGCAGTATGAAGATGAGAGATCAACCCACCTGCTGTCAAATTTGATATGGAAAGGAAGGCCTTAACGCTGACACATTTTGCTTCTCTGCAGCAAAGGCTTCACAATTAGACAATGTGATGATCAAGCTGCAGACTTTGTAAACAGTTGTGCAAAATGAGAGGGCAAAATGCAAGTCTGTGCCACTAAACTAGGTTGTTGGTTTTTTGTTTCTTTTAAAGAGACAACCCACTTCTTAGGAGCTGTTGGAAGAAATGATAATCTCATTGCACGATTCTTGGATTTCAGAAATAGAGAGTAGGGAGAATTAAAGAGGGGATAGGATGGGTATATTTATTCCTTTTTTTTAATTATTTTCACCCTCTTAGGGATGATATAATGATATTTGACTGATAAGGAATATTTTTATACATTTGCAAGATGTATATATGGACATACATATGTATTGAAAAATTTGAGTAAAGTACCTATGTGTGTAGAATACAGACATATAGTCCTCTCTTTGTTTCTATAATTTTTTTAAAATGTTTTTTTTTTGGGAAGAGGGCTTTTTAGGTTTTTTGTTGGTGGTTTTGGTTTGGGTTTTTTTTGTTTTGTTTTTCTTTAATAGAGATGAAATTATGTTTAAACAAAGAATGCTCAGAAAAGCCTGCATTGCTGTATAAGGCTTCCAGGTCATCAGCTGTTAGAGCTTGCCAGTAGAGTTAAAGGAAAGTCACACTTTGAAAAATAAGGGAAAAGCTAGCAAATAATTTGCCAGGTTACTTTTTGCAAAAATATTGCTTGGGAGCAAGGAGAGGTTATTTGGAGCACATGGTTAGAAAGACTTAATTTCTGTCATTCCTTTCTGAATGACCGGAGGCAAATCCCTTCAGCTTTGTTTCACCATTTCAAGATGGGTATAACATCTCGGAGGCAGTTACATTGTGTCAGTTGCCTAATTAGCATTTAGATCCTTTGGGCATTTATCACAGAAATAAGTTTTATTTCATTCAGCTCAATTTCATTCCTCTCTTTTTTTCTACCATATGTAGCACATTCAAATGGCAGTCAAAGAAATTGATTCATTTCTATCGCTCTCAATTGATAAATGGATAATTCCTTCATGAACATATTATTCCAGTTTGAGTTCTCTGTCATTCTGTAATCACCTACTTACTAGAAAAATTTCCTCTTGGAAAGCAGCTTGTGTTTTTTTGAGTAGAGCAGGACATTTTTTTGCTGTTAAGCTAAAATAGAAATTGAGTTCAGAGAATTTGTTCACAAATATGTGTGTTAAAATGGGAAATTCAAGAAAAACACGAATTTGCAAAGTTTACATTTTTATAGGTTACAGCTGCATTGGATGGAATAAAACAGTGCCTTTTCAAGTAGATGCACATAGTGTTTCCTAAAATTGTAGAAAACTAAAAAAGTACTTCAATGGGAGGGATGGGGGGTGTGGGTCACTGCTGGGACTAATACTCAGGAAATTCTGCTGCTTAAGGAGCAGGAAAATATTTCAAGTGTGTTTATTTTAAGAGTGATGGCTACAGGTTTTACCTGCGAAGTCAGAAGGCAAAAATGTTTGCAGTACATTCATTGATGCCTTCTTGTAAGCATTGAGACTTCTGGTTAGAGATATTAAAACCTAAATTTATCGCTTTGGATCTGGAGTTTTGTTTTTTGCTTTAATAGACATCTCTCTTATGTTCAAGTTTCAGCCATCTGTCCCTCACTTTGCACCCGACAATGCTTCCTACTACAAAGTCTTCAGCGACACAGCAGGTTACAAGCACATCCATTACATAAATGACTCACAGGTGAGGAATATTGTCTAGGACAGTCACTGCTGGCTTGTGTTTCCCTGGTGATCAAGGAGTTTCATATTCTCCTTTTTGCCCTGCCTTTTCCCCTGCTCCAGGTTCCAATACCTGTTACTTCAGGAAAATGGGAAGTAATCAGCATAGAGGCTGTAACCAATAAATTTTTGTAAGTATCTGTAAATAAGGTACCTCTTCCTATCATAAGGGCTGGTAACAAGGATCTAAGAAAGCATGGAGAGAGAACAGGGAGAAGGTGTCCTTTAACTTATTAAAAATCTGGTTTAAACATGTCAGATAAAATTTTTAAATATTACATTGTAAATATTTTACTAAAACAAATATGTTTTGCTTTTATAGATACTACATCAGTAATGAAAACCAAGAAATGCCAGGAGGAAGAAACCTTTATAAGTAAGAAATGCTTTTTTCTGCAATATGAGTAAAATTGTTTTTAATGAAAAAGAGAAACATTAAGAAAAAAGATTGAAAACTTAAAGATTCAGATGTTCAGCCTAGTGTGGGGTCTTCTTTAGGATATTTAATGAAAATTGGTGTAAGAGTATAAACTGCAAAAAAAACCTGAAATATTTTTCTATAAGTTCACTTAATAAAGGGAAATTGTAAAAAGAAACAGCCTATCCTCAAGCAAAAAACCCTAAAAATAACCCTCATGCTTTTTTTCCCTATTACTATAATTTCAGTATTAATTGAACTCAAAAGTTGAAAGTCTATTTTCTCTAGTTTTTGAATCTAGTTTCTATCACTTCCAAATTTTAACATTTTTCATTCGGCCATCTTATTTAAAAAGCATATACTGGTTTAGCATAGTTTAAAAAAAATTATCTCTGAGATGAAGCTCATTTACTTTGCAGAGTGCTCTTGGAAAGCAGTCCAAAAATTACTAAATGTGTTAGCTGTAATCTGGATCAAGAAAGATGCCAGTATTATTCTGTGTCCTTCAGCAAAGACACACAGTATTATCAGCTAAATTGTCTCGGTGAGTATATCCCAAACTAATTGACATAAACATGACTCACTGATTAGTTGGGTGGTGAAGTTCACTTCGTCAGGATCTTGATATGTACTGTGTAACAATGATATGTGTTGATAACATTGGATAAATGTACTGGCAGTGGGAAAACATACTGCCTCCTAGGCTCAAAAGCACCTTGACAAAAATTACTAGGATAAAACTTGTTAGTTCTATCTGTCAGTGGACCTGAAAGAGCTGCAAAACACTCCTGTCCACTGTGCATCTCCTCGATGAGCATGGGGAGCTCTGCCTGCAGAAGGAATTTGGAGGCTCTGGAAGTGTGACAAGCAACAGACTGGGTAAAGTGCTTTATATATGAAAATAAAATTAAGATAGTGCTGGTCAAGACAAAATCCAATTAATGTAATCATAAGGTAAGTACAGTGAGACTGTAGTCTGTCTCTGACCTGTAAGTGCTCCTGCTAGATAGTACAAGGGTTAAACTAATCAGAGGGTGGGAAAAATAAAACCGTCTCCAAAATTACTTAAAATTGAAATGCATGCTGTTTTTTTGATATTCCAAGATCCTTCTTAATCCATGGGCTAGAAGGACAGACAGCAGACAGGGAATGTTTTGTCAGATTATAAAATGGTTGAAGACAACTGCTGTGGTCCCTGTGACAAGGCTTCCTGATGGCCACACCATTGTCCACAACCAAGGCACAGGCTTTGCTAGAGTGGAAATTCTGTTCTCCAGTGCCTCACAGTCACGTGGTTAATCTCTGAGACAGTCTGAACATTTTGTGGATCCTGTGGCTTGAATCTGGGACCTGCTAACCTAAAATTTAGCTTGAGCAGACTGGAGGGAAACAAGTTGTGAGCTTTTATGATTCACCCGTTTCCAATTACTTTACAAGGGTTGTGTTTCAAGGCAGCATGCAAACATGAGGGTTTTGTGCCCTGTTAACAGGTCCTGGCCTGCCCATATCTACTCTGCACAGAAGCACTGATGATGAAGGTATGGGATTGTCTTTAATTTATATTGAGCCAGAAAATTACACTGTAAATTTATTCTAATTGTCTTCTCACCGCATGGTATAACAATAAAAATGTCAGTTATAAAGGGTAAATTTAATTTCAAATAATTAACAAAATAATAAATTATATAGCTTGACATATGTTCATTCAGAGTTTATTTAACATTATTTTACACCGGGCTAGAAAATAGTAAGTAGTGTATGACTTATTTACTGAATAGTTTCTATGTTTATCTGAAATGGTAGATAAAAAATTCTGAAGTTTTAAAAAAAACAGGGAAAAAAGAACTGAAGGGAAATTGTATTGTAAACAATTGTATTGAATCTAAGAGGAAAAACAAAAACTACAGTAAATTAAAACTGCAATGTAAATCGCCATTATCTCAGGTTTAATATTTAAAGTGATTCATAATTAAAGGGAAGTGCATTTGAAAAAATGTGTTGTCTTTGAATCTTACTCTGTTATTTAGTCCTCAGATACTTGGAAAATAACAATGAACTGGAAAATTCATTGAAAGATATTCAGATGCCTTCAAAAAAATTTGGCACCCTTAGTATAAGTGGATACAGTAAGTTCAAAAATGTCTTTTACCTTTCCCCTCCCCCTGCACTTTTCACCAAATGATTCAAGGTCTTCTGCTGAGGAGCATGACAGGACAGATGGGTGTAATGGGAATTCTTGCAGTTATTCAGAACTTAGAGGCAAGATTACATTTTTTTTGGACATTTCCAAATATTCTTGGTTATTTTCTGAAATCCCATAATGTTCTTATCTAAAATGTGCTTTTTCCATAGTGTGATATCTTTATGTCTTCTTGATGAAGTGGCATAACTCCTTTTTCCTTTATAATAAACTGGAAACCAGAAGTCTCTAACAATGCATTAAATAAATAAGAGGAATGAGGGTTGGGGCACAAATTCTTTAACATATTTAAATTAAAATTACATTTTAATTCGAGTAGGTCTTTCTGATTTACAGGTGCGAGTCCCCTTGGTTTGTGTTTGTAAGTTAGGAGAGTGGAGAATTCAGTTACTATGAAAAAGCAGAGTCTAAATAAAAAAATCGTGGGAAAACATTTAAGCAACATTTCAACACTATCACCTTTGACTTTGTGTGGAGGATTGAATAGATTTGGATTGAATAGTCATTCTTGAAAGCACATTCATGGTCTGACACTGCATAAACCTTGATACAGACCAGAACAAAATGCTAGAAAATGAACTGTTAATGCTCTGCAAGTGGTGCCCCTCAGAATTTGGGTAGAGAAATGTTCTTGGTGTGCTCTTAGGCTGAGCAACATCAGAGAGCCCAGCAATGGTACCTGTCTAAACTGTTCTTGCTCCAGCCTTTGCTACTAGCTTTCTTCTTCATGACAAACTTCCTCCTGTCAAAATGAGCAAATATTCTTAATGGAATTCCATTTTACAAACTGTATTGAGTTAGGTCAGCCCTTGCTAACTGTTCTTTTTGATGCCTCCCTTCTTTCACTGTTACCTTATTTATACAATAACTCTCTTTATCTTTGTGTTTTCTGTCTTTTATTTCTGTCACATTTTTACTAGGCCTAAAGATGAAATCTTCCAGGCAAGATGGAGATTTAAAGATGTTCTTCATGCTAGCAGTTGTATATTCATATTTTTTTTTATTCCTCTTTGTTCTTACTACTTCATGTCTTCAGGGTAAAAGCTTTTGGGTAAGGGGAATCCATTTTTAATACCAAAAACAGGAGAAGCAAATCCATTTATGTAGTCCTAATTAGAGCTTTCAAGTCTGCTCACACATACATGTAGGTTATTAGAGAAGAAATCCACCTGTGTAACTATAGAGTATGCAAAAGTTAAAATCAGTATTTTAATGCGCTCAGTTTAGATTGTTTATGTTTCAGTTTTGTGATGCCTTGCATATTTATATCTGGGCAAATTTCTGCAAGATTTGCACTCTGACTATTACTGCTCTGACTGCAGTGCAGTCCGTCAGCATTGCAACATCACTTCTCTTCAAATCCATGAGTGAACAATTGAGCCATTCAGTTTGCAAAACTCACAGGGTGTGCCTTTAAAATATTCAGCTCACTGCCAACTTGGGTAGGACGAATAACATGAATGGAACTGGAATCAATATTGCTTCAAAAATAATAGATACTTGGCTATGTTTCTGGGATGCTTTACAAACTGTCAAGCAAAGTCTATCTGGCAGGTTGAAAATAATATAAAATTTCTTTCCTCTGCTGGGAGAGAAATTTTATTTTTGAGCCTGTGTTAGATTTACCACTGTAGAAACACAACAAGTTTCACATGTAAGTTTAGAATAACGTCATGAGACAGCATGCTGAGTCCCCAGATTCTACTAATTTAACTGTAAAACGTTTTTAAAAATAACTAGATTAGCTAGGAATTTCTACCTGTATATATTAGGACAGTTCAGGTGAAACTTCTCTTTAATTTTTAGGGGGTGGCTCAAATGTGCTCTTATATGAATTGTAATGCATGTCAAGTAATTTCACTGGAGAGCTGACCTAAGTCAAACTCTTTTCACTTTTAGACCTGTGGTATCAAATGATTCTGCCTCCCCATTTTGATTCATCAAAGAAGTACCCTCTGCTCCTTGATGTGTAAGTTTTCAGTCACGTGGCAGTGTTGTGTTAATAATCACTTTCATCTACTTCAAATGTTCTTAATAAGGAAACACAAACCTGGCATGTTTTCTAATTACTTCTTGAAGTAGTTTTAAGATGGAATGAAAAATCCCAGTTTGTGGTGGATTCCTGTGCCCTAAGATGATGTAATGCTTAATGAGCACATGCTCTGGCGGTGGCACCGAGGCAGATATGCTCTATGGGATTTAACAGCCAGGATGTTCGTGTTAGCTTACCTCCTCCTCTGCTCGTGATGTTCCTTAGGGGAGTAATCTTTGATGAGATCACATTCCAGAATGAAACCTTGAACAAGTCTTGTGTTCTAAAGCTGAAGTAGTGTGTGTGACATTGCATTTTTTCTGTGATATTTGACTGTCAGTCAGTGTTGACAAATGTCATCCTGTGGTCAGGATTGCATTTGCTGTGGTTTTTTTCATGAATACAAGCCCATGAGCATGTGCTGATTGTTCTGGTATTCCTCAGGCACTTCTGTTCATCCTGGTATGTTTTCTTCTAATTGTGAATTACTGAATTTTAGCCATGTATTAATATAAAAATGTTAAGTTATTCCTTTTTTACAAAAAGGTGATTCTGTAAGGAAACTGGCTGTTAGCTGTTAGATACATCTTTATATAATGCAATTAGGTAGCACTTTTTCATGTGCCTATTGAATATTTTAATGAGCAGCCAGTGCTCTTGGCTTCTTAGGACTTGATTTGGTTATTATACTATTTTTTTTTTACTTACCCGGACCTTTGTCAGGATCACCTCTGGTTCACAGTGCTCTTAATATCAGAAATAACTTTGGAAGTATAGGGATCCATAGCCTGATTTAAATTCCCAGGAGTTTTTTCTGTGCTTTTAAAACTGATAAGAGTGGGCTATAGAGCCATAGGAGCCATTCTTATATTTCTTACTTTCTTGAACAGTGGCTAGAGAAATCACTGTACACAAGGCACTTAGAGTATGATTTCATAGTGACCAAGTGCTTCTGAAATATTTTTAAGTAAAAAGTTAAAATTCTAATTTTCCTTCTTTGTCTCAGCCTGTATAAGAAACAGTTCAGACTGATGAGACACTGAAAATGCAGAAAATGGTATTTTTTGTTTTTCCAGTTGAAGGCTACTTATTGATTTCAGACTTAAACGGATAAATAATGGGTGAATGGAACAGAAATAGTTAGAGAATATCACTTTGAAACTCAGGTGACTAGATATGCCAAAACAAAAGAAAACTTGGCTTGGATTTCTGATAAGCTGCTTAAAGTCAAAATAATGAAGGTTTCTTTTTAGAACAGAAAGGAAAATGAAAAAAACAAAATCCAGTCTGCTTTCTTGATTAACAGCTGAAGTTTTAAAAAAGCATATTGCTTTTAGTGGCACCTTGGAGTCAGTCAGTGATGCTTTTCTTGTTTCCTCAGTTTAATTTGAAAGTTTATCCTGTTTTAGAGGCCAAAATTGTCAGCAATAATTATATTTCAAACACTTGATGTGAGAATATGTGAAGAGTAAATGCCTGCATTTTGTGACGTTTTCCCCCTAGGTATGCAGGACCTTGTAGTCAGAAAGTAGACAAAGTCTTCCGGATCAGCTGGGCGACTTACCTGGCAAGCACGGAGCAGATCATCGTGGCCAGCTTCGACGGCAGGGGCAGCGGCTACCAAGGGGATGAAATTATGCATGCAATAAACCGAAGGCTGGGAACATATGAAGTGGAAGATCAGATAGCAGCAGCCAGGTGAGATACAGGGAAAGGTCAACACCTGTTCCTTCTTTTACGTGCTTAGTGTGTAGCGGGGTGGGGGGAAAAAGTGAAGGTTTCAAATCATCATCTTGAAAATATTGGCAAAAAATAACTACATTCTGCTTAATTTTGTACATTGAAGTGTGTCATTTATAGACCAGCCATCATTTTGTGCTTAAAAAGAGAAGAGAGTTAATGCTGTAATACCAATCAACCATATCTCTGATTTTGTGGAGATGATTTTATAGAGATGGTATGTGTCATATATAGTAGAAGAACATGCTACCAAGGAACTTGGAGATGGACATTTTACTTCAAGGTTTTTGCAAGTTTGTTTTTGCAGAATTATGATACTCAGCTTTTAAATCATTGTTCATGTTTTTCAGTTGGTTTATGTGTGTTGAACCTCACTGAAACAAACAATTCCAGTATGGTCCCTCAGAACTGCAATGAAGGGATCTTACAGGGTTTTCTATGTGGGATTTTAAAATATTAAGTAGTTTAAACGAATAGAATTTCACAATCTTTCGATTTATTTTTTTTTTAATGGTGCCTGTATTTACATGTGCTGATCTGTTCCTTACTGCTGCAATTTGATTTTTGTGCACTCTAACCTAATATAATACAAATGTCAGTGTGGGTTGAGGGGCTTCCGAGTGTTATATGCACAGATGTTTTTCTAAATTTCCTAAAGACATGCCTGAATTGTTGTGTGTTTTCATATGGTGTCACTATGATGAAGTGAGAAATGCTTATTTGTACAGTAGAAAGAGGCAGACTTGATAGGAAATAGTCACATCTGTAGAATGGCAGATATTTGCAGTCCATTAACTGTTTAATTATTCTGTTTGCTTTCAGAAAATTCTCTGAAATGAGCTTTGTTGATAAGAACAGAATAGCTATTTGGGGTTGGGTAAGTACTCAAATAATTTTGGCAGGAATACTATTTAATTTTAACAACTATTTGTTGTGCTGCCATGTGTGAGATCCTGTAGTGCTTCACGTGAGGCACCTCTGCGGTCATGGCACAATCCAGTGCTTGAACTGATGAAGTTCATCTTAAAAGTGTGCTTCTACATTGCCTTTTGCAATCATTCAGGAGCCTTTGTAAGAGAAATTTGGTCTACTAGAGGGACTAACACAAATTTAAACAGATGCTGCCAAGTTCCTGTGTACAGTATGAACCTATACTAAAGAAAAAAAAAAAATCCAAGCAGATATTCACCAGTATTTCTTCAGCTGGATGACTGATTTTCATAAAAAGGTGTGAAATTACACTCGAGCCAGCTGTGTGGGATGGTTATCCTGGTATTTGCAACCAGGGGCCAGATTTCTCTGACTTGATGCATCCTTAAAACCTGGCACAGTAGATGGAAATATTTAATAGTTTAAGAGCATATACATACCCACTCAGCTGCAAAACTAAGTGTGTACATAGTGTTAGTGATTCCAGTGCTGAATTAAATTGTTAACTGAAATTTGGGCACTGCAGGTGACAGGCACCAGTGAATAAATTGCTTGATGGCAATATGGTGCCTTTAATGGCTTTCCACTTGGGGGTAAATATCTCTGTTATATGAAGTCACATGTAATGGTATTAACTGTAGTGAAAGGAAAATTCTTTCTGCAGAAATTGATGACTTGATGCAGTCCCATCTTAAGTCTTTATGACCCTCAGGATCAAGAGCATTCCTCTTTATAGCTGTGTTGGAATTATGCATCCTGGATACTCAATTTGTGGGCAAACAGATTTTCTTTTTCTCTTGGGTTTTCAGATTGTCAGCCTCTCATTGTCAGCCTGTCACTATGTACATGGATTTTGTTTGCCATAGAGTCAGCAGTAATATCTTTACTGTGGCCAGGTTAGGCATTTATACAGCGTTTAATTACAAGGTGCATGCATTACTTTGCTGATCTCATTGGAAGGACCTAGGAATTTAATTTGGACCAAACATTTAAGGGCTTTGAAAAAAGATGCCATTCCCTTTGCCCGTAATCTGGTTTTAAGACAGGAATGAGATCCAAAATATCTCTTGTTTTTGAATGTAGGTGGGCACATTTTCATAAATAACCCATTCAAATTCTTGTGAGGGCAGTTGTTTGGGCGGTCGGTGGCAGCATTTAGGTGTCTTGCTGCCTGGATGCTCAAGTGTGTCAGATATTTATTCAGCTGTGTATCAGGCTAGACTGTGAGTAAATTTTCTGTGCGTAGCAAGGAGTGTGTTGTTGCACAGTTCCTCCCACAGGCTCAGCAGATCCTTCGCTCCCCAGTCAGAGTCTTGCTCCTGACACTTTGGGGGAGAGTTAGGGAGCAAGCTACCATAGGCCTGCTCCAAGGGAGATGTAAATTTTTGGATGCCCTGTTGCAACTACTCATCAGACACACTGTGGGCCAGAGCTCTGCTTCCACCCACTCCCGCAGCACGGGAAGGGACACAGCGGTTCAGCAGTGTCTTGTTTCCTGTCTTTTGCTGCTGCCTGCAGTGCTACCAAACACAGTCATCCTCAGCTGAGTCACAGTTCAGCAGCGTTTGCGCCCTTCTTCCCCATCAAGTTCTCACTCATCAGCGCCACAGCTGCCATGCGCTGTTTGGTGCCTGTTTCCCCGACTGAGCAGGCTGGCTGAGATCTGACCCAAATTCAGAATGGAGTTCATTAATATGAAAAACGCTGAGCCTATAAATGCCTGATGAACTGTGTAGCAGATGGGCCCCATCCTTTCCCTTCCGACTAAAATAACAGCAATGTTTTCTTCTCAGTCTTATGGGGGATATGTGACCTCCATGGTGCTTGGCTCTGGAAGCGGCGTGTTCAAGTGTGGAATAGCGGTTGCCCCCGTGTCACGCTGGCAATATTATGGTATGTGAGGGCTCCCTCGTTACAAGGATTCCCATATGTCTTCCAGTGCACACGCTGCAAAGTGTGGATTCGTAGAGCAGAACTTTTGATTATCTACTAGATGCCACGTAAATTCCACTTGGTCTGTTTTTATGAACTCGCGACCACTGCATTTTGGAATTAAACCAATTCGCTAAATATTATTTCCCATTTTAAAAAGTCAGAGCCATAACTTCAGGTACTCTCTTTAAGCATTAATGAAGGCCGTTGTACTATTGGTAGTACTGCTGTAATGTGTCTGTCTTTGCTTTGAAACCAGCACTGTGTGTCAGAAATCCATCTCAATTAAACTCTTGTGTCTTCAAAATGAAACTTCATTTATAAGAATGAACTGTGAGGATTAACTTTGAACTTGAATTGTAATTTACTCCCTCAAAGTAACAGAATAGGATTTGAATTGCCTTAGGTTGGCTGGTCAGGGTTATTTTTTAGCATGTAAAATTTGGATTTTATAAACCTCATTCATCTTGAGAATAGCTTGATGTGAGAAAAACCTGATCAAGTGGACAAGTCTCTACATGCTTCAAGCCTTTAGAGCATGAGACTAGAAATACAGTTATAGGGGCCCTTCTCCCAGTATTTAATTTACATAATTTTAAAAAATATGTGAAGTTATAAATAGGTGCTGATACAATCTGAACACATTTTAACATTTTTCTCATTTTTATTTGTCCAGAAACATTCAAGAGAAAGCTTTCCCTGGCAAACTTCTGCTAAATAAGGCATAATTTATCATTCTGCAACTAGCACAGAGGCTGTATAACAGCTAATTCAGCAGATCAGATCATACCAGGCAGTAGCAGTAGTCTTTTGGGGACATAGCAACGTCTTCATAATGTTTTCAACATGAGTATTACAGTATAACAGGAAATTTTTTTTTAACAATCAAGATCACTAAAATTCCACTTTTAGCTAGTTAAATGAAGGATTATGGAGGCATACAGGTTCAGCATAAAAAACCTCTAGTGCAACAACTCTGATGAAAAGTCAAATGGACATTAGGATGTGGCAACAGAGCATTAATTTGTATGGTTTAAAGCAGCAAATGGTAAAATGGCAAAAAATATGTAGAAAATTTTTAATTTTTTTTCAGCCAAACTGAATCCTAATATACTACTATATTTTCATAATATAGATTTTTGGTAGTAAATATTTAGATAAATAAGATTTTTTTTTTTCAGATGCTAGATATTTACTGCAACATTTTCAGTAATTCTTTTAGGATTAGTGAAAGAATAACAATAAGGAAAGACTGACACATAGTACTATATTAATATTCAGCATTCAGGTGTCCATGGCAACAAGATTAAATATTCTGAATAACGATGGTTACCTACACCCCTCATTGTGGAAAACCTGATTTCCAGTATGCATTGTTACTGCTTGTATCGATGGGTAAACTTGATGGTAGACAGACTGAAAATTAAGTAGCAGATTCTAATTTGGGGATTTTTTTAATTTCAGATTCAATATACACAGAGCGATACATGGGCCTTCCTACAGCAAATGATAATCTGAAGAACTATAATGTAAGAAAGAAATCACTTTATTTCATTTTTTGGTGTGTTGTTTCATTTCTAAACTGCTGTATTGTTCTTTAAACAGCTTACTTGTTTCCCTGTGGGAAGAAATAAGTTTGTTTCTTCTTTCCTACTAGAACTGTTGCATTGTGCTGTTAGAGGCTGTAGTTTCTTGTGTTTGGGTTTGCACAAGGCAGCTTCTTCTTGGTGAATGGTGTGGAGTTTCTGTTGTTTATTTGGTGTGTTGGTGTTCTGGAGTTTGGGTTTTTTTTACATTTAGTTCCATTTGATCACTTTGTAGACTGTAAAACAATCTGTAAAAACTTTTCTTTTAACCACCAAGAAGCAAATTTGTTTTGAAATTTGTATGTTTGTGGGCAAAGTCTGCTTTATCTTAAACATTTTTCACAAAAACAAATGTACTCCCATTCTCTATAAAATGTAATTTTTTTAAATGGATATTGTGTGAACTTCCCTGCTTTAGAAATTCACAAGTTTTTTCCAGGGAAAGCAAAATCTCCTCAATAGCAGAGCACTTTGACAGATAGGCAAGTCTGTCTGTACTGTGAACGTATCGAATTGCAGACCAACTGAGAGCCAGCAGTGTCAGGACTGAAATGTTGGCCTGATGTCCATAAACACAGGGTCCAAAGTTTGTTCTAATATGACCAGTGTTTGTACAGAAGTGAGGGAATTTCCATGTGTCCTACTGAAAGCAAATTACACGTATATTGCTCATCCTTGTTGCAGCATGATTAATCAATTGATTTGCTCTTCCATGTGCCAGACAACTTTTGTTGCCTCAGGGGCTTTTTGAAGTCACAGGTAGCTGGGCATAAGGCAGAACAGCCAAACTTTCTGTGATATTTTGTTAAACTTCAGGCCTAGGTGAAAATACAATGGATATGAGAGAACTGTGAGGAATCTGAGGGGTACTTTGTGGCCTGGTTATTGGAATGTTTCACAGAAGAGTCCAGCCGTGGTGAGCCAAACACTGATGTTAGAGGAGGAGACAGAGCATTCTCTGTGTTTGGGTTGGGAAGCAGGGTAGAAGACAGTTTAGCACTGGTTGTGCACATTAAAAAAGTGTCATGGGAAAAAAAGAGTGGAGGTTGTTGGATTGATTTAAAAATATGAGAAAACATAGAAGTACATATATATGTACTGAAACATGTGGTTTGACACATATTTACAGTACTCTAGTGATGTCAACTGCTATATGAGACGTTCTGGTCAAGCCTGGGAACAATGGTAGTGACTGCTGGACAGCTTGCTGCTGTGTCTGTGTCTCCCTCTTTGAACCACTGAGCTACTGGGCCCAGCAGGCACTGACCAGCAGCCTGCAGCCGCCTGCCTGCCTTTTCCCAAATGCCTTTCTTTAAGGCAATGGGAAGAGTAGGAGGTCTGTGAGGTAGCAGTGTAAATACAAGTTACTGTCGCTGTGCAGAACGAACGTTAACGCTCTGGGTGCACAAAGTCACTCACCAGCTTCACGGCACAGATGGCAACAGAGGACTGTTTAATCCTTTCAAGCCAGGAGTCGGATTTTCTTGGCATGGTATCCATTGCTGGCAATGGCCACGTTGAAACTGCCAGTACCAAAGAGCTAAAGGTTTCAAATGTGTTACTCAGAGGACTAATTGGGGAGAATGGTGGCTAGATGGAGGAGGAGTAATTGCCTAGATCAGATTGTCACACTTCGCTGCTGCTCCTAGAGAAAGGAAAATGCATCTTAAATCCTCATTTGTTGTTAAAAGCTTCAAATAATATAGTAGTTGGACTTCACTTTTAACCTGGAGGGTGGGGTAGCTTGAGAAGTGAGTTTGTTGTTTTTCATGCAGCCTCAGTGAAAGCGTTATGGGATTTTGTTATTGCTGAAGACCTTTACTGACTTCAGCCCAGTATGTTCCTGGCTTACAGCCCCTTTGTTCCATGTCCCAGTTCCAATAGCCAGCCTCCTGGCCCCTTGACACTGACGAGAGCTGTTTGCTGAAATGAATGTTTTTTGAGGTGAATGCAGAATCTGTACTGAAAGCTAGTACATACAGCTGAAGCTGTTTAAGCTTGCACTGCTAACTCTGTGCTGTCAGGTTTGTGTGCTGCATCATATATTCTCTCTCCTGCTGCATTGCTATAAAGCTGGTGTGAAAAGTTGCATAAACTGTAGTATGCACCCTGATTTAAAAGAAATGAGATGGTGTGCACACCTGTTTAGAGAAGATGAACACTGCTAGGCACATTGGTAACATGGAGAGTATTATTAATGACTGAATGTATAGATTCAAGAAATTACTTGAGATAAGAGGGATACATCCTACCTTTCTATTACTGTGACATGAGGTTTTACAGTTATTGAAGGCAGAGAATCTGAGATGTTAAATATTGTCAGGATTAAAATCTGAGGGAGGACTCACACTCCTAAGTGGGCTAATTAGGTATGTTCAGTGTCTTTTAAGGTAGTTGTAAACTATTAAAAATCAGAGCTTTGTAAAAGAGAGGAGCAAACATGGGTGGTGCTCCTGATACAATCCTAGGCTGAGTGGCGGCCTGGAAGAAGCATCCCTCATGCAAAAGACTTGAGACTGAATCAGGGCAGAACTCTAGAGGTCAGACACAGTAGCCATGTAAAGCATACCAAAGAGACTGTTCAACTTGTGAGAACATTATTTTGCAGTTCACTCTGAATTTGATATGCTTTTGGCAAGTGTTTGAAACAGTCATAGATTTGGCAATCTTTTTCTAGCAGATTTGAAATGTTCAGTCCTTAAGAACTGCTGCATCATTAGGTTATGCAAAACAGGGTACAATTTTGTAAATATGCCATCTTGTACTGATTTGACATTTGTTCTATTATCTGAGAATATGCTAAAGGGAGAGAGACCTTCAGTTTCAGCCAAACCTTAACTTGTTTGTGGAGTGCTGATAAAATGTTGACTGCTGTGTGATCTTTAGAAAAGCCAGTTACACTCAGCAGGGCCTAATTCTCAGTACTTGTGTACATTACCTTTTCAGAGCCTTTGTCCCAGCAGTATAACTATAAAATGGAAGTGGTAACTAAAGTTGTACTTTTTTGCTGTCCACTTAAGGTTTATTCAGCTGCTGTTGCTTTGTTGTCTAATTGTGCCTAACTTGAGAGTGCTCCCTATCTTGCAGCCTCCTTTAAGGACACGAAGGTACTGTGTCCTTAAAGCATGTTTTAAGGAAGGGACTCTTTGTGCTGAGTGTGAGTACAGCAAGTGAAGTATCACCAGTGATAAAAAAGCAGAGAAGGTATCTCATATGCTTCTTCTCTCTGAAGTATTTTTACAAATAATTTTATTTTATTTAATGCCTGAAGAGGAAAAATAATGACATCCTCTTTCTAAAACTGCTTTTGCCAAGTCAAGTTCTCAGAAGTGTAGCTTAAATCAGGGTTCACTCACAGAAGGTTTACTTAAAACAGCATTGGTTTTCTGGAAGAAAGCATAGCAAGGTGATCTATCAAGTTTCCCTCTGCATGTGAGAAAAACTATTTACTCAAAGGATATTGGTTGGTTTGGAGTTGGGTTTTTGTTGTTGTTACTGTGTTTTTTTTGTCTTTAATCTCACTGGGCCGTTTCTTTCCCATTTGTTCTTTTGGTCAGCTGGTTTGCCAGTATTCCTCAGTGCATCAAAGTTCCCTCTCCGTATTTTGGCACTCGCACCTAAATGTTCTTACTCCATGATACCAAATCATCTAAATGGAAAGTGTCATGCTTCCACTGTTGGTGGATTTCCATATACTGGATTTCTGGTGCTCTCTAGCCTTTCACTGTCAAAAGAGTTGCAGTGTTACAGACTGGAGGGTGGGGGTATTTGGCCCTCTCTGCTGAACTTGATTTTCAGATTTCATTGAATACATACAAAGAACTCATTTCATGTATGGAAGGGTTCTGGTACACTATTCTGCCATGACAAAAGGAATTTAATATATGTTACTTGCTTTAAAGATATATGAGTGTACGAGACATAAGGAAATTAGAACACTTCTGTGTCTTGGCTGTATGATGTATTTGACTTTTCTGGGGTACAAAATGCAAATCCTTGTGCAAGGATACAGCCTTGTACTTGTACAAAATGGGGAAGAAAAGAAAAAGCCAAACATCAAATTCTTCCGTTTATAATTTTTAGTGTTGTTTTTCTTGCCAGATTAACTGGTTGTTTTATCAAGCCTAAAATGTCTTGTCCCTGTTGTTCCTCTGCTCATGGCAGAGCACCATCCTATTCACTTTCCTTGCCCAAATTAAAAATCTTATCTGCCGTCCTTAGTGTCTTCATTCTTTAGTCAGTGTAGCAAGTCAGGTGGGCTAGATTGTTCTAGGGAATATGTTGTTACTATATTTTAAATTTCCTGAATAATCGTAGTTGCTGATTATTTTGTCTTTTCATCACTGTATTGTGTTTCCATTTCCAAAATGTATCTTGACTTCTATTTAGATATTTGGTCTAGTGATTTTTGTTGAGGCATTTCTCTTTCATATTTGGAGAGCACATTTTTCTAAACTTCTCATTACCCAATTTTACTGGAGCCTGAGGCAGTTTTAGCTCTGGTGCCTTACCTGCAAGTGAACCTTGTAGTGGGGAAGATAACGTGTGTAGCCTCTGCAAGAGCTGCTCCTTGCTCTCACAGGGTGCACTGTTGCCATGGCAACATTTTTTTTAACTTGTCTGCAGTCACACACGAAACCTATGGCACACGGTGTGCTGGCGGCTACCAGCACGCTGGCCATGCACCGAACGTGTGCCTCGCTCCACAGCTGTTCCCCTCTGCAGCTCCTGTTCCTTCACAGCCTTAACCGGGTACCCCTTGCAGGGGTGTGGGATGGTTTGAGTGTGAGCACCCAGCCCCTGGCTGTGTGACCGCGTCCAGTGGCAGTTCAGAGGGAGGTAAGCAGGGCTGTGCTTGGTTTTAGCTGAAGGACCCCAGACTGTGTCAACACGATTCAAAGTCAATTGGTATCAAGTCACATCCTAATAAATAGCACCTTTTTTCATTTTTTTTCCTTTAATTTCAGAGTTCAACGGTAATGGCCAGAGCTGAAAAATTCAAGGAAGTTGAGTATCTCCTTATTCATGGAACAGCAGATGGTGAGTTGCAGTTAATTAGACATTTTAGTATTACAGACAGGTTCGCAATTCTACTACTGACAAAACAAAAGCATGAAGGGGCAAGGCTGTTACATTTGCGTCAATAAAATAATACTGCTTTTTGCAACTAATCTGTATTTCAGTCAGCAGTGCTGGGGAGTCTAATGTGTTCATTGCTTTGATTTTCCCCCAGAGTATTACAGAAGCAGTTTTTGTTTACCTTTTTCCTCTTCCACTTTTCAGATAATGTTCACTTTCAGCAAGCAGCACAGATTTCCAAAGCTCTTGTTGATGCTGAAGTGGATTTTCAGGCAATGGTATGGTTCTGTTTTGTTTATCATTATATAAATAAGAATAATAACGTAAGTTCCCTGTGGTAAGGTATAAATTCATTGCCTTCTTAAATGAAACTTGATATAGTTGCATTTCATATCCATTAACTGAAATGTGAACATAAAGCACGTGTTTTATTTCTGCACAAGAAAAACTGTACAGCAAGACCATCTCATACTTGACCCTTTTGACCTAATCTTTCATTTTCTTAAACTTTTGGTGTTCTCAAACAGCCAGTCCCAACCTTTGCATATACTCAAGTGCAATGAATAGTGTCTTACAGATAGGATAAAAGGAAAGGTTGGCTTCAGCAAAACCCCAGATAACCTGTCCATCACGTCTGGTGTTAATTGAACTTGTAAGACAAGCAGTTATTTGCCCTTTCTTATGTTGTGCATGGAAATTCTCAGACCAAGGTGCAAGCTCTCCTTTCCCACATTCCCTCAGCCTTTGAGGAGCAGTGCTAAAATGGTTGATGTATAAAAGAGGACCAAGTGCATGGTTTTCCTTCAGCCATACTCGAAGGACATACAGAGGGAGAGGTCAGGCACCCCTTGTGACTGAACAGCTGAGTCTACCCTCCATGTGGACAAGCCACATGTTGTTTTTACACCTTCAGCATAAAAACAGAGCTTGTCCCACATGCAAAGAAGGGGCATAGCAGCTTCCTAGCCCATCATGTCTTTGCCTCCATGCTGAAAGCCTCATGCTAGGATCATTTTAAATAGCTGCACTGGTTTTTATGTCTGTCATTCTGATTTATATCATTCAGATGTAGCTGCAACTAACATGCTCTGTATTTCTCTTTCACACAGTGGTACACTGACAAGGACCATTCCATCTCTGGTCGAGCACATAAGCATATTTATACCCATATGAGCCACTTCATAAAGCAGTGTTTCTCACTGCCCTAGCACCAGCATCTTGCTTGTTAGTGATGGTACTTCTCCAGAAAACTCTCAAGATAATGTACTCCGAGCCAGTATAAATCAAGATGAGATAAGAGTCAGCTCTTGGGATACCAGTGTACACCACGAAATGCTAATCTTTATAATGATTCCTGTTGCCAAGCAACTATTGCATTTTTATTGATTGTGTTTAATCAGGTCTTAACATCACCAGAATGATGTTGCAGACTTCTAGGAAGCATGATAGTTGCTTGAGTAATTACCTTTTGATATTTCAGCCTAAAAGAGAAAACAATCCAATTTCTATATCAAGATAAAGAATGATAAAGATGACACATGGCAATCAGTTGCAGAATAAAACTAAAATAAAAAAAAAATCAAAAATGAAATGAACCCTGAGGTAATTTCTGTGGAAATAATGAAGAAACATCTTTGCAGAAATTTGTAAGGTTTGCTTGATAATTATTATTTTAGAATCAGTATCAGGAATACTGCAATGTTAATATGTGCAGAATGGAAACACTCCATACTGCAGTTCCTGAAGCGTATTTTCTCTGCTACCTCTTGTATTACGGTTGCAGAACTCTTGCAAGGAAAGCATGTAACCAGCTTTCACCAAAGATTTTGAGTGATACCTAATCAAACCACTGGCACTGAATTTCTTTGTGTGCTATCATATAGCACTGTGATTTTTGCTTATTTTATAGTAAAAATGGTGGCTACTCTGGGAATCTGCACTGAAACATCTCCTCTGGGAACTCGACAAGACCCCCATTTTTTTAATGGAGTTGCTCATGTACTGATGAATAGGAACTGGTTCTTACACTAAAACATATAACATTACAATGCAAACTAGCAGTCACTTAAAGCAAGGGCTGGACTGTCACTCTCCTTTGAACATGCTCTGGCAAAAGTGCTTTTCTTACAGCCTACCAATAAACATCTGGTTTCTTTACAGCACTCCAGGCAGGCTTCTCCATCTAATCTGAAGATTAGTTTTCTCAATTTCACATAGAAAAAATGCAATCCACTTGTACTAAAAATTGTACTGCTTTAAAATAATAAAGATATTAATTTATGAAAGGAGTTGTAGTCTGCATCATTGAATATGTTGCTTCAGAAGATGATTTTTTATTCCCTATTAATTTTGAGGATGACTTACAGTGAAATTTCTGATTTTGTGTAATGGTATCATGTAATGGAGTGTGACATGATTATCTAACACTTAGCTTCTTGATATTACATGCCAGCATCTGATTATGTCTGTATTGTGGGTTATTAGTGACATTAGGTGTGAATGTAAAAGTACTCATGCAGACAGATAAAGCGTGGGGAAGAATGTTAAGACACTTTGTGCAGCTTGTCCTTAAATAAGAAAGCCTCAAATAGAAAATCAGATTTTGTTTTCACAAACTAACAATTCTATTACTCACAAAATAAGATGTGTGGTTTTGTTCTGCTTGTTGGCATTTTTTTGAAACACACTAGAGCTGGGTTTTACAAATACCATCTTGGGTTCAGTAGTGGCTCTACAGTAGAGGGGCACCAGTTAAAGTTCTACAGGATTGCAAGCTGTCAGTCATCTCCAAGAGGTTATATCATCACATCTCTCATTCTATTGACTCAAGACAAAAAGACCTAAATCAGTATCAAGTGGATTCCAGCAATATAGACAGGTTATAAAAAAATATTATCATTATGGTGTGGCTTGTATATGCAAGGGCAAATAGGATTTATTTTAATGTTATCACTCACACTGTCATAAAGACCAAAAAAAGTGTTTCCGTAATCCAAAAAACTACTTTCAGCAGGGTCTCATTAGATAAGTGCAAAAAGTAGTATAATCAGAGAAACATTTAAAAAAATAAGTGAAACTAGAAATTATCCGTTCTTTCATTAAGATGTAACTCTTTGCATCTGACATATCTTAACGATCATAGCATCTTACTGGGAAACTCTTCTGTGCTCTCAATACATCATCCCCTTTTAACTATTTTATCTGTGAGGCATAGCACAATGCAATGCTAATTTTTTTTATTTTTTTTTTGTCTGGAAAGCACCCTCTTAAGATACACTGCTAATAGACAATAATACAACTTTTAAAACAAATTGCTAGAGTAAGTGTCCTAGTTAACATCAACTTGGTGTCTAATTTTTCACTCTGGTAGAACTCCCTCAGCTCCAAAAATAATGCAGGCAATAGAGCTACCTCAGGGAACTGACAACTTGTTTGAGCTGCATGAGTGCAGGTAAACAAATAAAACTGAGGTCACAGAACATCTAGTTCATTTCATTAAAGTTCAAAGCTAGAAATCACTTGTGCCTGAATTACTGCAACATACTAGTTAGTTACACATCTACCAATTACCTTTTTTCTGTGTACTTTTTTTACTATGTGAAATGGATGTTTAATTTTGTTGTACAATACACTTTGTGTTGTTTAATTTTGTTGTACGATACACTTTGTGTAAAATCCTAACAGAAGCAGCTGAAGCTTGAGGCGTCACTGTTACCACTCTTAGGCTGAGAGACTTCTAGTTTTTGGTTTAATAATCAGTGAAGAAGCTCAAAAGGAATTTAGTAAGATGGAATCAATACTGTACGTAGTACTGCAATTTGTGGCTTTAAAGTTTTGCAGTAGCAGAAATATAAGGTTTTGAGAAGAGCAGTAGCATTTTAAATTGTATGACCTTACCTATTGATCTCTAAAAAGATCCATCTACTCCTGCTTGGTCCACACCATCTTGAAGGGGGTTCAACTCAGGAGTAGAAAATTGGAGCTTCATTCCCATTCTCTTCCTGGAGCAGTGAGCTCCGAGCTGTCCCCAGTGTCACACTTACTGTTAAGGTCAGACCCCGGACATCACCACCACCTCCACCCAGGGAGCCAACACTCACAGCCTTGCACGTTTCCATGAGATTCCACTTGAAAAGGGAGCCATGCTGGGCTCTACCACTCATTAATTTGTGAAGCACATTCAGGTCAGGTAGACATTTCAAATATCGCATGATATTGCAAACCTCTTCTGAGTTTTGCAGTATAAAAATAAAATTGAAAATTAGTTAGGATAAATATTTATTTTCACATAACATATCTTAATTGTGAAAAACACAATAGTCTATTCACATGTACACATAAACTTTTGTAATAAATTACATCCAAGAAATTAAGTAATTTTGACCAGGAATATGAAATTAGAAGTAAATATAGCACTACATCTGCTTTATATTGTGTTTGATTTCAGAATGTTAAGATTAACATTGGAAAAGCACTTAAATTCACGCAAAACCAGAGTGTTTTAAAATAAAACCACTCTGAAATACTGAACAGAAATACAGAATGCCATTGAATACACTGATTTCTTAATATTCTAAGAGTTGGTCAAGTGAAGCTAATACATTTTGATTGTATACATTATCTGTAACAAAATCAGCAACATGTTAAAACACCATCAGGCTGCTTTCAGGACAAACCAGTATTGAGCTTCTATACTAACCTTAAAACAATTGGAATCTTACAATTTATCATCAAGTACACAAAACAAAGCATTTAACCTTAATGCATCAGCATTTTTTTCCTAAATTTACATATACAAACATTGAATTAGATGTGAATCCTTCTGCGTGTCCATTAGATTTTTTTTTCTCCATAAAAATGGCTTTTAATGGGCTTTGATAATGCTAAGGTAAATTTAGAACAGTGACCCTATTAAGTTTGCAGCAAAATGCAATTATTTATGGCTAAAGTATTAAAACATACACACTCACATACACAAAAACATTGGAATACTTTAAATGTGCTGAATGGGAAAATTTGGTCACAAGTTGAATAGAAAATTAGCTTATTTGGGGAAGCTGGGGAATGTTAGAGCCCTATGAATGAGTTCTTACGAAGATTGCAAGACTACAATTCTTATTTTGAGGATTGAAAGTTACAGCATAATAGAGTTAGCTTTCATCTTAATACTTTAAAAATTTATCTTAAAAAATTTAAAAATCAGTGAATTCCAAATAACATGATAAAACTTTAGCTCCACATTCCTATTCACTCAATACCTAACCTCGCAGTCCTTTACACAAAAGAACAGCTTGAAGGATCGGGCAGTAACAAAATCCATTACGAAAAATGTAATAGCCTTAAAGCGACATTTTACGTTGCAAGGTTGTTTTTATCTCTTAATCAATATGTACTTGATGGAATAATAAAGAGCTGTAACAAAACAACAGCAGGATATCCATTTAAGTATTATACACAATCTCTGAAATGAAGAGGTTTACAGTTGTTAGTGGAGAGAAGACAATATAAATACGCCCTTTATGTGGCCAAATTTTAGGCAATAAAGAGGAAGATCATTGGGCAGGTGATAAAACTGCATGTGGGGTATAGTTTTTATCTACAAAATTTTCCCTATTATAAAATAATGGATTGATTAATGACAATATGCATTTGTTTGGCCTATCATGGCAACATTCATACAATACAAGAGAAGATACCTTAATCACAAATCGCATTTTAAGAAATACCGTACCTATGTTTCACATCAAAGGATGTGGTGGTGTTCTTTAGCTAAGGTGAGAAAATGTTTTAATATATATAATTTTATATATATATATATATATTTATATATATTTAGGACTATGTTCCAGTTACATACAAATTTTAATATTAAATACACTGTATTAAATCAAGGAAAACTTCACAAATACAGAACCTGACCCTGCAATTCACATTGCAAAATAAGTAATCCATGACTTCAAAAGGACAGATTAAGGAGGAAAGAATTATCCTTGTTAGTTTATTCACAGGGTCAGATCAGTTGTTATTTTATAAACTTCTTAATGTTTGCTTGCCAGTTTGGGTCTCCTGAAATCATTTACTAGTTAGGTGATTTAAAAAAAAAAAATGGAACAAGGGTTTTCAAGTTCATCCTGAATCAAGATTATTAAGTATTCTGAATCAAGATTATTAAGTATTCTCACACAGAAAAAGTAGCAAAATACAGTACAAACCTATTAACAGGAAAGTTGAATTTGAAAGAAAATTTGCTTATTACATTTCTGATAACGACTACTGATAAATGGCCAAGATCAGCAACGAACACAAAGATTTTTTGCATTGGCTACTGCAGACATTTACATTGATACTAGACAAGGTAGACAAGGTGGAATGAGACAAGTATTGCACTACATTACCTGTGCTAGTTTGAGATGAAAGACAAAAGTTACAAGGTAAATAATTTATATTTAGTGGTTGTGGCACTCCTTTAATTTGTTTGTAAAAAAATTACTTGAAGAGCAAGTCATAGACAAGTCTCCCGGTCAACACCTTTCCCTGAGTCAGCTTTCTTCTCTTTTCTGATTTCAGCACTAGGAAACGAAAGGGAAAACAAAAAAAAAACCAGAGTTATAGTAGCACTACCACACACACACACACACACACATACATATATAAATTATCTACCTGAAAAACAACATTGCACAGATACTTTATTTTTCATGCTTCATGGCACAAACTGGGAAAGCGAGTGAAAATTTCTGTGCTAAATGGTGCAAAAGACATCAGCCAGCATTTTAGTGACAAGGTAGGTAAAGAACTTCAGATGTACAGAGACAGCCAGCATGCAAGCAAAGATAGCCATTTATTTTTTTCATTTTTTGGCAAATACACTTAATTTACTAAATAATGGTAATGGCACGGTTCTCAGACAATACCAGCGCATTCTTAAATGGAACAAACAAGAGGTCACAGTAAGTATTTCTTGTCTTTAAAATGTATTCTCTTGTTCAACTGTACATTTAGAAGGAATGTTTCTGAACTAGACCAGTGCAAGCCAATATCCAACAAATATTTGGCTTTCAGTCTTGACTGGGGAGAGCAGAAGTCTGGGGAGGATAGGGAGAGACAATATTCCCCATGTGAGTGTAATACATACTTCCTCATGTATACATTATAAGGAAATAAATTTAAAAAAAAAACAAAACTGAAAGATCAGACAAAAGCCGTATCAATCAGAACTCCAAACCAGAGTTCAAATTTGGATTCAGCTTTTATTTCCCAGTTAAAACAATGTTGATTTGCCTACAGAAAGCAATATACGTGCAAAGCAGATGATTTTTTTGTGTGTGTGAGTGTCCTAATTTACAACAGCGTAAATAAATAAAAAGTCATGTTCTTCCAATGAGTCTCAATCACAGTATGAAAATGCAAAGAGGTTTTCACAACACAGGCAAATCAAGCCTTCAACAAAGAGTGGCAGGGTATCTAAAAAAAACCAGATGGTTCTGAGAACAAACCTGTAGCAAGCACATAACCTACCAGGTTTCATGGGAATAATTCCTTAACTAGAATGAATGAGAAATAGGCTGAGTTACACAAGGCTTAAAGAAAGCAAGATCAATTCTCAAATTCTTAAGGTGATTCATGCACAATTCTACAATCATTTGACATTTTTCTTCACATAAAAATTGCTTTAAGGATACAATTCAGTTCAGCCAAAGCTTACTTCTATGCCTATGGCAGCTTCCAGAGGTGTTAATGGAAATAGCTAAAGAATACCAACTTCTGCCACTTCAACTGCCAAATCTGTCACCTTCTATAGAACAGTGATAGAATTGGGTATGTTACACTTTCTGCACACAAAGGGTATGCAAACAAATTCCGGAGGGGGATGAATTGAAAGTGCAGCAGTACAGCAGGCAGGGAGTTACCTGTGCTTAGTAAAAGCAAACACTGAGGTGTTGTGTGCCTTACAGTATATAATATTTCCACGTTTTAGGTGCCTCTGTGATATCAGGAAAGTCTTCCTTCTATTTAGGATTCACATCTCTGAGCAGCTCCTGCAGATGTGGGCTTTAATGCCTTGAGAAATTTGAAAAAAAAAGGACAAGTCCAGTCTTTTTCCAGTAAAACACGTCACTGGTGGGTCTGTAAAGGAGACGGGGCTCTCCTCCTCCCTACCAAGAGAGTAGTCTAACAAGCCTGAGCAGGAAGGTCTGGGATGTGGGATTTTCATATCTCCAGGTAGAAAAGGGAACTCACTCCTACCTAAGTGACAGATGCCTCTTTCTCCAATACTTCAAAAGACCAGCGAAGTCTATCTCCTGTCCGTGGTCAGATCTGCATAAGCTTTGAAATTGCTCTCTGAAGGACTTAATATTATAAGCAAATACAGAGGAATGTTTATTAACATGTACCAAAGAGGGCTGCGTTTCAGACAAGTGCCTTGGTGCTCAGTTCTACCAAGAAAGCCTCAAAGGCAGACTTTTAGGTCCCTGGGAATTTTAATATGGCTAGGCAACTTGACTGAATCCCATGTAAGTCCTCTCTTTAGACAGGTAAAAACATTCTGGAGCCCGGGATGTAATAACTCTCTCACATGATTCTACTTCACAGGATCAGGGCCAGGGCACATCTTGTAATAGAAATTATCCATGCATCAGGCTGGGAAGTCATTTGTATAAACCCTCCCAGCATAAAGTCTCTTCTTGTACATGATCTTAGTTTATAATTGGCCAAGTCTACTCAGCATTTAATTCATAGGAGTAACTTCCTGTTAATTGGCTAATGCCTTGCATGAAAGGCATTACATAAAAGCATAATACACTATAATAATTTAATTATCCCCATTTCATAATATTTTGAGATATAAGGAAGCAGAACTGACAGCAGAAAGGGAGTACTAAATATTATGTAGTTGAACTTCACAAGGCATCAGTAAAATTTATTTCAAAACGAGATTTTTTTCCCCCCTCTATGATACTGCAGAAATTGTGTAATCTAATACTGCTGATCTTGATCATTTGCAAAATCTACCCTTACAGCTGCTACTATGCCAAGCTTTTTTTTCCTCAATAATCACCTATGATTAAATTATATCCTCATGTAACAATACATTCATTTTAGTTTATAATATTTTTGTATTTCTATCCCTAATATAATTTAATATTAAAGATGGTTATGGCTTTGCTTATCAGAAAGAAAGTCTTTCAGGGTTAAAGCTCTTTAAATCTACTCCTCTCTCAGAATCTGAGACAAGCTAGAGCACCTGAACATGCAGGATTTTAGAGTCTTTAAGGCTGTTCCTTTACAAAAGGACACTCACATCTAAAACCAGAAAAATCTTACATTTTTTTCTCAAGTCTGTTTTCAAGAGCATAGACACAAGAACAAGATTGAAAATGAGACCTTTAGAAAATTAGTTTCTATTTCACTGCAGTTTAAAGACTAAATCTCTTATCTGAGCCACAGTCTCTGTGGATGCACTTTGTTCAGAGGGTCATATTTACATCATCTATCATACCATCAAAGAGAGCAACATCCACCCTGAAAATTACAGCTCCTGTGTACCCAGGGGCTGTGAATGTACCACATCAGGTTCCTCTCTTTCTTCAGGCTTTCACAGCCTGGACAGCAGAGTCATATGACAAGAGCCGCCAGTACATCCTCCTCCCATGCACCACAGATTTATGTGACAGGATCCTTTTGTCCATGTGAAGGGTGGAAGACAAACAAGAACTACACTATTTTGACTGTCAGTGAAATATCATCAAAATGACCACATTAGTGGGCTGCTCCATGGGTGTCTGAAATGAAGGTTCTCTGGTCATCCACTGCTCAGAGTTGTTTTTGCAGTACAGGGAAAGGAACAACACTGAAAGGCAGCATGCCATTTCAGGGTGACAAAATTAAAAAACGTGTATCACTATAAGTGTTCTCTTACTGCATCTGTTCACCTTGACACAATGACTACCTGTTTCAAACATAGGCTTTTGAAAAGTATATTTAGACATGGGTAGAATATAATTCTGTATTTTAAAAAAGAAGACTAGGAATAAATTCAGTTTGACATCTGAATACACTACACTATTTAAATACACTATTTTAAATAGAGTAATGTTCAAATTCTAATATTTTGGATTTTAATGAAGACACTTTACATTCTTATTTGAAATTTCTTCTTGTTCTGTCGCCCCAAAAACTACACAAGGTCAACTCATTTGGGTTCCAAGGTGACACCATTTTGAATTGGAAGACTCAATCAAGGAAAAGGTTGGGGACAAGGTCTTACCTTTGGGGAATGAGCTTCTAGAGTGATTAGGAAGGGGAGCTTATGACAGAAGTGTGATTCAAAACAATTAAATAGAAAATAATTTAATTTTAAATTTATGGAAGCAAAGGAAAAAATTCTCCTAGAAAATCACACTGTTTTTGAATTTAATATTTTCTTATTCCTGTGTAGCACAGATAAAATACTGCGGCTTCATTTTACTGGACTAAAATTTAAAATTACTTAACTGTTTTGAGTACAAGTGAAGTAGGCAGAAAAATTTAAAGAAATGATGCAATCATAAAATTATTTTCACTCCAAAATTATTAGATTGCATTCAGAGTACTGGGTTCTTCATACAGCTATTTCCAGGGCAGTGATGATCACTTCTTTTTCAGGAGGAAAGAACAAAAGCAAGCAGAACAAACACAACAGCTGTTGTGCAATATCCAGGTGGAGGCTGGTGGTTCATTACACAAGCATCAGGCATGCTCAACTTCATTTTCCACTGGAGCATAATTAAATACCATGCAAATATTTGTGATTTTTGTTTTTAAATAAATAGTGAATTTGTGTCTTCAGCTCAGAATCTTATGACTGGACATAAGAAATAAAACTGCAAAATGCTAGAAATCTTTCCAACCCCTGGCAAAATACTCTAAAATTGGTTTGACACCAATATATAAAGTACAATGAAGTAAAAAAAAAAAAATTAAGACCTTTTAGAAGGAAAGCTTGACTCCTTATCTTTTGCATTCTCTGAGGATATCAACAATGTCTTCCACACAGCAGTTTTTGCCATTTCATCAGAAATGTTTATCACAGATGGGTCATCTCTAGACAAGAATGAAAGTAAATACACAATAAAACAATCAGCAGTCTTGTTACTTATTAACTCAATAAAAGTCCTTGAAAACTGATAGTGATGACAATAATTAAGTGCAATGCAAGTTAAGAAATTATGTTAAACTTCAGAAGTCCTGAACAATTACTTAAATACTCTCTCAGAACAGCTTAGCACTTTTTCAGTATTTTCTTCCTCCAACAGCAATTAATCACAGTAACATCAATAAAATTGATTGTGTCACTCCCAACTAAAAAACTAGAGAAAATGACAAGTGTGAAATTCAATATTGCCCAAGATTTCACAGCATGATAGTGGCATTGTTGGATTAAACATGAATCCCAAAAGGTCTTACGTATGCTCTGAAACTCCACCTACTTTTAAAACAATTTTAAAAGCAATCAAATGCCTTAACAAAATAAAATATTCAAGAGATCTAATAAAAATTCCCCAATTAATCAAAATAATCAGTAACATTAAGTAGCACTTTGTAGCCATTATGCTCTGTGCTTTTTTTACCTGGACTGCTCCAAACATGTAGTAATACACTTAAGAATAAAAAAGTCTTGGCATTCAGTAAGCCTCAGTAAACTTGCTGTTGTGTGTTTTGGGGAACCACTTTGACCACCAGAATCTTGACTCTTGTTTTTTAGCTACAGGGCTGCAACCCTTACAGTAGAGAGTCAGGTATTGTCCAGCAACTCTACCAGTGTCAACACACAGTGGAGAGCGACAGAGATCACACTGGAAAATAAATTAAGCTACATATTGCTAATATAAATTACAACAAAAGGTATGGACAAAACAAGAAAAAAAAAACCAGACCATTAGTAGTGTGATGAGTCAAAAGGAATAGGCTGGGATTTCTCAGAGACACAGTTACAAATGTCCTGATTTGCATTAGGAGACATTAGGGTAACTTTGTGTTAAAATGTTAGAGAGAAGAGCACTCTAAGATAGTGTTCCTATCAACTCCCATTAGTGAAGAGGCTACAGTCACCAGATATTTCAAATCTTTTATTAAGAATTTCTTTCTGAAAACTTTAAATTATATTAATTCCTTATGGGTTGGCAATATGTACTATTACTATCTATAACATAAATGTTCATGCTTTTTTAGTTTGTTAACCCTGCATTGTTCCTTATCTACTGGGGACAGCTCTTGATTCACCCATTATCATACATAATATGATTTAATCAGAATGTTTTAGAATGTAATATTGTAAGAACCTAGCTTTTCTGCAACATATTCAGAACCTTTCCTGGATCCCTGCTTGCATCAGGGTGAAGGGTTTGACCTGCTCTGCATCTTCCTTTTACATTGTGCATGTCAGAAGCCAAAGTTCATTGTGCACAGTCTGATCCTGCAGTCCTGCCCAATGGAAAACTTCCAACTAGTGTGGTTTTTTTCCTAGGGAATGTGAGATCATGTGGAAAGACTAGAAAAGGGCTGATCTTGTTAAATGCTGCAGTGTATGGTTCAGTTCACCCATCTATACCGGACAAACACCCTCCTGATATTAATATGCATTAAGAATAAATATTGTGGCATGTTTACTTTATTTGATTGCAACTCACCTAAAAGAGGAAAGGTATATTTTACCTGTAATGTCCTTCTAGTGGTAATTGAACAGTCCCTTCCTCTTCCATTGCTAACATACTTTGCTCTTCCTAGAACAAAGGAATTTAGACATGAGACAGGATATGAAATTGTGAAGGGGAAATTTGTGTACCTTTCCATTTTCTTTAATATTAAGTATTTATTTGAAATTCTTAAGGTAAGATACTTGTCAAGTTTTACTTTAAATAGTTGATATTTAAAACCTTCTATTTTAAAAGATGTATCTTCACTTAATGCTATTTTCCAATGCCAAATAGAGCAATGTTTTGTAACAATAAAAAGAAAAATTAGTAACAGTGAGTGAACAACTATCTGATGAATTTTAAATAACACTGATAACAGGATATATGTTGATAGTGATGTTTACATGCAAAAAATAGGGAAGATGATTTAATTTTGCTCACACAGTTTTAATACTGATAATACTGATTTTTCAGTGAAAGGTAGTGAAACAAGAGACCCAAAATTAGTTTTCATTTGAAGAGAATTAGGAGATAAATCTACCAAAAACTTTATGTAAAGTAATTAAAAATTAAATCTGTGTTAGCAGGAGGGGAGAAGAACAGATCACCACTCAAGCTCCATGTCCTGCCTGCAAGAACAAAGGAAAACAAGTCCTCCAGAAGAGGATTCTCAATGTCCACACCCTTTAGGCCAGGATAACCACAGCTAGCAGGTTAACAAGTCTTGGCAGGAGCGTAACCGTCAAATCCTGCTCTAAACTGTTACAGTGTGTGTGAGCCCAACACACACCGAGAGACCTGCACGGCTTGCTTCCCTTTATTAGATGGCTTTATAACAGTTTTCACCAGTGCCTGTCTGAAAGCATGGGTTGGCTGAAAAGAGAATTTATCATTTTCTGGCAGATCACCAAAGCCCCACATGCACCACAAACACTGAGTGTTGCTATTAGCTGCAAGAGCCAGTACAGTTTTCCAAAATAGTAGTTCTCTCTGCTCAGAAATTTGTTTCTTCAATGTTTTATTATTACAACTATTTCAAAAGTCACAATATTTTTTTTTCTTCAAATGTGAAAGTCCTTTGTTCATTCTTCTCTCAGAAAGACTTCATTGATTAACATCAAAGTGGTTTCTAAAGGAGGTCTGTGAGGAGAAGGCACGTATCATATCCACTATAAATGTACAAAGCCCTGTAAAAAACATGGCCTAAAAATATAAAAACAACTTAAGTGAAGAAATTAGGATCCAATCAAGTAAGTTTCAGATCCTGTCAACTATATTTCTGAATATTCTTGTGGGTAGAATACTTCTATTTTTAAAAGCTGTGTGATAGCAACTCTCCAATTAATTCCTTAGGCTACATGTCAGAAGTTTTTTATTACTAGTTAATTTTGTCATTTCCAGGCTTCACAGCTTCATAAGTTTTTGACAGTTGAACAGTTTTAATAATAGCTCTAAATATTTAGAAATGCCAAAATATGTAAAAATAACCTCTCAAAATAGACAGTGAATGAAACAAAGTAACACCAGTAGATTTTCCCAGTTTTGTTTTCTGATGCCATCCTATCAAGCAAGGGAAGGAAAGTGACATATAACCAAAACATAAGGATAACAAGGAATTCTTTCCAATAACCAGACCCACAAGGAGACAGCTACCTTGGTTACTTCTGGTTACTCTGAATTGTGATGACAACAGACACCATGATGAAACAACTCTCTGGTCTGCTTTGATTCAAGGGAGAAAACAATGACTCACATATTTTAATTTCAGCCTGGTAGTTTTACAGGCACATACTAAATAGTAAATAATCATCTTGATGGTTCTTATAGGTAAAATCATTTCCCCAAAATATATTCCCTGACAGTATGTTGAATGTGTCAAGAAAATCAAAATTAAGAGTTCTTCAAGTTACAGATGAGGCAGGGAGTTGTCAAAGGTCACAGAAGAATCAATCCTAAAGGCAGAGCAATCTTGTTTGTATAGTTACACATTCAAATTATTAGCTCGTGTCCTATTTCTGCAAATAAAGCTACTAATGGGAATCCTTAACACACACATTTCACTGGTCTTGGATCACGTCTCAGGGATAATTTCCAAGTTGAAAGGGAATTATCTGAAAAGTGCATTCTCTGAAATGAGATGAGGAATGCAGATCTGAAACAGCCAGTTGGGTGGAGATGCCACAGGATGCAAGTCAGCATCTGAGCATTTGGTTAATAGGGTTAGCAGTGTCACTGACCTTTTCATTACAAAGTCAAAGACAACAATTTCTGCAGTGGCAGGAGGACAGCTGTGGCCCAGAGTGTACCTGGGACACTGCACAGGGTTACGACACTGCTGGGCAGGAAGGGGCACACAGTGATGCCGTGTGCCCTGTGCAAGGCTCAGAGGCAGCTGGGACACCCACAGGCCTGACATTCTGTCCTTCTCTCCTCAGCATCTCCTGCAGGGATGAGACCTTGCCCAGTGCAGCATCCAAGTGCCCCAGGGCTAGGATCTGAGGGCTTTCCTGCAGGTTCATCCCTGTACACCATCAGTGGGTCTCAGAAGCAATCCCCAGGAGTACTGTGGGTAGTATTTTATATGACAGTATGGCAGCCTAAGGATCTACATCCCCACCATAGGATTTGTAACCTTAAAAGCACTTACACAAAATATGACAATATTACTCTTAGATACCGTTAACAAGTCTGCCTGGTGCGTGGAATGTGCCTGGCAGAATTTTCTCTAAATGTCCAAAGGAGAAATTGATAAATTGCTACAGACAAAAAAACCTGAAATCATGACCCACCTCTTTCTCAGCATCTTCCAGTTTCTTTTTCTTGCTCTCAGGCATCAAATCATCTAACCAACTGAGCTCCCGCTTGGTAAAAAAGAAATCCATAAGTTTTCGAACAAATACCAAAGCTAGGACCTGCAAAGATGTTAATTCAAAGAATTAGGAAATTAAGAAGGTAAAACAGACAAATACACTCTTAGAGAAATACTTTCAAAAGTGAGCAGTTTGTAGCTAAAATTTTATCTTTTAATTTGAGTAAGCTAACAGCTGCTATTCCTTTGTTCACACATAGTATGGCTTGAAGCATTTAACATTCACTGAGGTCAGTAAATATCTTCTATTTTCTATTAGTCAGAGAATCATCAGAGAAACCACTTGAGCAGCAGACCTCTTTATTTCTCCCAAGACAGAACTGTTAGGCTCCTCAGTTCAATAAACAGTCTTCCTTAATATCTGAATGTTCTTTCTGTTACAGGATTTAGCAATATTTCTTAAATAAAAAATATCAAATAAAATTCAGTATTTTTTCTTTAAGACAGTAATTTTCTCTAAGAGAATATAAGTTGGGATATCCACACATAGGACTCAAAACAGATGTTTAATGTCAAATTTTTCATTACTTAATACATTATAAATTGTTATGATTTATAATTATTGTTATAATTTATAATTTAAATGTTATAAATTGTCCTTAACTGCCCAAAATTATTTTTTTCTTCAATAATAATTATCCACAAGTGAAAAGGGATTTTTAGAGGAAATAAAAAAAAAGTTCATACCATCATAGGAAAGACAATGGCAGCTCTTGAAACCTTTATAATCCAGAGAAGCACAAGACAACTCAGCTGAATTATAGTGAAGAGATGGACCTTTCTAAGAGGAACATGTCTTAGATAAATAAAATCTGGCTGGTGCTTTGCAGGCATCCAGAATAACTTTATTCTGTCAAAAAGCTGAAAGAGAAGATTTCAAAAGTTTGGATCAAAATGAGGTGTAGGATCATGTATGCTGGCATTCACACACTGCCTAAAAGATCCTGAATATCCAAACAATCCGGCTTGTTACTCTAAAGGCAGAACCAACATCATTTCAGCAGCACAGGAGACTCCCTCAGTTACAACCATAAGCCTTTAATATAACTAGTCCAGCAGTGGCAAAGGACTCGTCTTCCTGCCCCTGAGCCGCCAGAGTATGAATGGGAAACGTGTTACTTAGGCAAAGTTTAACAACTTGGTCAGTCATACTTCAGTTCCTTTCCATTTTAATACACGTGTGTCTCCCTAGGTTGTATTGCAGATGTGCTGAGACTTTGGATTCCACGGAATTACATTCCATATAGCCATCCTGCAGGAAACCCCCTGTCCACTGGATGTTACACACCTTGTTACACACAAAGAAGGTGGTTACTTTGAAGTAATACTGCTAATCATGATCTCCCTAACACCAGGCAGAACCAGACTTCAGTGGTCATGAATCAATTGTGAATCCAACTGAATGGAAGATGGCTGATCCTGTTGGGCATATGTACTGCTTTCCTAATACATCCCAGACTCGTTTTTCAACAACTGAGCTCTGCCTCCTTTAGCACATAACAAGCTGCTCGTGGTGGGACCTCTGCAGTCTTTTATTTCCTGTGAATGAACAACTCTTTTACTTCACCAGACACTTTATCTCAGGCTGTTTTCCTCTCCATATTTCACTTTATTCACAAAACCAGAAACAAAAAGGAAAAAAAAAAAGAATTAAAAAAAAAAAAGGAATGAATGCCAGAAAGCTGATTGCCATGCTGCTAGGAATCTATGTGAGAGGTTCCTATTTTTCAGGTCTATTTGGCTCCATACTGACCTGAGACATTTATGTCATGGCACAGTGATGATGGTGATACATCAATTCTCCCTGCATGGATGAGCCATGCTATATTCACACAGCCTTCAGCAATGTCAAGTTTTGGAAATTTTTATTGAGCCTGTGCAAACTACATTTTTTTAAAGGCTTATAATTTGGCCAGATTTGAGCAGATTTCTTTTTCACAGAAACAGCAAAAAGCACATCCTCCCACAAAAGCCATCTTATCAAATCTCCATTCCTTGTCCCAGCATGGGGGAGGGAGATAAGGAGGGGGTTGCTATCACTTTTCCAAGTAAAGATAGCCAGATTTCAGCATGCCTTAAAAACACTCCTCAATAGTGTAGTGTACTTTCTCATACCCCTGTTCTGAGAAACAGCTGAACCATATTAAACCGAAATTATTTAAACCTCAGAAAAGCCAAACTACACTTCTGAGAATATCAACCCAAAGGATGAGACAGGCAAAATTATAAAAGAAGAGTCTCTGAATAGAGAGCACTAGTCAAAAAAAAAAAAAAAAGTTCCCAGCTTTGACTATAAATGGAGGTAACTTGCAACCAAATATAATGAAAAAAAAAATTAGATATTTCCTTTCCTTTTTGTATTTGACCTTCTGCACAGTATAACTTCTGTTTTCACTGTGTGGTTGCTCTTTCTCAATTGTCTCAGAAGGTGTGTCAATGCCTCGTGGGCTAAAGAATTTGACACTCTGCCATTTAATTCTGCAGTCAGCCAAGAGAAACAGAACCCAAACCTGAACGCTGGAATGCCGGCTTCTGCCAGCTACTCCTACTTAAGGCCATGGCAGGAATGCTGCCCTTCCACTAGACTTGACCCTTCATCCCTGAAGTAATGTGGCTTGTAACAGTTCCCCTGCCCTGCCTGGAGTATTTATTTGCACAGGAAATATCTTCAAAATTTCACTTATGTTACTGTTAGGACAAGTTAACCCTAATGGCAAAGTTCAAGGTAAGTGTAGCCCTGCAAAGGAACTTGGAATAGGCAGCACGCAAGCAAGTGAATGGGGAGGCAGTAGAGAGGGAACAGCCCCTGAATTATTACTCAGTTTTTAGGCTCAGCAAAATTCCCTTGATAACAAGAGAGAACAGAAAAATCAGTACACAAAAAAAAAAAAAAAAAAAAAAAAAAAGCCAAAAAAAACCGGATCACATTACCTAAAGGGAATACTCTATTTAGAGAGAATCCATTTTCCTTTTTAAGTGAGTCACTTTCAAAAATTTCAGGTTGGCAACATTCCTTTAAGATTAGATACAAAAGCTAAATCATATAATAAGATGAGCTCTATTTTTATAGAACCATTATCAATAACAGACTCATCATAAATCCATTTTACCTGAATTCCCTTTAGAGATGAAGCACCCATGTAAAGAAACACTCCATAAAGTACTGGCATAGGAATAAACTGCACAAACAACCAGAGAAAGGGAAGAGCATATTAAATACTACTTAACAATTTTAAATACTTCTAGAAAGACATTCAAAACAGTTGAAATACAAAGTGCCATATGCCTGCATTAATCAGACAAGTTGTAAATTCAGAGTCAATTATAAATTAATAATGTTTCTCAGAGTATAAAGCAAAAGAAGAATCTGGCTCTGTAGCTTTATTTTCCTCTCACAGCCCTATATTGTAATATACTTAATTTCCTATTAATAAAATTAACAGAACTACACAAAAACATGAAAGCCTTAATATATACTTAAATTCTTTGCTTTAAAGACTGCTCAGAAAAATGTTCAAGAGATGCAAAATTCTTCTTACTGCTAAAAGTAATATTTTTTGCTGTAAGCACTTAAAAATGGGTGAATGATTCTATGGAATGATTTTTTAAGAGGCTATTTTATATGTTCAGGTTCTCAGCATACACTGTGTAGGCAAACAAGTACGTCCACAGATAAGAAAGTAAAAATACTAAATACACGAAATGGGTGTGTGTTTTCAAAGTGAAGGCTTTATGATATACTTAATAAAATATTGCTGGGAAGTACAAGTTTTAAGGGCTTATTGCCTTCACTGTGACAACATGCAAGACTAAGTTCTGGTTTAACTAAAACCAGTTCCAAAACTCTCACTGGTTTCACAGAGGTCAGATAATTCTTTAAAAAGTATTAAGTGTATAGATGGTATTATATGCCTGTAACTAGAGCCCCTTTTTCAGAACACTGGTGAGCTGTGCTGAGTATGCAGGAAACATGAGATAATTTTCATGTTCATTTCCAAGAAACCAACCATAGAACTTCTCTTGCAACCGTGAAAATATTTTTAAATTACTCAGAAACCACAAAATGTTTTTAAATTATCGAAATAAATTTTAAATTGGTATAATGAGATTATTTCATGTTGATTTGCCACTGACCCAAAGTACTGACAAAGTGTTAATCTTCATCTACTACAGCTCAGTGGCAGAATTACCTTTGACTTCAGTCAGGCCAGATTTTCATTAAAATGCTTTTATTTAAAAAGTGCTAGAAATCCCTATGAACTTTATTAAGCAAAATTAGAACTCCACTTTAGACTCTCATTGAGTAACATTATGCTAGTTAGTAATGTCCCTGGAAAGAGCATTCATTAAGTAATAAATACAATAACAGTGAAATGTTCAGTGTATTCTGTGTTCAGTATTCTTTAACTTTCCCTTACTTCCCCAAATTACCTTTAGAATACTTGTCAAAAAGACAGATGAGCCCATAAGGATAAAAATCATGAGCCCTGTGACTCTTTGCTCCCGGATTCCAAGAAATTTTGGCTGCTCCCCTGGAGCGGAGCACTCTGATTCCAGTTTTAAGCTGTTCACATGGGAAATAGAGAGGACAGTGGCTGCAACAAACCACGGCAATCCCATAATAGAGCACACTCCAAGCATCACTGCCACCATGAGTAGGTCGAGGTGGTATCCACATCCTTTCTGTTAAAAAAAGTAAGGATGGAAAAGAAGATGTAAAATGACATCTGAATTAAGGAGAACACTCTTGGCAGGTATTCCTAATGAACAGCTAGAGACAATTAAAAATTTGGTGCTCGTATTAAAAAAATAGCTTCCTTCTATGTGTTATCCAGGTTGGGTCACTAGGGATGGCAGACGTGTTATCTAAGAGGAATTAGTGTAGTGCACACTCAGTGCTCAGTGTTGCTGGACTCCTTCCAGTTATGAGTTAAGTGTACCACAAATCCACTCTACAATGGGCACCAAACAGCTTTCCTGCTTATAAAATGGATACTGCTAAGACACTGGAAAATTCATATATTCTCTGTTTTAACTAAGTCTCTTCCGTGGGTAACAGTAAGCAGAATATCCAGCTGCGTTGCCTGCTTCCCTCTGCACTAACCTTAGTACACCCTCCATCCATCCTTACAAAGAGATGGAAAAGTATGTATTTTTATTGCTCCCTACATAAAAATCCATGACATTTGTAAAGTAAGATACATTAAATTAAAATATAAAATCAGGTACTGCTTTATCGGTTTTCTTATTCAAACATAGCATCATAATAGACATGAAAAATGAATACAAAACCTTTGGGTTTGGATCACTTCTGTAGTGGTGAAATGCTACATAAATTTACCAACAGGTGGATAATGGTTTGCTTTTGTGCATAAAACCCTTTGGTTAAATCTTAGATAATTTAAAAACCTGCAATTACAATCTTTACTTGAAAAAGAAAAATGCATCAATGCAACAAGCTTGGTTCTATAGATATCTGCTACCATAGCTGAGTGGGATATTTCACTTCAATTTTAGCAAGTATCCAGGACCCCCTCACAGCTGCAAGCAGCAGCTCAAGCTATTTTTCTTTAAAAAGTCAGGTAGTTAGCCATCTCCACAAAACTTTGCAATATGGCAGCAAATCCAGTGTCATGGTCTGATGAAACAGCGATGTTCATGAAAACAATGTGAATATGTTGAACCATAATTTTGCCTGTAAACCCATGCAAATGCCTTTTGACATAAAAAAAGTAACTAAACTAAACTTGGAAGGGTTTGCTACAGAGACTGCCAAAAGCTGAAATGTGCACTATCCAGAATTTGCTATGGGAAGTATAAAAAAAGAGGGGAAAATGAGTTGGAAGCAAACAAATCATTTCTTTATGAAGACAACTTTTACTTCTAAAATGGGAAGCGTCTGGGTTTATGAAAATGTAAGCCACATATCAAAATGAAAATGCCATCTTATTTGCTTACATTATTTAAAAAGGGGGGAAAGTAAAGAAAATGAAGAGAATCAACTCTAGCAACCTTCCCTCACTCCCCAAAAGTGCTTATGAGTCTAATCTCCAAGACACATCTTGACAAACTCAGAGATGTGTCAAACACAGATATTAGTTACAGGCACAATGCACTCAAAGAAAGAGTTTAATTCTAAATCCTAACAGAGACACCTTTTTTTACCTTCTGACACATTTATGAGGAATGTATCTGCTAATGCATACAGAATCCGAGAGCATTTCCTCACATTCATACATGATCTGAGGAACCTGACATATGGGAAGAAAAGGAAGCATAGCAACAGGTGATGCTACACCAGACCCCAGCAAAACTAAAACGCAGCAAGACAAGGGGGCAGCCAGGAGGACCATCTGACTCCCAGATGCCAGTGCTGAAAAAACACATTCCAAAGCTTGGCAGCAAATTCCTGCATCTGTCAAGTTAACCACATGCAATGCTATGGATTGACATGAAGAGCCAGGCTGACAAAGAGGGCAAAAAAAGAACATATCAAATGTCACAATCATCCAAGAAGAGGCAATGCAAAGTGAAGGTTGCAAATGCATTTGCTAAAGCAACTTGGGATTGGATTGCTGCTTATTAAAAGTATGTCAAAAAAAAGCCTAAGCTTGCTGCATATACATGTACAGAAACCTGCTGCTAGATTTTGCCCAACAGTTTTTCAGAGGGGTGATGTCCCTTTTTCTCTCTCCATCTGCAGGCAACTAAAGTGTTGAAGAACAGAGCAGGAAGTTGTCCTATGTTGTTTTAAGAACCCATTGTGCCTCTAAGGCTCAGTTTTATTCTTCTCCCTTCTTTGCCATAGGAAGGGCATTACGAAAAAGCATGGGTAGAACCACAGAGAAGGACAAAGAGAGGGGAAAAAAAAATCTTATATTACAAAATAACCCCTAGGTAGTCTTTAGAAATCCAATCCAGTAGAACAACCCTGTCAATACCTGAGGAGGCAACTAATATTGTGGTATTTAAGGACATTATTAACTTGAAGGCATTTTTTTCTTTAAGTGAATGAATCCTACTTCTACTAAAGCACAGAAAGTAGCACTTTCTTAATTCAGAATCTGCATTCCAAATGACGTTTATAAAGTCTTCTGTAAGGCAGTGGATCACTGACACAGGACACAGGTACTACACAGACCAACAAAGGAAAAGAGCATAAAAAATTAAAGAGGTTACATATAATATATAACAAACTAGCATACTCAAGTAGATTGATGCACATTACATAATCTGAAGCAGAAAACAACAGTGAAAGTATAAATTTTGACTGAATACCTTTAGTTTGTGTTCTTTTCTATTGATAATGACAGCTGTGATCTGCTGGTCCATAAAGATTAGGATAGTACAAAGCAGGGCTGGAATTACAGCAGCTATCACTGTCCACCAAGGATTAGGCCCCAAAGGAGTAATGAACCAGCCACGATCATCTCTGGTGGGCTATAAAAACAGTCATGCATGGCCAGTCAGAACTGCACAGATTATTTACATTTCAATTTCACAAGAATACATACAAAATGTTATTAAGATATGACTTCCTTTAAAACCAGCCTATGTAGAGCACTAAAAATCATCCTAAACTTCCTTTGATGCCAAACCAAGAAATTATATATAACAAAATCATCTAGATTATTACAGGCCTGGTTGCATTAGATTCAGTAAAGCCAAAATTTGGAGGAAGCCCCAGAACATTACAGGAGTCTATGATTTGGGTGATTTGAACCTTGTTAATCTCTGCAGAGATAACATCAGGAAGCATGAAGGGGCCTGACGGGAAAGGCTCACTTACATGATTCATAAATCAGAGCGGTTGCATAATACCTTATGAGCTCAAAAAAATTTAAAATAGCATCACTATTCCCTGATGATGATGATGATAATAAAAAATTATAAACCCATCATAGTGGATTACTTTGCAAAATGATAACGCAGCACAATTTGTTGACAACTTACCTTAAAAGCATTTGGAACCTGAAGTTTTGGTGATGGAATTCCAATGGCATAGTCAATTAAAACCATGGACAAAATAGTGAGAAAGACAGCAAAATCGCTGACAACAGAGCGTACCTACAATTATTGAGAGAAATGATAATTTTAACTAAAATATTCAGGTATGATTTAAGATTTTTCCTCAGTGTTTTAGTACAGTTTACAGCTTTAGCTTACTGCTAAAAACCATGCTCATTCTGATACAAGTTTCTAACAGAGGAAAGATGCACTGTCTACTTCACCAGCAGTTAACTGAATTTGCAATGCAGACAGAATTCTCAGACATGACCAATGACCAATGACCAATGACAACTTTTAATTGAAATATTGGCACACACCTTTGTTGGGAAGTATCGGCTGGTTTTGAACTGCTTCAGTGTGGACGAGAGCGTTACTGTAGAAAAGAACAAGATGACAGACCAGAAGAGGACATCTGGAACGTAAGGGCCATGATGACCACAGGCTCGTCCAACAAACTCACCATGAAACTTTTTACATTCCTATCAGGTAGAGAAAAATAATATTGTTCTAAAAATTATCCACTAACACTAACATATTCTTTCCAATTTCTTTCCTAAATTACAAGCAAATTGTATTACTAGAAACAGTAAAACAATGTTTAGATATTTATTCTTTTAAGACTTATAACTCTTTATGTGTGCATCTAGTCTGCATGAAAAATTCTTAAAGGCATCTCTTTTTGCCATAATAAATGATGAAGTCACTGAGACATATCAAAATAAAGTCATTAAGAGAAAAACTGTTTTTTCAAACTCAGCAAGTGCACTGACTTATTTTCTGTGTACATATAGATTTACACTTAGTAACACTCTCCAAGTGTGGAAAGCAAAGTTCAAAAGGCACAAACAGAAAGGCTGCTCCTGGTGCATTTTCAAGAACTGCTTTTTTGTTTTCACTTCACAGGCCCAGCAATTGAAGAAAAAGCTATTCAGGATGTGTGGCATTGGCCTAAAAGGAGCCAAATACATTTAATACCACACGGGGGCAGCACATCCTGCAAATTGTCTTTCTCTTAAAAAAAGATCTGATAAAATGCCGGAAAACCCAAAATCTTTAACATCAATTATATTTAATATAATTTATTATCAATATGCAGATGCAGTAGAAAGCATTTCCAGTACTTCTACACCACTATCCTTACTTGTCTAAAATCATAGAGTAGCTCTAGAATTGTGAGCTATCAGCTCTGGACTCACAAGCCTTTCCTTCTCGTTCCCAATACCTCCACACTTATTAAGAAAAACGAAATACAGCACCCAGAATCAGGGTTTCCAGGCAGAAATATCCTGCCAGATCAGAATTTTTTTGTATTAAATCAAGTGTGTCATTGGCTCATCAGATTCACTGCACAATACCATGTTATGGGAAATTTCAGCTTTGAAAAAAGATTGTCTTGGGAAAAAACACAATTTCTATTTGATGGCTGTGAGACAGAAAAGCACGAAGCTTTTTATACTGGTATAACAGTAAACTTCAGATGAAGTTCATCATATACCTCCTGAAGAGGATTTTGTCACCATCAAAATCCTCTTCACACTTGTCCAAAATCCTCTCCATACTTGGTCCAAAATCCTTTGCTCACACTCAGTTTGTCTAGATAGCAAAAAATAATCATTGGGTTTTAAGAGAGAATGAGAATTCAGATCTCCAGAAACTGAAACATTTCAAATAGACACAAGAAATATATGAAGATATGAACAGTAAAAGAGACATAATGGGGTGAGTCTGACCAAATATTTACAGACAGCAGTGTCTAATCTCTTACTTCAGTTCTCTAGAACAGAAGTTTCTTGGTGATGCTTGCAAGAAATAAAAACACCAAAGTACAAAAAATTCAGTTATTTCTTTGGCAGCTACAGGGACTCATGGGAAATGTTGGTCAGTTATACTGCTACCTATGTAAACTCAAGTTTTGGTAACAAGCTTTCACAGAAGTTTTTAAGGGATTTATATAATGCAGCCAGTCTTATACATTTATAGTTAAAACAAAATCTGTTATTTTAAATCTCCTCAGCTGCAAATGTACTCTGAAAAACACTGTCAGAGATCTGAGAAAGTGAGAGGAGGAGTCTGCCCCTGCACAGATGCTCTTAGAGTGTGCTGCAATTTTGAGAATATTCATTCTGGACTGCTGGAATCCCTCAGGCCAGCAGTTCTCAACTTTCTTTCTGCTGTTGCCACACCAACAGAATTCAGGAGCAGTCCCTGCTCAGAGCAAGGCGTGGAAGCAAGAAAGAGCAGCCATGGAAGACAGCTTAACATGAGCTCTTCTGTATTCCTGCTTTTGAAAAAAAAAACCAGTATCTTCTGGAGACAGTCCACTGGATTGGTTTTTAAGTGTTCAGTTTGATTATGCCTATGATTTGGTTAATTCAGTTATCTCTTCGGGCTGGTGTCTCTTGCACTCAATTCTCTTTGTGTAACGAAATGATCCATTTGCGAGAAAAAATGGTGGCCTAATCTCAACACAACACTTTAACCAAGTTGTAAATGTCACTTGGAAGAAGGAAAACTTGAATTATATAAATCCTTTAAATATAGAAAATTGTACTGTAAAGAAACTTGCTACACATTCACGCAAGCCCCGCTGAACTGCAGCTTTATCCCCTTCCTTCCCTGAGAAAAAATGACAGAACTTATAAAAGAAAAAACTGGTCACTGAAGAGAAAATGTTACAAAATTTCTCCCCATTCCCTTTTTTTTATAGCCTGAACTACTGCAGGAGTGTTTTAGAGGAAATAAATGCTTCTGACTCTTTCTACACAAGGGAACTTTGGTTTTGCCATCTGGCAGAATTTAGGACAAATTCATTGTCATTTGACATGTTTGACTTAATCTCAGCCAAGCTCCTGTGCTAGTGTGTCAAGAAGGTTCCAAAGCAGGGCACAAAATGCACACACTTGCTTTAATGTGTAGTATAGAGGCTGAAAAAAGCTTACAAAAGGAGGTAATGCTATAAAGTCCATGTTAATTTTTTATTAAGTATATTTCATTACTTGTTTGAACAAATATGAGAAAAAAAAATTTATTTCTTTAATATATTTGTTGCAGTAAGATGGACAAAATTATTTATGCCTATGCCTTAATTTATTAAGTTCCAAAATTTACTTACTGACACAGTTAGGTTCCCCCATGGCACATCAGATGCAGATATATTGTAGTCTTGCCAGTATTGTAAGGTTTTATTGCTAGGATGTTCTGGTTCCACACAATTGCATCTGAAAAGAAATTTTTTTTCTTTAAGAATTAAAGTTATCTCAGATATTAATCCAAATTATCAATTTTATGATACATTGAAATTATGCTCTACATTGCCAGATCATTTTAATTCAAATGAGTTCAGTAAATGCATGCTTTGAAGCAGTTTTTAGTTCAGTAGCTAGTGGTATTGCTAGAGTATCACTTGCTGTGAGGTGCATATGCATATATAGTACATAACGTGACATATTCAAACCACTGATCTCAGTAAGTTTTACCACCTGTTTCCTTCCTTGCCTATTGATACTTCTGAGCACAATTTAATACTGAGAATATGTTGTTCCTGTTCCACCCTCTTATAGCTAGCACTCCCCTATGTACAGTTCCAGGCTGATCCATTTCTCAAATAACAAACTCTCTGTAACCTCTTTCTTTCCCAGATAGAGAAGAGCCTTTGCATGCAAAACTGCCCAACTGCCCAGTCAACTGGCAGGGCTCTGAGTGTCAGGATCACCAGAACCAAAGGCTCTCTGAACTCTGTGTCCCTTGTTTTCCCTTTCCCCACAGCTGCTGTAAAAGCACACTTTTCATTTTAAATTGTGGATTTTAACATGCAAAATGTGATGAGGCAGTGTAGGAGGACAATACTGCAAATAGGTAATTTAAAATCAAAATTAAGTCTTGAAAGCCTCTGAAGCAACTGTGGGAGGCTTTTTCTTTGACAAAGCCTTCAAAACATCCAGGATACTCTGTAGGATCCAAGATGTCAAGTGTGCTTTGCAATACGCTTTAAATTAATCCTACTTTAATAATCTATAGCACCATCTAGCCTGCTAGTATTTTAATGTGTTTATGATGACTTTAAATAAATCGTGTACTCTCTGATAAAGTTTTCAGGAGTAGCTGGGGACAGGATAACATCTGACTATCGCGTGCAGAGCTACTGAGCATAATTGCATTACAGCTGTAGCAGAGTATCAGTTTATTCACTTACCTATGCCATCTATTTTCTATGTGGCTGTTTATCTTTCCACAAAATGACAATACTCATCTAGATATGTATGATTTTCTGTACAAAAAATTCTACCATCTACATTGTGAGGACACAGCACTCACATTCCATTTCAATTACAATATTACATGTGACAACAGCTGCATTTAATACATAGATAGGAAAAGCTGCAGGTCGTCTTTGTGCAATTCCTTGCTTTTATTTTAAATACAGCTATTTACAAAAGAAAGATAAACCCTTACAGCCCATGAACAAAAAGGAAAGTCAAAAGTCCTTTACTGGACCTTTGGAACATATTTAATATACCTTGGACCAGGCCCTAAGTGCAGAATGAACGCGTGTTCAGTGCGTAGTTCATGTTACAAAATAACACAACGAAGCACATCACTACTAGTGAGCTACAGTAGCAGAATAAAGCCAACAAACAGTATGGCTACATCAGGTATCACAAGGGGGTACTGGATGCTCATGCAGCAATGCAGAGGTGGCTGTGTTGTGTTACTGCTGTTTTCTGTGAGCACAGCAGCTCCTTGGCCCCCGCTGTCCATCGCAGACTGGCCAGACACCGGGCCAGGACCTGCCGGGGCTTGATTACAGCACGCCAAGGCAGCCTGGGCTGCTCACTCAGTCACCTCCTCGCTAGAAAGGAACACTCTGCCTGTCGCCAGCACTACATGGTACAGCTACACTTGCTGCCAACTGCAAAATCACATTTAAAGGTCAGAGGAGCCAAAATTTCTATTTCCTCAGAAATGTGACAGTTGAAGCTATAGTTTAATACAGCTCAGGTAAATCATCCTCAGGTAAGATCACCTGTTTACATCGATATCACTTTCCTCCTGCACAGCATTCCAGCCTGGTCTTTGCCAAGTTTCACAGGCATTTAGCAATGGCACACTGATCATCAGCAAATAAGTGACTTGCACAAACTACACCCACACAGACCAAAATCACTCTGCACAGCGCTTTTGTCACTGAATGGGAGCAGAACTAGGCCCTAGCTGTAGAGATCAGATCCTGTTTCCACTCAGAAAACCATTCAATGATCTCAGTGTTTTGATATATACAACATTACATTGCTTTCAATATTCTATGTGTTTTGGCAACACTGACATTTTGATGTGAGATTGTCTCATGGTATTACTGTCTTCCAGCATCCCACTAATTGCTTAACATTATAGAACTATGAGATAGTAAAACACTCCCTGTCCATCCCAGAAAACACAAATGAAGTTACCATTCAGTGCCAAAACATAAAAACATTATCTACCAAAATGTGTCATTTCATAACAGATGTAATTGCTTCAATGATAACCATTTCCCAACATAACTGACCTGCAAGGAGAATCTCACATTAATGAAATAATGCTTCCTACTTCTATCTTTTAAATATTTTAGTCTCTTTCATTGTTATTTTCACTTTGAGTAGTTTAGCCAGAAAAGTAAAATACGCTGAATAGCTAACACTAACACGTCCTTCTATTTTCCTGATAAGATATTACTGCGAAGGCTGGAATAAGCAAAAAATTATTTTTTCTTAGGGGTTCAAATACTCTTACATTCTCGTGAAATTGTGTAAAGTCCTGAGAGCTTGCCCATGACAAGGGATCCATGTGGAGTTTATGCTATTACCAAATGAGTAACAGACTATACAAACACCCGTATATTCTAAGCAATATATTCAGCTTTAAATACAGTACCAACTCAGCAATGTACTCTTGTGCCTTTGAGTGGTAAGTCAGAAATCATCTTCCTGATGTTAAAAGATTCAGAAGAATTATTTTGATTCCCTTTCATGGTGGCTAGAATACAGGAAGGGAAGAATCTGACACTGGTTGTGGTAGCAAAAGCATAGGTGTCACAGGGAGGGGGGAGGCAATCTTTGCTGCCAATCTCAACACATCCATTTCATCACACTGATGACAGAAGTAATTCATTATTCATCTTTACACTTTTGGATACTGCAAGACATTCTGAACTCCCGGTAGCAATTCAGATGTTTAAGCATGGGCGACTGTACACTCCATGGTATCTGTGACATCCATGATGAGTTGGCACATATGAGAGGATCTTCATTAACTCATGCCTTTGTTTTCAAAGCAGCTGGAGGCTGAGAGATCTAAAATGGCACTAGATACCCAATCACAGGTCCCTACCTGTATTTAAAATGTCTGTATCTTGCAGCTAGATAGATATCAGCGGAGCTTGCTTTCTTTTATGGTATTTAAAAATCTAATACAACCTCATAAATAGTGGATTATACATCTGAGGTAGATAAATAAACTATTTCAGACAAGATGGTCTTCAGACAACTCAGAACTGTTGTAAGATTAGAACTTACAAAATGAGATGAATAAGAGAGTAACAACCTGAATCTGCTAGCTAGAAACAATAACCAGAGCAAGGAGTCTTTATTGCCTATACACCTTCGGAATTGCTCAAGAAATCTCTGGCAAATCAGAACAAAGGTAGATTAGAAATAATAAATTTTAGGACTGCATGACAAGTTGGTATCTCCTGGAGCCTGCACCTCTCTCTCTTCTATAGGAGGATCAAAATTTCAGCCAGATCTTCGGCACCAGTTCAACTGTAACAGTATTCTACTTCCCTTCTTTGTCCTCCAAACTTCCCACAATTTTTTAGCTGTCTTAGGTTTTGGTTCACAAGTCTCAATTTCTTTTACTTCATTAATTAGAGGCAGCCATCCTAACTTCACTGCATGCAACATCTGCAACTTGTCCTGTTTTCAGAGAACAGAGCTAGGATTTGACAGCAGCAGCTTCAGGAAATCTCAGGCAACTAGCAGTGTTCTACGTTCACAAAAGAAACAGTTCTTACTATCTTTAACAGCACCAAAAAGACTGTCTGTATGATCCATCTTTCTTTGGACTATGGGAAAGGGAACATTGGTTAGCAAATTAAAAATCTGTCACTTTATAAGTCAAGCTGGGAAATATTTTCCCCCTCCTTTTAAGATTAGCAATGAAACATAAATATCATGGCTGCTCAACAACAGTCAGGTGAAAGGTTCTGTACTAAAGCCACATTCTGTGGTTTTATGGACTGCAATTTTCTGTTAACTGCAAAACAAGAAACTTATTACCTACATTTATTTGTTCAATTCAAATTAACTCAGTCTAGTCCTTACAATATCCACCTCTTACCCCTTGTGCTTCAGGTTGCTTCTTCACCATTTTCTTCTCTACTCTGTCATGTACACTCTACTCCCCACACAGATTTTAATGCAGCATGGTGCCAGTCCAGCTTCAGAAATGAGCCTCAGACAGTGTTTTTGTGTGTAAACACCCTTAAACGGTGCAGCTCCCTTTGAGAGCCCCACTCGCCCATCCTTTGGCGGTTGCCATTTTTCAGTGGGCTGTTTTCAAGACTAGGAGGAACTTACTATTGATGATTACATACAATTCAAAACACACTGGTTTGGATCTCTTATTTTTCCAGCATTTACATGTTGCAAGCTACACCTATTTATACTAGGTAAGGATATGATCTATAAAAGATGCAACTGCAGCTTCTTCCTGATTAGTCAATATACCATTTTCCCTTCATAGAAGGGAAAAATGCCTTTCTGGCTCACTTAAGATAGCCTGAGAATGAGATTTGCTCAATATGAATATTTATAATACTTAAAAAACTACAGGCAAGTATGACAAATAAGTTGCAAAATGTGCTTGTTTAAACAATATGTCTCACTGAATATCAGAGCACATATTTGGTAGTATGAGTAGGAAGGTTTTCCCCTAGCACAGAGGACACTGAGCACTGATCACATAACAGACAGAGGAAGATGACGGTATGAAATGGAAGATAACATCACTAGGTTTGTTTTTAAAGTAAGGTATATGTGTAGGTATTCTTTATGTTGCATGTACAAGGCTGAAGTATATTAACAGCAGAATGCTATGCATTCATTGTATTATTCATTAGGTTTTCTCCAAATACACCATTTTCTTGTGAATTATGGGCATTCACAGAATCCTGCTGTTTGTCTAACAGCCTCTATGGGAAGAGGATAACAACAGTATCATAAAATGATATCTTCCCATACCTACAATACCTGTATATCCCTGGCATGATATTTACCATATTCCTTCTTGTCCCAACTTTCATAGCAACTAAATCAAAGTCTCAATGGAGAAAAGACTGGAAACAAAATAATTAATAGTGATGGAAAATGGACTTGTCAGTTAAGTTCTATTCTCAGTATCATGAAACCCTTTCACAGCACAGCTGTCATGGCAAGGCAAGATTTTTTTTCTTAATTTATTTATGAGATCTGCCATCCTGAATTACGACCATTAAGTTATGTGGCCCGTCTCTGACAGTCACGAACATCACTAGGCATCCACATATATTCTCTGAGGTTATAAGTCTGTATAGTTTAGTTGGTTAAGTACAGGAGGAAAATAGAAAAGCCTATTAAAGCACCTAAACAATGCACTCACCAGCACAATGGTTTCACAGAGAAAAAAAGATAAATCTGAGAAGGGGAACTGATGTTAGACTGAAGAAATCTCAAAGAATCGGGTTCCTTTGGATAGCACATCAGGAGGAGAATGGTGTTTTGTCAAGGGGAAAGTCTAGAAAACACATTTATAATCAGAGTGTAGCTTTGTTAACCCTGAAGGTTTGGTTTTATTAGCTATCTGGTATCTAGTATGCAGTCCATGCATTCACAGCAGCACTGTGGTATGTAACTGCCACACACAGAAGTTCCTGTGCAGAAAAGCAATGTAACTCTTTTTTTGGTGGGTGTTTTCTTTTTTGGGGGATGGGGGTGGTGGAAATACTGACAATTCACCTGAAAGCTTTCACTGTGAAATCTTTCTAGGATGTCACTTTACCCTGCTTCCAAAGTTAAGACACATACACTTGAGAAGAGGTTCAGTATAGTGCTGGTACAGAAATAATTACTGCAATACATTACAGTATGCATTAATACACATAAAGGTACTGCAACAAAACCACCCACGGATTTTATGTAAGGCTTCCTAGATTTTGAAGGCACTGTGTAGATCAGCTCTCAACTACAAACTGAATGTTGTAGAGAATTGCGTAACAAGGAGATCCATTTCCAAAGTGGAGGGGACGAGTAGAGGGAAAGAATAAAATAAAGTGGGCACTTTCTGGGTTCAAATGAAGGAGAGAGAGAGAGAAACAAGTCAGTTGTGTTGGACAGGCATGGAGAAGTCTTGGAAAAAAATAAAGAAAAAGAAAGCCTGGATTCCAAGATTTGTCAAGAAGCAAAAGGGAACCAGCAGTTAAACTCAGTGATGGCACTTGCACGGTCCTAGGAAGATGAGGGATTTTCTTGGGCAAGGACACACAGAATATGGCACAGCTACTTAACAGTAGGAAAAAAAATATTAAGGGGAACGGAAAATCTATATTAATATCTAACTTCAAAGAAATTGTTACAGGAATTGGAATTCAATCACATGCCTGGGACCATAATGAGCAATACTGTGCTCATCATCGCTGACTTCTCATTCCACCTGCAGCTTAAGGGACACAAGATATAAATTAAGGATGCAAATTTGCATCCAATAATTATGTATTTAGATTAACATATATAGATAATGGAAGATTGAAAACTTGCTTGTGCAAACAGTGGTATGCACAAAACTAATCTTCACAATGCCTTCTAGAAGCAATGGTTTCTATAGCTGAAATGATACTGAGATTGACATGATCTTGGCTCCCTAATTACATCAGAGTGGGATTTTCTACTCCTAATGCTTAAGTGCATGTCAATACCAAGACAGATTGCAATATGCATATTACTATGCCAAGAAATCACTTTAAAATTATTCAATGTAATCTGTTAATAATTGAGTAACTTCTGGTAAAGAATTATTAAAACAACATGAATTCATCACTTTGAAAAAAGAATTAATAAAAACCAAAAAGGTATATGAAATTCCTTTATATACCAAAAAAGGTATATAAACATCTAAGCAACCTCACCCTGAGAAATAACTGAACTTCTGTATTCTAAGATAACTATCTTAAAATTCTTATATTTTATAGAATACTGGATTGCTTTCTAAATCACATTCCTTTCATTCACAATGCTTATTCTGTTATCCTTTTAAAAACAGTGGGTTTTATCTGCTCCAATATGGGTTTCTCTTTTCCTAGAAAAAAAAACCAAAACAAAACATTCTAATATTTAACATACACATTAAAACTGATGGGCATCAGTGTTCCAGACAGGTTTCACTAACTGGAAATATATTTGCTACCAGGGTAGGAAAAAAACAGGAGGAGGAGAGTGCAGAAATAAGAGAGTTGCTATGCCAACCTACAAATGCTAATGGCATGACAAATACAAAAAGGTCACATAAAAAAAAAATAGAAAAGCTCTGATCAAGAAGTATTTGTACTTAATTTAATAAACAATGTAGCTACTCTATTCAAATTTCTTCAAAACAATGGAGTTTAAAAATAGAAAAATACAGCACAGTACCACACTGAAAATCAGGTTTCCTTTGTCCTTCCTTTATCACTTAAATACCTTATTCTTCATCATCCATATCAAAAATATGGTGTTTTAGGAAAAAGTTACATATAAATGGTGTATGGATTTTCCTGCAAGTAGTTCATGTAAAGATCAGGGGTAATATTTAAATACAGAGTAAAAAATAAAATTTAAATGACTAAAAAGTGCATCATGTCTAGTTTATAATAATTAGATCATGGAATAAGATATTTTTGTATTTTTGAGGTAGAATTCTATAACAAACTCAAAACCTGTCTTCTACTTAAAATAGTAAAATGCTAAATATAATTTTTAAGAAATATTTTAGGCAGACTTCCAGTTGATTTTCAAATATTTGGATGTGCTTGATTAAAAACTAAAAAATAAAAATAAAAGTCACAACTGTTCTGAATGTTTATCCTCTAGTCTTCTAAGGTGTACTATGGCAGATATTAGTAATGACTCCTCAAATATAAGAGATGCATGCAGTGGAGTCTTTTACATAAAATCCCTGCATCAGAGACTGTAATAGAATTCAAGCCCACCAAAAATACAGAATGGGTTTTCTTTCTTACTTGAAATATAGTTTCAATCTGGTTGAAATACCAGCCATTTAAGATTACTACTTTATTTGTCTTTCTAGTACTCCAAGGAGAGCACTAACAGAATGCCAATGACTTTTCCTGGGTCAAACTCATCTCTTCACCAGGGCAAAGGAACAGTACTGGCATGTAAACAGGTTACCTGTGGACATCAGAGCATCCTCTGAAAGCCCATGGGAGAAAAGAGGATAGCTGGGCCATACTATACATTGAAAATTTCAAATATATTCAGTATTCTGAACAATTTATCATCAACTTTTGAAGTGGGCAACAGAAAATACAGAAATTTTACTGTATAAGCCGAGTTTCCTAGCATAGAATTGCAGATCCAAGATAAAGTTTTACATAAGCTTTGTTTTAGCATTCAAAGAGAAATGAGTTGCTCAACCTTTTGAAGATCACCCATGGCTAATTAAAGACCTGCCAAAGCTTTACTAACAATTAAAAACTGGTCTTTAAAATCCCCAAAGAGGAAAATGCAAACAGCTGTTTTAATTAGCAAAACAGCAGATACTAATTAGCTTCTGTAACAGAGTATGCTGGTTCTTTAAGGACAGGACCAGTTTCAGCCCAAGTTTGTTACAAGTAGACTGAACGGAATCAGATGTTGCAGGAAAATCGAATTCCTTGTGAAATCAATATTTCCCACCTTTACAGAAAAAGTACACAAAAGAGAGATTTTTATTTTGAGTAAACTCTTATGCTTATCCATCCTTTAATTTCTTATCTTTCTGGAACTGAGTTGTGTACAGACATTTGAACAGGGACTGAGAGTACTTGAAATGTCTTGTGATGATCTTCTGGGGATGATAAGTGTGACATATCATCTTCTGGGCAAAAGGCCACTGTATCTGGACAGAGTAAGACTATGATATGCACCTTTGCACAGAAAGCCCACGGAGTTCAGGTTGCATCATGTCTGCTGTGACAGCACTGGGTAGCTGATTCAGGCAGCTGATGTAGAGAAGTTGCAACTGAGCATATCTTTCAATTCTCCCAATCTTTTGGGACTAGTTCTGCATAACTAAGAAATGTCAGATGAAAGAGAAAGGAATGGCAAGAACAGGAGAGGCTGGAATTAGTCCTTTGCTGTGTTCAGAGCACAGATCCTTGGATAGCAGCAGATATACTCTTCTTACAAGATAATCAACATACATTGATTGTCAGTACACTGCCATTTCTAAAAATCAGTTTCAAATTTAAAAAGATGTAAGTCCCATCCCATAAGAACTATATGTCTACAGCTAAGCATTTTGCTATCAGTGGGGCTATGGACATGATTGATAATAAACAGGAACATGCTGAAAGTAGAAAATACAGCATAAGCGCCAAATGTGAGATTTAATACAAGAGTTTAAAAGGCAATCTATTTGTACTATCTACTCAGAGTGAAATAACTGACAACATAGGTACAAAATAATAAACTCAAATAACTACAAAAACACGCTATCAAGTAAGTTTCATATCAGTGATACCAATAATTTTGATATAAGAGTTTGAAAACACCAGGCTGTGGTGAAATCTTTCTTTCAAACATCTGGAAGACACTTATTTTTCAGGAGTTATGTTTGAAAAATCTAGAATTGTGCTGGTATTCTACCACTGTCAGCCAGGGCAGATCAATAGGTGTAACTGGAGGATGACAAAGGTTGCTCTTTTACTGTTCTGTGTGCTCTGCACGTTTCACACTCATTGCTCAGTTACCAAGAGCAGGCAGCAATAAAGCACCACCCTTCAAAAACCTTTATTTGTTAACACAAGGATTATAATGAGAAAACATTCTCACAAAATATAGACATAACTATGACTGTACCCCTACAAGCAGGACTGTTAAATTAATTTCTCTGGCAATATTATGGGAATACAGCTACCCAGGAACCCATGTACCTACTTGTGTTTATGCTTTCCATTACATATTTTAATATCTCAGCTCCACGTGATAAATGTTTTCTAAATAATTTTTTGTCTTGATATAGCATTTCAACATCTGATTTTCAAAACGATAGGAGAACATCATGTTCTCTTCTCCTTTGAGACAACTACTTTGAAGTGGTAAAGGAAATGAAAAAAATCCATGAAGACTGTGCTATATGAAGGTCTTCAGAGTAAAATACCTACTTTGTAGAAGGTGAATAAAGTTAAATAAGAGGATATAACCTCGACTGTGTGCGTGGTCTATTCTTGATGTCTGTTGCTTTCTCTTCAAATTAATATTCCTTTGTCTACCGATTAAGCTATTAGAGAGGAATAATCATATTTTCAGCATGATGGGAGTATGTCACAGCAGAACTATAGTTTCTCTAATTTAACTTGTTCTGTGTATTAAGGTGTATAATGTACATTCAGATTCAGGATTTGCTAACTATTTTTCTAGTGATAATATACAAAGCTCAAATGTTTTCTCTGTTGCTGTGTTCTGTTTTTCTCAGCTTAAAATGCAAATGAGACATTTGGTTGAGACACTCCTGTTTTTCCAGTGAACAGAAGATGTGGCACTGTTCAAGCACTGTTGCTTTAGGGCCCCACCCAGCTCATGCAGAGGGTTCAAATGGGTTCAGTGAAATAATAAAGACATTTCTGGAGAGGGATTTTCAATGAAAATGGTTTTTAATGACATTTTATTTACTGATGTGACCAAGCTTAACTGGGTTCAGGACAGACTAGGATCTTGTCCTTTGCTAGAACATTTTTGTTCTCATATCACAGAAACAGGTCTATGTTTAGACTTTATTTCTCTATGAAATAATATTGACAAAAGTGATTCACTTTCTTATTCTCCAAGTAGATTAGTATCTGTCTGAACTTCACAATAAAGTAAATCTGTTTAAATGGAGTTAGATTAAAATCTTTGTATTAAGAACAAATTGATTATGAGCTACTGAGATGCATCTAACAATTTCAAATCCACTTCAGCTCTTGTGGATTAAGCTTGGACCTTAAATGCCAGAGAGGTTAAAATAAAGGAGGCACATCAGCTTATAACCTTTTAGAAAGGTGAATATTTCAATTTGGGAAAAACAAAACAAAACAAGATAAATATGATATACAAGCATTACCTGAACATCCTGTAACCATTGAAACATTATAAATCATAAGTGAAAGATTACAGGAAGAGACCGTGAGTTAATTCTCATTAAATAAAAATGAATAGAGACCTAAAACCTAGGTCCCTTTAAGTCCTATTTTTAATCTAGCATTTCCAAGTTAATTATGTTGAAGTTTTTCCAAACCTCAAGTCTGGAAATATATTTGTTAGTTATCTTAAGTGAATGTGTCCTGCTTCTACACATCCCCGCAATAACTACTACTTCCATAAGACAGCATAATGACTGAATAGCTTCCACATGCTGCAACTACTGCAAACTTTTTCTGCTGTGCTCCTTGCAGAGAAAACAACCTATGGAAAATAAAAAAAAACCCTAACAGTTTAACAAAAGAAGTCTTACTTACGAGTACTTTGTCAGCAGCTCCAAATTATTGTGCATGTTGATTGGATATGTCTCACTGAGATGAAACAGCTTCTCTAAGGCCTCATAAATGAAAATGATGCAGATAAGAGAAGCAAAGGCTTCTTCAGTAAAGCGGGTAATGTAGCAGACTAGGGAGCTTGCATCAGTTGCAACAAGGATGATGCACAGGATTGCAGTCCACAGCCCAATGCTGGCTCTCAGAGAAAGGTATGACAACCCGTACTCTCTAAAAACAAGAAAAGAATTGAACCCACTGAACCTTTTGTCCAGCCACAGTGAATAGAGACAAGGCAGCTCCAAAAGTCTGAATCACAAATTATGTACTTATTTTGAACAGAAGATCCCATCAAGTCACCTCCTGACCAGAGCTCTTCCCCTAATTAGCAAGACACAAAGAGCTCTATCTCCATTTAAGTGATCACATGAGCAGCTTTGAGAGTAGTCACACACATGAAGTGTATAAGGTCCACTCACTCTTTATCCCATATCCTGCTTTGTGAACAGCCAACACCTGCCAATTTCTTTTTAAGCTGTGAAAGAGTAGTTATAACAACTTTCATCAAAATTCTGTAAGCTTATTGCATATGATAATAGAGCTCCAAACACACCGAGTGACATTATCACAGAAAACTGAAAGGTCTGTCTGAAGGTGCGAGAAAATCTGAGTGCTAAGCGAGGTTTCCTGCTCTGTGGTGTGCAGGAGATCCTGCACAGAAGTCCCTGTCACAGCAATGAGGAGAGCAGACTGGAGAGCAGAGAAGCATGATGGCTTCCAAATGGAGACATCATTTTTACCCACAGTGTGGCAGAGATATGTCAAGTACAGCACTTTAGCCTAAATGTGGCTCTTCTGGCGTGACACTTCACCGCCTCTGTCCAGGTGAGGGAATGGCATGGTCTGTATTAGTGACTATTGAAAGAGGACACCACTTCTAGTGCACTTACTTTCTTGGTGAGAGGCAACATCTTTCAAGTGATGAGAGAAACCACAGATTTAAATTTACTGTCTCAGAGTAGAGAATGATAAAATTAAAAAACAAACCAAAAAAAAAACCCCACAAACATCCTGAAGCTGTCATTCCCTTCAAAGCTGCTGAGGGAAGGGATGAAGGAGAGTTTAAAAGCAACAAAAGCCCAAAATTTAAGAATATTCACCTTTCTGCATTACCAATTCACTGCATAATTTTTGGACTCTGCAACATGATAAAGGCAACAATTCATCTTGTATTGTACGGTTTAGGATTTCAGCTTTGGGACAGGTGTTTCTACTTTCATCTCACAACAAATGAAGGATGATGAATGTCATGATCTTCACTTACTTGCAAAATTTGAATAAGATCTTCTCAAACACTAAAACTGGTCCTGTGCTGCCAAGTATAGTGAGAGGCTGTCCACCAAAAAGAGAGTAGGCAATTCCAGTCATGGATGCTCCAAACAGCGATTCTATTGCACTCTGAATACGATACAGAGAGAAGTGTCCATAAATTTTCAAACAGATTCTTTTTGTAATGTCCTAGTCCGTAGCCTTCTAAACAATGAAACACCAATATATAAAGGTGATTCATGCAACAGTAAGGAAATACTAACCACAAAACTAGGAATGTAAGTTTGTTTTAAAAGTTCAGATTTAACACATACTATACGACCTTCAGTTGCTTCTCCCAGCAGACCACCAAATGTGATGACAGGAGACATGCAAGCACAGTAGAGAAACAAAAATGATGCCAGACACTGCAGACTGAGAGCATCCCTGAAGTCACTCCAGAAGAAGGGAGCTTTTCTTTTGATATCTAAAATTAATCCTCCAAAAAATCTAAAGAAAACATAGAAGAGCTCAAATTAATTAAGGTGGCATACAAAACTTTCTTCTACAGTATTGCTTCAACCACACTGCAGAGAAGCTACTGTTCCTTGATCAAATGATACATACTCTTATGTTTGACCCTTCATAAAAAAATAAGTTTAGGAAGCCTGTCTTTGTAACTCCAACCAGGAAATTATTGTGGTTTTAAAGCAAACTAATTTCCATGTCTCTTTTATAAATTTTTCAACTAATCACCCATAGTCCAAAGTTCTGAACAGTTGCTTGCTCCCATGCACTAAGTCAAACTGTTTATTACATGAAATAATTCTTTGCATTTGTTTAATTAGAGACGTATCACAGTGCTATTTGCCCACACATTTATATATAGAGCTTCACATTATTTGAGAAGCTGTTCCTAAATACACTTGATGATAGAAATGCGTATATGCTACCATTTTTCAAGGACAAGAGCTGTCATCTTTTGTCATTTACACTGTGTCAAATATAATCAAATATTTAGGAACAGACGCTCCCTTACAAAATACCATACAGCTAGAGTAAATAACCCCACAATGCTCTTTTCCTCACAGGCACACAATGGATCAGATGCTGCTGAGGTAAAGAAGAAGGTGTAGTGCTACTACCTCCTAAATATTAAAACAATCCTTCAAGCTATAAATTAGCAGGTTCTCTGCTAACTGGTTCTGAACAACTTCCAGCCAGACCGGCCATCATTTCCTCTGCCCCAGTGTACACCAGCACTGCAGCTGAATCTTTAGCTTCATGCTAAAGGCCGGGAAAATATTTAAATATCAGGAGACAGCAAAGTAAAAGAAACATCTGTTGCCTAACTACACTGCACTAAGGCAGCCATTGACAGCTGATGGACACCACACCATATTAGATGAGATAAAGTATTCCTTGGGACAAATTCTTCGTTCTGATGTATATTGCAGCCACCAGGGTAAGCACAGCCTCATGTACCAGGACATATCACAGCTTACTGAGGTAAAAAGGAAATTCTAGTGCTGCACAACCCAGGAACTTCAACTACAAAACAGCTCTAAGGATTCATAATACATGGCACAATACTATACCAAGTTTTACTTCATCCTGTACAAAACCAATAAACATTAATCAAGTTTAAGAGAGGTCTTCCCTTTGTAAATATTAGAGAAAGGAGCTTGCAATAAATACAATTAGGAAACTTGAACCCTCTTGCCCACTCCTGCTCTCTGCAAACGAGCATGCATTGTCCTCTTCAGCTACATGGCACACGCAAATCAGGACAAATGCCTGAAAGAAATCATGTGCCAAGACACTTCTGAGAGAGAACCAGACCCTTGTGATTCCTTTTGAACATCACTTTGAACACTTAAGATTTTGAATATGTTCTCACTAACTTTCCAGTTCGTTGCAATTCTGGTCCAGAGTGTCCCCCAGGATGTTCTGCTTCCCCGTGGGCTGCAGTTCCATTTGGCACTCCTGGGATCTTACGCTTCTCCTACCAGAAGGAAAAGATATTTCTCAGGGGTTTTAGCACTGAAATAGGCTCTGAAAGTTAAAAACTTAAACATAAAAATTTTACTTTAAGATTCGTCAACATAACCTCCTCATAAGTTGTTCTATTACTAGACAGTTAATAGTAAAAAGAATTGTGATTCTGTGAAATTTAAAGAATTGATCACAAAAAAATCTTGAATCAGAAAACATTTTAAAGAGTAACAAGCTTTGATCAATTCTTGCAATAAGCTTAGAACAAAAGTAAACCATGGCTATTTGGAATAATCAAGGATGCTTAAGACCACTTACCCCTAAATTTACTATCTTTAGATACAACTGCCTGTATTTACTAAGGAGATAACTAGTACTGAACTAAACCAAATGTCATCACTACACTGTATGCTTGCAGCCCAAGGGTTCTCCTAAAGAAAATTAACCTAAAATAAAAAGACCATGCAAAACTCTACTAAATGCTAAATTAATGAGACTTAAATCTACATAATAAAAATTCATCACAACTTTTAAAAGCGCTCAAATTTTACACTGTACAAACCTGAGAGGGAACATTTTTAGGTGGTTCTATTCGAATTGTTGGGTCCCACTCTCCAGGAGGGAGAACAGTAACCTGATCAAGAAACTCATCAATTCCAGACACCAGGTCATTGCGGTCTTTTGCTTTGTAAGCAACATCATGGAATACCTGTGAAAAATTGAGAAGTATGTGTGGGAGGAAAAAGAGATGGAAAAAGGAATCTTTCTAAAATAATGGCCTTTCTTCTCTGAAATAGAACACACTTTGTAAAGTTCCCACTGAACAAACAATCTCAGCTTCAACTGAAAATAACTTCTGGTATATAGTTCTCAAAGAAATTCCAGCTGCTACAGAAAAACGTCCTTATGGCTGCTAAGTATTCCAGAGATTTTGCAGCTTAAACAAAATTAAATCCACTGGAAAGCAACTGTGAAAAATGGAACCTTATTGGTGAAGATATCTTTGCTTGTGAATATTGTTTCTCATTTTGTTATCCCCTTACAGCAGCATAATCTGGGCTGTCACAGGATCATGAAATGAACTAGAACGCTCGTTGTCATCACCAGAATGATTAGCCACATTTCATCTGAAGGATTGGAGACTCCCTATTAAACCTCTTCAGTTAGTACAAAACTGAACCACGAATAAAAATACCTCATCTGTCATTAGTGTGGCAATTGATCTTCCAATCTCATGGTATTGTTGTCCTTTACCCAGTGGTCCAAGAAGAATAAACAAAAATCTGAAAATTAAAGGTAAATTTGAGAAATTGCAAAGGATAGATGGTTGAAATTCATACAGATATTACAGAAATATTTATCTAAAATGTGGACTAGAAGAATCTATCAGATAAACACTATATATAATCTCCTTCGAGTTGTTCACACATGCATTTAAACATGAAGCTCTGCTTAGAAAAAAAAATGTGAAAATAGCTTCCAAAAATATATCATAAGCTTAGCAGTCAGTCTTGATTGAGACTACCAAAACCTCCTTACATAACAAACCTTAACTTACATAATAAATGTATTCAATTGTAATTTATGTACAGAACACATTAATTTATTTAATTCAGTTAATTTAAGAGAAGGGCTATGGTTAGTTAAATCAGAAGTTAAATTAACCCAAATTAAAATAATTTTTAAATTATTTTTACTGCCATTAAGGTTCAGGACAGTTTCTACTTGAGGCTGAAGGCACATAAAGTTCTATAAAAGGCAGAGAATTTGTTCAAATTAAATAACTAAAATTCTCAGTTTTGTTAAAATGCAAAAGACAATATTTTAACATACACAATGTAACCACGGATCTATCCCAATACCTTCTATTTGAATACAAGGACTATTTTAGACTTTTAATTCATCATAATTTGTCTTCAGAACCAAAGTACTCCATCAGAAAAGGTTTCAACTTGGAAAAAAGTAATTTAATAAAAATGTATGGTTCACCTTCCCTAAGTGAAATTTTTGAAGAAGTACAAATTTTAGAACATATTTACAGCATGTTCTGCATCCATTCACTCACCATCCCCAGTCAACCAAATCACACCGTTTGCTTTTTGCCTTTTCTCAATTCTTTCTTCATTTTTTTTCAGTTCTGTACATAATTATGCAGTATCACACAAGTAGTTTCAGTTCCAGATGGAATATTCTACAAAGCTGAATACTTCACCTTAGTGCTTCATCTGGAGTAATACCAGTTTGTATAGGATAAACTGTGTGTTATAACCTACATTTTTACATCTCTGAAGTACTCACAACCCGCAAGTGTCTGAATACACCCACACATCATTTACAGGACAAGTGGAAGGCTGATGTCTTTGTTAAAGAGCAAACCAAATTCCTCACTCAGTAAATGGCAAAGCAGAGGGTCACATCACCATGTTTCCACAAGTACTCAGGAAAACACAAAGCAAAGTCAGCCCAACTGTACCTGGTTGGAATTGGAACTTCAGCCAGTCCTGTAAGCAGCACTGCAGGAGACAACCTAACAAAAGCCACAACGGCACGGTCCAGGAACTCCAGCTCACCAACTAAGATGTTTGATGCTTCAGCTCCAGGTGGTATCTTTTTCATGAAGTGTAGGTCAACCTGGGAAAAGTATATTAAATTACAACCTAAAAGTTACTCAAAGGGAATTTCCACCCCCCCAACCCCCCGCTTTGTTGACAGAAACTTTCCGATCTGCACTATAACATTAGCTATTTCAGTTATGCAGTTCCACTGTTCTTGTCTGTTGAATAATTATGGTTTTTAATAAAAAATTTTCTCTAATCCAAATTAGACATAAATTATTTGACTGATTTTTCTTGGAAACAAAGCACTGCAGAATTAATTTATAAAGACAACAAATCAAATTGAAAATATTTTTAAGAATATAGGATTAATTTCCTAGTAATGCTTTTTATCTATACTCATAACAGCATGAATACTTGATAATAATCATAACAGTAGAAGAAGTTAAGACACCTTTTTTTCCCATAATTAACAATTCTGGAAATCATTAATTCATAGCTCATAGTTGTTGTATTATTATCTCACTGAGAAGAGCATTGGATTCCACTACATACAATTTTCCTTTTTCTACTCTGAGATGTATTTTTGTTTTCAGATTTAACAGAAGGCAGCTGCCCTTCTGCTGAAAGTAAGAGAAAATAAGCTATCATGAACATTGACTGTCTCAAGAGCAAACTGAAAGAACAAAGCAGAAGAAAAACTTTGGAATTTTAGGCAGTGATGTTGACTTTTGTAGGATAATAGAAAAACAGAGACACAGCTTCATCATGACATTGCTGTAATAAGCTCAAGGTACTTGCGTAGGAATGTATGACTCTAGATTTTACTCTGTAACAAAGACTGACATGGAATAATAAATTATATAATGTATGTCTGATTTAATTATGCACCAGTATTGTCTACATTTCAAAATGCATGAATTTTGTCATTTGCTTTCCTTTTATTAATCTAAACACAACAACAGCAACCAAATCCAATATAAACTGTTAAAGTGGACCATTTTAATGTCTATCTTACAGCCATCTGTCAGTACTAGTTTGCATAGTTTTTGGTAATATTTAGAAAATTGTTTTCTTGCAAATGGCTCTGGCACTAAATCAGAATTCAGATATAACACAGTTGCCTGTGTAATGAAATCTTGGTTTGCTGAGATCACAAAGAGATATCTAATGCTTCCCTAAGCTACAAAGATGACTAAATCCCTCACAAAGTTAAACAAGTACCACATCAACCTGGAAGGTTGGAGACCTTCAATTGAAAAAGTGAGGTAAATTCTGTTCTCCACTCAAATCATGAAATAACTCTTCGGGATTAAATGCATAACTAAGGCTCACTCTGCACCTAATTTTGGTGTTGCAGGTTATTTGCAATTGAGAGGAAGAAAGCAGTCTTTCAGGCATGTAAGAAATGTGCATTCTGTGCTGAGTTTACGTTGTTAATGGATGGATTTAACATTTTAATGCATTTAACGTTTAATAATTAACGTCACATACACAATATGCTACAGTTATGACATTGAGGTCCTCTAACATACAGATCCCAAGATTAAAACTTGAAATAAAGATTCTGTCTTCTGTCTACCAGAAGGTATTATCAGATAGTTCCTGTACTATTTATCAGCTTGAGATGCTAATATTGTTTAGGTAGTGAAGAGAGCCCCATTAAAAGGGAAGTAGCTGGCAGCAAACTGAGGAACTCAGGAGCAAACTGAGCAGACACAGCCAAGTCCCAAAGGTGTTGCTTTCACTGCATAGTGAGAGTGGAGGTGGTCCTGGAGTAACACATTTATGGCAGTGGCAGAAGCTACCTATATTGAATGTTTTATCTAACCTATCCATAGTACACCTCTTACCCCAGGTCTTTAACTAGAGAGACCTGATGTGCACCTTAATCTGCACCCTAAGATGAGCCCCATTCCTGACCTGACCCTAAATAGTCCCAGCAAGCTCCAATTAAATATAAAACTAAATAACTAATGCAAAGGCCATGTCTCTTCAGGGCAACTCAAAGACTGAAGAGTGGTGGACGTCTACCCTGAAACCAACACAAACTGACATGGAGACAAACAAGATACCCAACATCCCTTCTTAGTAAAACATATTAATCAAATTTATTTGTAAGCAGGGTCAACCAGCACTCAAAACAAGTAATTTACTTCACATGGTATTTGAAATGGCAAACTCTGTCAGTATGGGACAGGGGTCTCAGAAACAGGAGCGCTGCCATGAGCAGGGATGTGGGTGTACAGTCTCTTTATACATTTTGTTTTTCAGGACAATTAATGTTCCCTCCAGTCTTTGGTGTAAAAAGTAGAAATGAGCCAGATGAAGTTCTTAAACCATCACTCCCTTTTCTACTCAGACAGGAGGGTAAAGTGGTGCTGTGACAAATCACCTCCACATCACCCTGAGAACACAAAGTCCTGGTGGTGGCAGCAGAGGAAGAGGAGTGACACATTTACAAACAGCACAAACCATCTCTCTCTCCATGCCACTGAGGTAACACTCAAGACAGCTTTCAGTGCCTGTCTCACATTTTTCATGGATAGATACCAATACAATCAACACAGTCTCAATGCTGTATCCAGATAAAGTCAGCTTTTTGAATCAACTCCAAATTTGGAATACTAGATGGAGCCCAAGGGAGAAGATTAGCAAGGAGAGAATATGTGAGGTAGTCAAAGGTGCTTTTTTTGTAGAAGATAAATGAAATTAATATCTGGAACAAAATTAGAGCAAGAAATCACAATACACAAGAGAAAATTAGTGTACTGCTCTACTTTCCTCTCAATCTGTGCATATAATTCCAATTATAACCCTTGGGAATTATTGCAATAGCACATTTCAAGGGGAAACTGCACTTGTGCATCTTCAAAAGGATAAATGGATCTATTTAAAGTTGGCCAAAAAGGAAGGTATTAGATTACAATCCTTTACTGTTATTTCATTCCTCCTAACAAAAGTTGTTCCTTTCATATTCCTGACATGCTTGTTGGTATCCATCACTGTTGCGGTTAGAAAAAGATGAAATTTTGATTTCTTCCAGCTAGTTTAAATGGGAAGAGCTCTTTTGATCAGCAAATCTGCAGCACTACAAAAATAATGAGTGAAGGATCAAATGATGCCACTCCCATTCTTTTTTAATACAAACCGAATTGCAGTTAGACAACTGACTGGGATTTGGATCCTACAACACTCAAAGCAACTGGAGAAATGCTCACGAAAAGCACTACTGAAACTTATGCCATTCCCTTCACTTCTGAATAGCTTTATTTTGAATAGACAATTTTATTTATATTTTATATTCTTTACAAATTTTACATCTTGATATTAGAACACTTGCAAAACCAATTCGTTTTACTTAAGACTTTAATATAAATATCATGAGACCAATATTGCACTTGACTCTTTAAAGTAATATTTTAGTTTGAAATATGTTTAAAGGATTAATGTTTAATTTTTAACAACCTGCCACTGTTTATAGATGTTCTCATGGCCTCTATAGAAATGTGGTTCATAATACATTCCCAGCCAGCCTCCTTTTTTCTCATTGTCATTGACAGAAAGATCTGTTTCCCCTCTTATTTCAGCCATATACGATTCATAGTCTGGAATGTTCAGTCAAAAATTCAAATGATGCAAATAGCTACTGCTGCTAGGAAATAAGTCTGGCACCAGATGGAGCAATCACATAACTCTACTTTTAGCTCAGCTGCACTAACATTAAAATTCAACAGACTCAAAGTGCTGTTCTTCAGAATTTTGGTTTAAATCACCTGTCTTCACTTCTCAACCTTTGCTGCATTAATGTGTCATCTATCCCCTGTCAGGCCTGTCATCTGTATCCATTGTGACTGTCTTAGGTACACACAGACTTCTCACACAAATTAGGATTCTCCTTTACATTAAAGCTGAGAAGCTGTTTGCTTTTCTTTGCTATCTAACATTGAACTGTCATTGCAATCTCCACTACTGAACAGTTAACATCTTTTGTAAAGTGTACTGAAATATCTTGGCTTGCCAGAAGAATTAAGTTATAGGTTTACAGAAACACATTCTGTTTGAGACATCTGGAATCCACGAGTTCAGGTTATAAAAAGCATAGTTTGCATTCATGCATCACTACAGAAAGTAAAAATCTGAGGTGAATTACAGGAATTCTGAATTACTTTTGTACTCATACAATTTTCTGCTAATTTGTAAAATTTCGCCCACAAATATATATCTATGATATTAAATTTATCTGTGTTTCTAAACTGTGATTTCCCGTCACATATAATTTAGAAAGAAAATGTAAGATTCTGTTTTATCATACAGAAATTGTACTGCAGTGCACACAAAACTTCCATGCTAAAGTAAGAACTACACTTTACAGCTTTTCCTGACTCACATGGATTCATTTTATTTAATTTTAAATATCTGTTTGGTAGTCAGGAAGCTCTCTTCAGCATCAGTGGACACTTACCTTGCTAAAGTCAACAGTGCTGTTTTCTCTGCTCACATCATTTTTGTTTTCAATACAGGCTGGAGTAGCCTGTGGGGAAACAACCTGACCTGCTAAAAGAAGTATCATTATTACAGAATACTAAAAGTTCTACAAATAAAGCAACATCTAATGACACAATTATTAGAGCTCTGCACACATTTCATATCATAGATATATGATGAACCTAAACATGGCATTTTAATTAGAAACTTATTTAGAATAGCACATTCTCAAAAGACAGAATATTCATCATGTGCAGTTAGGAACGTGAGAAGGCAATTTAGATAATATAAGAGATACTGCTGAACACGAGAAGACAAAAATTCTATACCAATTAAAGCATACAATTCTAAAGATATATATTTGGGGAAAATCCTGCCTTCACACAGCTTTTTTAAATAATTAGAGGAGCTGAAAATTTTGGGCAATATCTGTCTACAAAAGTAATCCTCATTGACTTAAATAGGATTATGAATTTTTACAAAGTTACTCATGTGTATAAGGAAGTCCTGATTATAAAAGCTACAAAAAACAACTAAAAATGGACTGGTAAAAAAATAAATATATTTGAAATTAACTGATTTATAAGCTCAGTATTGAAAAATGTGGTTATAGAAGGTATAAAACAAATGTTTCAACAAACACATTTTCAAAAAAAGTCCAGTGAAGATTTAGTAAAATATTTTAAAGAAGTTTTAAAAATATCTCAAGATGAGAAATGTTTAAATACATCTCAGTCTTGTGGAAACAAAGAGCAAGTCTTTTGACCAACAAAATTTTGCCAACAAAAGCTCAAAAAGAAAAAACAGAGTCAAGTAACAAGTCTGTGTCATACAAAGCATATTTTTGCTTAATGCCAACATCACCCTTGCACATGGCCAGAGCCCACCGTGCACAGCCTGGGTGTGGGGCTGGCAATGGGGCAGCACACAAACCCCACAGGGGCACAGGCCATGCCCTGCTTCCTTCACTGTTTCTCCCTCTCTGGCATGTCAGAAGCCACACGCAGCTCTGAACACCAGAATAAAGTACAAGGGAAATTACCAAATACATGAGCCAACTATCTCTTACTGCCCTAACACATACCCAGGAATAACTACAGAGTCCAACTGGCCCAGAGTCAGCATCTCGTGCCCAGCATATATTTGTTTCCATAGCGAATAAAGTCTCTCATATGACTGAGAAATGATGATGTGAAAACATTGGTTCTGGTGAAAATCAACCTAAACTTGCACAGTAACAAAGACCATATGTTCATGATATTTGAAGATGAAGACAGTCAGAAAGTCCTAAGCTAGGCACATTGTCTGGGCAATTCCAAAAGCCACAGCGTGGCCCCTCACACTGCCGGGACTCACACCTGCAGCCCAGGCACGTCCTCAGCCACAGCCAGGACATGAACACTATGCAGGATCCAGCCCGAACAGGAACAGAGACTTCAAGAGCACCTCAGCCACTGCCAAAATGCTGAAGTATCCAGTTTCTGTCACAGCTGAGCAATACAGCATGCCTGGCCATTAATTCCCAGTTGAAACACTTGCTCAAGGAAAATGCTGGTTTTCATGAAAATCAACATGTCATTTTCTACTAGACAAATCTCCCATGACACAAAACAGGTTTTAGACTCATGTGTGCATCCTGGCAGCACAGACAGAGATACTGCACTTTGATTAGGCAGTACAGCAACAGAATGTTTCAAAATATATTACTAGAAATCTTACTATTAAACGTATCTATCTTTAAACTGCAAATATTTCCATTTTTCTCTGATTCAGGACAAGGACAGATCAAAATAAGAATAGAAATCAGGGCTTTTGTTCAGCTCTACAGTGAAACAAATAGAGAATGGCAAACAGACATGACAAGCATGTTAATCTAAGCAGGTAGAATAAAAATAAAGTCAGGATGAGAATTTACATATGACAAATGTGATTTTAGAAATCCACATATTACTGTAAATTAAAGGAATTAATATAAAAAGAGGCTATTCATTCCTAAACGTCACATGAGAAAACTTTCACAAAACAGAAGCCAGAATTATTACATATGCAACGTATTTAGAAACAGTAATTCAATTTTTCTGTTTTAATTAGAACTGAAAGAAAAACAGAGTTCCATCATTGTTACACTATCATCTTTACAATATGCATCCCAGCGCACTAGTTCACATCGTAATTTTTTTTCTGTATTGTTTATTTAGCAGTCCTTGAATTATTTTTATAGGAATCATCCTGTAATATTACAGCTATTAAAAATCATTAATATAAAAAATTATATAAATTTAATTTCTGTCCTATTTTGGAGATTTTATTAATGTGACCAGAGAAACCCTTCCACTTATTCAAACAGAGAAGGCATAAGGTGCTCAGGGGAAGTTTCTGTCTTGACTTACTCCCAAAAAACCTAAAATCTTGTAACATAAAACCTGCTGACTCTTCATTTTTTTTGTTTTACACACTCCTCTATACCTTAGGATGTATGAAAAGGGAAATAGTTGTAATAATTACTTATATACATATTACATTTTAAAGAAATGAGATAAAACCGAAAGTAACAGAAATAGTAGTTCATTATCTTTCTGCTGCTAATTAGGCATTTACACTTTTTTTTTCTGGACCCAAAAACTCAAGAAAATGAGAGCAGATATATCTGCCAGAGGAAAAAATATTGACCAACAAAGGAGTCAGAGTATGGACCACCTTTTAAATACTGAAGTTTTAACATCAAAATTGGAGGTTTCAAAAGCAATCAGCATAACAGTCCAGAGGACCTTTAAACATTGTGCCCACTTTTCTTTTTGAAGAAAAATTTATAAAGATATACATACAAGGGAAAAAAGCCACTACTAGTAAGTATGTGAAGTTTTTAAGAATAGCATATGTTCTTTTTCTGTGCCAACAGAAGACCTCAAACTTTGATTTACCCATATGCTGGAGTAATCTGAAAGAACACAAGTTTTACCTTGAGGCAGAAAGACATGTTTAAATAGCTCTACAACTTCAGACAGCTTTCTGGATCATGGAACAACAAGTTTGGGTTTTTTACTGTATTGAGTAACAATCAACGATACAAGGTAGACAACAGGTAATCACTTTTCACAAAAAAGCCTACCAAAGTAATCCCAAACTCTAGCCAGATTTTAAACATTCCTCATGGTTTATTACTTCTTTTGTTTAAACTGAAAATATGGGTTTTAAGCTTCTAAGAATAGTGAAGGCATAAACCATCAAGTCCCTACAAGAAGTAATAAGCGCAGCAACAGCCTCATCATTCCACTCTTTCCTGCCCTCTCCTCACCAGTTCCATTTCAGCACTCCAAGCAAAATGGTTATTTACACTTTGTATGGGGTAAATACAGAACTTTATTCTTCAAGAGCATAATGTAATACTTTGAGTCATTGTAAAGCTGAAGCCTCGTTTTATCCTGCAGGCCACCTACATAAAGCACATGAAGAGCTGCATTCTTCGAAAATTCATCTGAGCCATTCAGACAGTTTTAAGTATCAAATACACAATGTGATATAATTGAAATATCCAGGGTATGTACAAAGAAACTTAATACATAACAGATAAAACCATGCTATAATTGCTGTAACAGCTTTTCTATGTAATAAAAAGCCAATACTAGCACAATTTTAAATTATGTTTTTAAAAATTTGCATATATAAAAAATAAGTGTCTTTTTCAGAGAATGTGAAATTTCCAGAGCTTTGACTACAGCAAGAATACACAGAAAAAACACTTTCATGCAAAGTCAAGCCACTTAAAAATAAAAAAATAAAATAAAAAAAAAAAAGCTACAGTAATAGAAGTTTGCATCTGCAGATATTTTGGTATTTTTGAGACAGTCCTCGCAAATATAAAAAAAAATTAATCCCAGTAAATTAATGTCACATGTAACACATTTTTCCTCCCTAAAATGTAGAACTTCAGACATTTAACTATGTGTATTGTGGTTATTATTCAAAATCCAAGATGCCTCTCAATGACAAAAACGCAGAATAATATAGTCAGACACAAATCACAGTTAATGGAAACAAACTGGAAAAAAACAGCATATCAAAGGAAACTAAACCAGAAAAGAAGTTGCTTATTTTTCCAAACCATATGTATTTCTGCCCATTCAGAAAAAAAAAAAATCCTGATTTTCAAATTTCTTAAATCTTCAGACTTTTCACTGCAACTAGTTGTCAATTTTCCAAGTCTGAATGCACAACACCGTCCAGATAAAACTCAAAGATTGAAAAACAGTAAGCTTTCTTCAGTATATGATAAAATTCTAATATAACAGAGCAGTGACAGCATTTCTGCAGGCTGGATTGTGTGTGTGTGTGTGTGTGCATGCCTTTAGGCCTCTTGATGATCAACATTTTTAATCAATGGGGAATCATGTCACTTCCATTGTACCTCTATAAGTACAAGGAGATTTGGTGTTCACTAATGATATGCAATTTATGAGGATGAGGAAGTCGCTTTAGCTGTTCTTCTAATGCTAGGCCTGAATATCTCAAGCATAATTCACATGAAGTCATGCAGTATAAACTAAATGCTGTGATTTGCAGTTTTACAAATTGATGTAAGAAAATGAACTTAAAACAACGAATTCCACATAAACTTTTCTTCAGTGTGCCACAGCTGCAGACAAAGGCCTGAGGTATTTTTTCAAATCACTATAGCAAGAAGTTGCATGCTGACAAGAAACTGAGATGAAGACATGGGTGTACATTTGAAATGATCTAAAGCCCAAGCAAGAATAGGTATTTATACTACCTCTGAACCTTCAGGGAGTTTACAGAACCCAAAGGATAGGAGATGAGGAAGATACAGAGATGAGATGAGCCTGTTAGAGACAGACACAACAAAGACAGAGCAAAATAAAGAAATACAAAGATGAATGATACAGTTTTATACATACAGATTACACATTTTATCATGGGTACTAGGAAATGTGGAGAAAGAAAGAATAAATATCAGATGAAAATGCTCATAAGTACAAGTTACAGTTTGGTAGTATAAAAACTTGTGGAAAATACAACCAGATTAAAATACATACATTTGAGAAGAATCTAGAACAAAAAATAGAGCATTAGCAACTTTCAGGCAGAATTTACTAAACTCTGAGTTTACCTTGTCTTCAAGGTAAACTGAAGCAATTCCCCGAATCCAGATCCAGTACTTCAGAAAAGTTGTGAGTACATCAATGGCATCAGTTGTGATTTACTCCCAAAATGAAAGTGCACGGTCATGTACTTAGGGATGCCTCCCCACCCTTTTCATGGGGCTCCAGGTCATGCCCACCTTTCTCCACGTGATAGTATTGACATGAAAGCTTCACATGCTGTAAGCTTGCTCCAAGTTATGGCATAAATCTTTGAACTGATCTTTAGAAAAGACTGGGAAACTGAAGACGGTAACTAACACCTTCTAACATAACAGAACTGAGAATTTTGACTTTCCAGGATACTAAAGGATGCTATCATAAATTACGACAAGCATAGGCTCCAGTATCTCTTCTCGTGCTCATATTGCCACAAACAATGAAGTCCAAACCAGCCCATCATACCAATTGAAATAACTGGGAAAAGGTTTAAAAAAGAACATGGCAAAATGAACAGTTTCAGTAGCTCATGCTAATAACTCCCAAGATCCCAAGTTTAATTTGCCATTGCTTTTTTCAAGCTCTTCAGAATACCAGTAAACCTCTGCTTGCAATTTCAGAATTTCTCAGAATTAGACGTGATGTGTGGTGTAACCCAATTTTTACACTAATAATGTGCCTGCTCTGAATTCAAGGGAGAAAAAGCTCTTATAAATGTCATAAGTACGGAGTAAAAAACAGGGATAAGATCATGTTATTGTGGGTAAAGAACACTTCAGCAAGATGCATGAAAATACAAGTAACTTAGTTGGCCATACTCCTCTCCCGAGTTCCTTCCCCTTGGACTTTAACCAGTATAAGGCCAGTTAGATTTCATTTTATACTCATACATACATATATATATATAAATATACACACCCCCTAGACTAAAAGTGAAATAGCCAGTCAAAACCCTTAAATGTTTATATGATGAAAACTTCTTTTCCTAACTACATTTTCACAGAATCAGTTATTTTTTCGTGCCACACACGCTTAAAACTCTGAATTTCAGAACCCCTTTTATAAAAGGGGAGAGGCTTATGAAATCACTTCAGCATTCCTCTAAAGTAGAGAGATGTGATATATTTGCAGTTGTCCTTGGCTTTTTAGACCATGCCATAGGAATTTACAAACACAGCTCTGAGGTATCACAGTGTGAAACCTACTCATCTCAATAAAAATAGGTTAAATTGCTTTATAGAGCAAGCTTTCTAAAGATGATTTACCAATGAAAAAAATTCATATTTTTACCTGTCTTTTACAGTATTTATGCTAAAATCACTTGCCACCCTGTATTTTAGGTATTTGGTGTCAAATTAGCCTATAAAAAAACCCCTTTTTTTCCTGCTCTTATGCCAAATTTGACTGTCGTTTTTTATTGGAACATCAAAAGCAGGCTTTTAATTCTCACAGTTTTGATGCCTAATGAAAAGTGAAAGTTAAACACAGCATGGCAGCATTAAAAATGCATGGTAAATCCATAGCACCCTGACATCTTAGCCCTGCAGAGGATGTGAAGAAAAGCCATTGTAAACAAAAGATAATACTACTAAATACAAAGCAAATTAATTAGATGGTCTGACAGACTCATAAACAAAGAAAAATGGAGGGAGAACATATGTACAACTATCTTCCAGCAAAGATATCACAATGGCCTGTCAATGGTGCTGCCATATATTGAATTAATTCATGTATTCATTTTCAAACTTTGCTCCTGAACATCTGAAAATTGACACATTGATAAGCTACTATTGTCAAGAACTTGGACAAAGAAGGGAGTTTGAATCCTCAGCTGTACCACATAACCCACAGATCAGGGTCTTAGGGCTCTAAATCACCCTTTTTTACAATCAACAGACTGCTAAGGATTGTTTCCAGCTCAACTGTCTAACACTAACCCCAAATTTAACCTAAGAGAGAACTTCCTTTTGTGCAGGAAAACTGTCCAAGTTCCCCTGTCTCATTTCAGCAAGAACAAACAAGTGGCCCTTCTGAAGCTCTTGCCATGTGCTTTTTATGAACACTCCTGTCTCTGATAGGGGTGAACTGGGCTGTAAATTCACCAGCAGTACCTGAGATGATTTGTTTCCCTCCCCCAGTCTTCTAGGAATTAAGCTTATCATCCAGAAAGTAAAAGCAACAATATTTTGATTCCTTCTTTTAATTAAAAGGATAGAAAAATACTGCTATTGACAGCAATATTAGAAACGTTCTTCCTTCATACATTCTACACAGTGTTTGAAGACAAATGGGAATAAGCAGATTAAAATTAGGCCTTGAATGAATTTTACCAGTTTGTCCTCGGGAAACAAGATGTGTGCTTTACAGCACAGTCTTGGACAATAATATAAGTTGTTTATATACCTTAATTTTTCTTTCTTTTACACATATTCAGCTTTTTCTTTTACACGATTCAGACTTCTATTTTAACAACTCATTTTTATATTACTATGAGTAGCTTGTACAGACACTCCATGGCAATCTGAAAAAGAAACTTACAGCTGAGTGAGCATAACACTGTAGCTGAACTCCAGCCTTTGGGAGGCACTGGCAGAGAAAATGATCAGAAACCTCACTGCTACCCCTGGTCAAGCTTCTAAGAACAGCAGAGTTCCTGACAGCTGAGCATTTCAGTGCAGATTCCTGAATAATTTACACACCACGTACACTTGCAAGTTACACAGGGTGAGGAAATAACTAAGAGTATGCCAGAAGAGGTGCAGCCAGTGTACCTGAAGCTAGGCAGCTCTCCAGAATTCTCTCTTTCACACTTTTTAAATCCTGGAGTACTCAGGCAATAGTTGCCACTCAGACCCCTGAACTGCTTAGTTGTAGTTGTCTTGAATAGGGAAAAAATTCTAGTTCCTTTTAAAACAAAAAAAATTAGACTAGATTTTCCTTTTCTAAAGCTAATACTAATATAAATGCAATTCAGGCAAAGTAAGTAAGATTCAGTAAAGTAAGATTCAGACTTTTAAATGTAAGGGCAATGGATAACAAACAAATCCTCCTTGTTTAGTCACAGGGCTACCACTGATTTTGGTGGTGCCAAACCAGGAGACTGCCAAACGTGCATTAGCACTTAAATGATGCAAGTAGAGGAGAAATGCTTCAAATTTATTAAAAAAATCTCTGTCCAAAAAGCTCGTGCTTAGAACTTTTCATGGTAATTTAGATAGAAATCCAATATACTTTCATAAGTATCTCTAAAATCTCTATGTTATTCTACTTTTTTATATACATATATAATTTCTGAGGTATTTATTTATTTATTTTATTGGTACATTTAACTTAAATTAACATAGTAAAAGTGACTAAGATTTTTTTAAGAGGTCAGAGTATTCTGAGACATTTCTACACAAGAACATGAACAATGCATTCAGCATTTTTTCATCTTGCAAAACAGAGACAGGCAAATGAAAAACTGTAAGAATATGTCTCTCTACTTAAGAGAATCACTTAACTACTGAGTATATAAAATTAGTGTGTTTCATATGGACTTAGATGCTGTCCTGATGAGAGTTTATTTTTGGGGGGAATTTAGGAAGAGCAAGGAAGTTTGCCAGAAGGAACTTGGGCAAAAACAAGATGTTTCTGGAGTGAATTACTGCATCAGTTCCACTAACAGACACAGAAAGTTACCAAAATTGAGCTCATGGTAATTTCACAGCTTGTCCTGGAGTTTCTTCTTAAGGCAACTAATAAGACCTAATGCAAAATACTTAATGGAATGCAAGCTGCCATCTTACATCCTGTGGAAATTAAGTACAGGATCATTATATCATTAACTTTCTCTAGTGTTTCCTGAATATTTGTTTAAAGTCATCAGCAAAAGCTGTATAAAACAACAAGAAAGTTGCCTTAAAAAGGAGGGACCATCATCCTACTTACATTTACTCTTGTGCATCCATATGCATAATCACACATCTTAGTAAATATTATTTTTTCCTTACTCCTAGAATGATACTCTGACACAATTAAGGTTTCTATTTAATATCCTCATCAGATGAAATTATATGTTGCCTTTTAGGTCTGAGAATCTTCCCAGGGAAGCAACTAGATTTAGATCTCTTAAAACTTTATATGCCAATGATTGAAACAAAAGTTTCTTCCTTGAAATCAAGTTAACCTTTATATCAACAGCCCCATCTTTCCAGATCAGCCACACAACTACTCTTTGCCCTTCTGTCCTATGCCTCAGAGCACACAAATTCCTCCTGCAATCCTGACCTTCCTGTGCTATGGCTGCTTCCTCAGTCCCCACTTCCCAAGGTGATAGGGAAGCTCAGTAGGGCTCTGAAACAGAGAGACAGCACAAGTGACTAAGATTTCACTACAGCCAAGATGATTTCTGGAATAAGAGTTAACAGAAAAATATACGCAAAACTTGGCTGCAAATTTCATAACACAGACCCTTGTTTAAGCAAATAAGGAAGGAGAAAAAAGAAATGATCTTTCATTATAATGACCTGCAACAATAATACAACTTGTAAGATCTTCTGTAAAAGCAAGAAAACCAAAAAATATTATGCCAATATTTTACTCTAGAACCATTCTGAAAACATTTCTCATTTGCATTATCCTGATTTTCCCAAAAGGGATTTTCCGAAAGAACAAGGTACAGCTTTTGTGACCTCTCCAACAGTGTCATCTTGGAATGTTTGCCTCATTTTTCAACCCCTCAAACTCACCCATAAAATCTGAAGCAGCAGTTGAACTGTAGCTAATACAGTGTTGTAGGCTTAGAAACTTTCAACAATCCACTACATTTTAAATAAATAGGTCCTGGATAGTCAACAGAAGTCAAAAATATCCAGGCACTGATGGAGCCTGTCCACAGCTCAGAACACTGTGCAAAGACACTCAAGCTCAGTCTGAGGAATTGCACAGAGCACCTGAAGTGTGCACCTGAGCTGCAGTGGGAATAAAGTGCCATGCCAATCACCCAGGGTGCCGCGGCACGCCAGCACAGCTTCCAACACCTCAGCGAGTTCCCTTGAATAGCTCTGCCCAGCCCTGAGTTGTGCAATATAGCCAAATTTCAAGTTCGAGCAGGTGTGTTTCTGAATGCATAAAAGGAACCACTCTCATGCAAAAAGTACCAGTTTTACAGGGTAGCTTTTCAGAGCAGAATCACGCTGTTAAGCTGGGGATACAAAGCACATGCAATACCAAACAGCCAGATGCTATTGAAGGCTCGAAATGCAAAACAAAGCATTACCATTTTTATCCATGGAATGGGGCTCAGACTGCTTCTTTCCAATATCAGCAAAGGATCTTACAATTGGGATCCTGTTGCTCAGCTTCTTCTGGTTCTGATGGTGATGCTGTTTCAGTAAAGCCTCATGCACTCGGTGGCGAACATCCTCACTGAGCTGCCCAGAACCCACCTGCTGGTCCAGAATCATATCTGAAAATATATACACAAACATAATAAAAGAGGGGAAAGAGGAAACATTTTATCTTTTAAATTGCAATAATAATGATTAGTACCCTATAGGATTAAAAATGAAATGTACCACTTCCTTTAATGCAACAGAATTAAATGTAAGTTTTATCTAGAACTGTTTGACTCCTGGGGGGGAGAGAAAGGTGAAGGGCAGGGAGAAAAGGATGCTATTAATACAAAAAAAAAGTCAAAAAATGATGTAGTTCACAAATTAAGGTCACCTATGCAATGACTTTGAAGTCAGTCCTTAAGCACTCCCACATACAGCATATTTAAATCCAGGGTTATGATGTGTATAAGATGTCTTTTCTCCAAATAACCCCTATTCTATTTTCTACAAAGGCCTGGCACGCTGTGAGGAAAAAAAAAAATTATTTCCTTTGTACTTACCACAGGAGATCAGTCTTTCTTTCTTGTAACTAAAATTACAATACCTTTGGTTCAATACAAATAAAGTCCAGGTAAGACAAAAAGAAAAATTGCTTCATTATTTGTCAATACCAAATAGAATCTATTTCTACTGTCAGGTGTACATGTTCCTGCAAGAGGATAATTTTGAGGAGGTGAGAGTGAAACTGATCCCCCTGCTAAGAAATTACAACCATTTTTGCTTTCACACCAAAGCACACAGAAGAGATAAAAAACAGGAGCTGGAAGCCACTGTGCTGCTAGAAAGTGCCATTACTGAGAGTTCGTGGGGAATATTCCACAATTGGAGTGTGGCTATCGATGGCTACAGGATGTTCATAAGAGACAGGAAAGGAAAGAGAGGCTGAGGGGTCACCCTCTACATCCAGACAGATATTAAGCATGAGGAGCTGTCTCTGAAGAACAGCACAAGCAGCGTTAAAAATCAGAGACAACAAAGGGAATTTCACAGCTGTGGTTTACACCACAGGTCAGCCAATCAAGGGGAGCTCGTGGATGAAGCCATCCCGCTCCAGCTACAGGAATCATCACACATACAAGCTCCAGGCTGAGAGAACTGGGATTGTTAAACCTGGAAAAGGCTTGGGGTGACCTAACTGCAGTCCTCCAGCACCTAAAGGGAACTCAGAGGAAACATAGGGCAAGACTGTTCACAAGGGCACACAGTGACAGGACAAGGGGTAATGGATTTAAATTGAGAGTAGTTTTGGATTATTAGGAAAAAATTCTTTACTGTGAGGGTGGTGAGGCACTGGAACAGGTTGCCCAGGGAAACTCTGCATGCCACATTCCTGGAGGTGTTCCAGGCAAGGTTGGACGGGGCTCTCAGCAACCTGGTCTCCTTGGTCTGCTTACCTACTTAAAGGTCCCCCTGCCTAGGGGGATTGGAACTTGGTTCCCTTCCAACCAATACCACTCTGTGGTTCCATGATTCTATGATACACATTATGTGTTTCAAATGAGAAAGAATTGTTGAGAATTTTGTGGGATTTTTTTTTTAAATTATTATTTGGGGAAATACTACTACCAACATGAATGATGCTTAACAGAAAAATAAAGGAGAAAAATTCTGTATCAAAGCATGTATTACAGCATTTAAGTACACACTGCCTTTGTATATTAATTGGAAGAAACTGTACTGCACAAAAATAGTGATAAAATAAGCTGAGTCCAAAACTCCTTGTACTGACAATCCAGACAGCTCATGTTTCTGTGCTGGAGTCGGATTCATATCTGCCAGTAAACTCAGTGGAAAAGCAATCAGAGCAGGAAAAATAAAAATCAGATGCATCATCAGTAGAGTCATTATTTGTCATGTCTTTGATAACAGCCAAGAGCAACAGAAGAGAGATAATAAAAGATAATGATACGTTTGTCAGTTAAAAGCAGAGTTTAATTGCTAACAGTCACCTACGCACTGTATATACGCTTATAATGCACAAGTTTTTCTGACATTCTCAATATCAACATAACAAGCCAACGTATAACACACACCTGCTTCAGAGCTGGACAAAAAGAAACCTGCATGTTTCACTTGCAATGGAGAAGCTACCAATGAGTCTACATCTCTACAGTGACATGCACATGGAAAGGCAAGGATGGCGTCCAGGTAAATTCACCTGCCAACAGATGTGACCATGAGTGATGTATCCAGAGTTCTGCAATGAAGAATCAGGCAGAGGTTTTCAATGTGGTACTGGATCCGACCCAGCAGCCACATCCTGTGCAGCAGCAACAACAGGGCTGACCGAGCAGCTCATACCAAGGAGTAATGTTGCCCCATATCATGCTCAAACTAGTAAAATCTGTCTTCAGGGTGCTTCACCTGAGCCTGAAGGGAACTTTTATCTCCATGGTTAGCTCAAACACCATCAGGTCAGTTATCTCTGCACTCCCAGTCTAGACAGAGGCTTTTTTTAACCAATCTAGACCCTAATGAAAGAGAGAGGCATAGCAGCAAGATACATGACAGAAAGCCAAAGGAGATGGTAACACAAGTTTGAGGAAAGTCTTCAGCAAAGCATTTTAAGGAGAAAAGAATTTGCAACACATGAAAAATGGAAACCAGTCTTCTGCTCCAAGAAAAATATTTATTTTCCTCCTCTACTTTATTGCCTTTTGAGACACATCCCTGCCCTAAGGATATGACTATCTTGCCTTTGGACACCCTTAGTACATGAACCCAAAGGAATAGCTGAAAAAAAGGATTCCTCTAGGACAGGTAAATTTAGGGTTGTGATCATCCCTTTGCACACAGGTAAGTAGAACTCCACTTGTATGGTGTCATTCATGGAGTAACAGTATATTCCACATTAAATATTAAAATATATTAATTGCTGTCAATATCTAAGATTATCCATTTAGGAAAGAAAATTACAGGAAAAGGAAATCAAGCCTCTATCCTCTTTCTTTCCCTAGGATATTCTGCTATACTTGTTAACAGCCACAGAAGCCACAGAGTTTGTGCCAATGTGATGAGTAAGAATTTTTATTTCCTGCCAGAAAGAGGCGTACCTTGAGATTTTTGGGTTTTTACAATGACTTCCCTTTTTATTGTAGCACTGCTACCACATGTAATAAGGGAAGATGAATTCAGTTTTGGAAAGAGTGAAGACGTGCATTCTTGCCTTGGTATTTCCCTCCAGTTGTCATTCTTTTAACATAGACCCAGTTGCAGTAGTAACTGCAGGAGCTTACATACAGTCAAATTTCTGACAGATTGCTGTATTTTGACCATTTATTTTCAAGTTCTGCACAGATGTGCAATGGAATGAGACATCCACCCCTATCATTATGTGATTTCTTTTCAGTTTCTTCCCAAGCTTCTCAAAATACTTTTAAAAAGCCCAGGCCCCTGCAATATCAGTAACACGCTTAATTGCAAAGATGGTACTGAAAACAAGAGCAGCATGGTTAAAGTCCAAGAGCAAATGGCCAAAAGGAGCATTTTAAAGATTTAATTTTCAAAAATGCTGGAATATCCAGCAGCACAGTGTTACCCATTCTATTAAATGCTCACACTGTAACATTTCTTCTGACATCGAGTACACTAAAGTAGGATGTTTCTTGGAATCTTGGTTGATACTGGAACCATTAAATCATTTTTTCAAGCTGTTAGAGACAGATATTCTCCCTGATCTGGTCATTTAAAAGAATTCAAAGAAACTTGGGATTTCATATAATTTCAAGAATGTTTTCTCCATTCAGACTCAGTTATAATACATCATCTGTATAAACTTAATTTTGTGAGTAAATGTGAGCAATGTGAGTACTTTAACAAGCTATTACAGAAAGTGAGCTATAACTCATCACCACCTGGGAACAATTTACCCAGGCTGTGAATTACAGCACTGAGGTGCAGACAATTTGTATCAGTTCAAATGCAGCATGGCTCATGTGTGGCCCAACAAAGAAAATTCCATCTGTCCTACCTCTAGAGTCGGCAAGGATGCAAAAGCAGGCTGGCTGCTTCCACTCTCTCTGGAGGTGCCTGTTACACACTGAAGCTTCCTACAGACACGTGGCCAGATCCACGTGGAGGCCCCACAGGTCAAGGCAAATGGACAAGGAGGCTCTCTAGTGTGGAGACAGCTCACTCCCCACTGCACCAGGTTCACAGTGTGCTCATCACCCCATGTGCAAGAATACACAGCATGATCAGGTAAAACATAGAATAAATTTATAGAAAACATACTGTACTTGTAACAAAATATCTGTAAAGTCCAAAAAGAAATTGCTGGGCTCATATTATCCTGACGTAGGTTGGCACTGACAGTTTACAGGAGATATTAAATTCTATATGTACCAGCAAGGGTGACAGTATTCACACCTCCAAATTTTATAACTGTACAATTATAGGACAAAATGAGAGATTAATGACAAAATATAAAACACACAGGCTTTTGTGTGCATCACAATTGCAGTGATAGCTGACCACAAAACCTAATTTAAAAGCCAATATTCTTCTGGCTTGTGGTCATTGCCCTTAAAGACAGGGAAGAAAAAACCAAGCAACCCTAATGCATTGCTTTATGGAAGATAATCATTTGGAATGCTGCCCTTTATCTTAATGCGACTCTAAAGAGGAACTCAAATATATCCTTCCCTAGTGAGTCAGGCAGGAGAAGCAATACAAACCCAACCATTAGGATTCCTGGGCTGCACTGGTGAACCAAGACCCATTTACATCATTTACAATGGTGACTATAAACAAGCTATCTAAGCCAGCAGATTTAGCAGCTCGTCCAAGAGGGCAGAGCATTCCAGTGCTCCAAGATACAGATTATATTTCCAGCTTTACCTGAAATTATTTGATCCAGTTATTCAGTTAGCACACTTGAAAATGAAAGAAATAATTAAAAATGCCTGCTTTTTAAAATAATAGTACATAATTTTACTGAGGAACAAGAGCAAGTATTTCACAAAACTACATATTGTGGAGACAAGGCAAAAATTCCCAGCTTGAAGTTCAGAACTGCAGACAGAGTGGATGCCTTATAAAAAATAAATTTTGCAAGCTGAGATTGACTTGTGCAATCTAAAAAGATTCCTAGAGTTGTGGTTAACATGGGAAAACACAAAACAACCACAAAAAAAGACAGTGCTACTTAGAAGCTGGTACGAGATCTACAATTTACCCACAGATAAAGGAACAAAACCTGACAGTTTCTCTGTAGAGGTTATTACCACATGCTATGCTGAAAATAAAGCAAACAAGTGTAGAAACCTGGGTAAGTGAGAAGGTGAAAGCTGAACAAAAGACAGGTGTAGGGTCAAACAGAGAAGCAGATTACCCACAGTCCATCCCACACTTTATTATAGTGCTGTAATAAAAGTTAAATGTACCATAAAAGCACTGTCAGAAACATAACACAATGTGAGTATCGCAGATGAAACAAGAGGCTCCAGTGAAATAAAATCTCAACTCGAGTCAGTTAAAATATGTCATTATTATGGAGTAATATAGCTTAAAGCAAACAAAGGTAAAAGAAGCCTTGCTCAGATTGAAAGCTTAAAATGATATTAACAAAATCAATAAAATTGCACACTTGGGATGTAATGCCCTGAGTTGCTGAGCACAGAGTCCGGTGACCTCAATCACAAGATTAAGCTGCTACACAGATTGAAAATTCAGTCGTGAGGAACATACAAAAGACTGCCTGGGAAAAAACAGTCAGATCTTCGGACTGTAAAGGAAGGACAGATTTAAAATTTAATTCGAAAATTATTATTACAATTAAACCATTTTTAAAAAATGGGAATATTTCAAACATCTGCAAACATCAGTCACCAAAGCTCCACTGTGCAGAAGAGGCCACTGTTTGTACTTGACAAGGTTTGACATTTTTTCACAGAACATTCTGCACAACTGCAAGAATATGCAAGTTCTGTGGCTCATGCTGTAAAGAAAGTATTGCCATTAAAGGCTGGACTGAATAGTTTTTGAACCAAACAACAGAAAATGGCATCATATGTTAAATAGAGAAACCTTTTGGGTTCATTCAGTGGTTATAATCAAAAAACCAGATGGTAATCTGAGAATCTACATGGTTTCAAAGGAACTAAATGAAAATATCAAAAGAGAACATTTTCATCTGCCAACTTGAACAACACAGTGAAGCTGCTCTCTAATGGTACAGCCAGATTCTGGCAAATACATCCTCAAGAGACAAGTTCCAAAATAAACTGTTTTGATTACATAGATTTTTCAGACTTCCTTTAGCATATGTTCTATACAGAAGTGATCGATAAAATATTACTACATAATGTTCAAAGGAATCCCTTGTGGATGGAGTGCTAACTTACTGATACAGGAGTCACTGCAAAGACATATGAAAAAATAACGTCACACATTAGAAATAGTAATAACTCCCCTAAAATATGTTTAATAAAAATTGCATTTTTAAACAGGAAAAAGTTCAGCAGATGAACTGCGTAAGCTCTTTTCAAGAGAAGCAAAATCCATCCTACAAAAATTAAGAACAATTTGAGAAAATTCAGGAACCAACATGCTGTTCTGATGTATGAATGTGTTGGAAATTCATCTCAGAGGTCTCTATTATAATAAGATGCTGTCTGTGAATTCAGCATCATCTGTATGAGTACATTCTTTTGCAAAAAGGAAAATTGTGTGCCTGTCCAAAGAAACATACAACCTTGAAGATGAAGTAATTTTTTAATATGACAGTTGGAATGAAAAAGACCGAATAGAGAATGAGCACGCTGGAATACAGGATGATTTTTAAGTTCTTACCACGTCAATAGCACCAAAATATTTTTATGCAAAACTGTCAGTGTTTCCAGGGATAAAATACAAAATTTTCTGGAAACCATGAAAACATTACAAAAGGTGGCTTTCATCTGTAGATTTTACCACAAGCCCATTAATGTTTTAAAATACAGACTTCAGTAATAGAAATTCTCAAGGGCTGAGTGCTAAGAGTTTAATGCCTTAGTAAGTGTTTATAGATTAAAAGCCTTGACTTAAACAAATAGGAATTCTTAGTCTCAATTTAGCAATAAAGTTTAAGTATACCTCTTTCAAGGATTTGAAGACTGGCACTGCATTAATAGCAATGTAATTTGATATTGGAATATAGCCCAGATAGACATTACCAATAAATACACAGCACACATTTCTCGCTAACAAAGCATTAAGGTAAGTAAGAAGAAAGTACGTGTGCACAAATAATGTATTTGCTCTCAAAATATGATGCCTTATAGTAATGCAGTAAAATTATCAAAAGATTGCATTAAAAAACCAAAACATTAAACTATGAATCAGAAGCACAAGAATCAAATTTAATCCAGAAGTATCCCTTAAAACCATAGGACAGAACCTGTTTTCACAAATTCTTCTAAAGGTGATATACACAGTAACATGAAAACAAAGCCAAAAGTGACCAGAACTGCTGGAGAAGCCTGGCATGAGGATGGCTAGCAAGCCAATTAACAGGAGCTGAATGTTGAAAAAAAAATTAAGCCAACAGGTGAGAGCAACCATTTCCTTAAATTCTAAAGTGTCAGGACTGTCACATACAAGTGGAATTTTCCTGGTGAAAACAGCATTTGCATTGTATTGCACAAGGTAAGTAGAATTATAATTACTAACAGGGAATAGCAACTAACTGGAACAGACAATAAAGGATTTCCTGAGAGGTACCAATTCTGCCTAATTTTCAGGTCCAGCAGTCACTTTTGAGGAGAAAGAATTCCTGTCATACTACTTGAAATGATCACATTTCTAAGATAGCCAGCATACGAGCCTTGGTGGTGTGCTTGTTATCACTACCATGTCTTTCCTTCTCACAGTGCTGCCTACTGTGTGCCACACTCTTTGTAGAATTCTCTAATCCCTGGAAACCAGGAATTACACACAAAGCAGTAAAGTAACAAATTATAAAGGAACTTCATTGAAGAAAAGTTAAAAAGCATTGCTACAGCACAAATAATATTAACAGAGAAAAGCAACTGGAGTAGCAACTTTATTTCTAGAAAAAATAGAAAAAATAAATCTCTTCAAAGAAACCTGACAGAACATGAGTAATTTATGGAATGATTCACTTGCCTGAAGCACCTGCTGCAAAGCTTTTTTAAAAAAGAATGGTTCATTGCTTACTGAATCTGCAGAGAAGGAAAAATATAATCCTCTTTCAAAGACCAAGCACAACCTATGCAAACCTTATCATGTGTCAGGTCACCTTATCAGAAAGGGATGCCTACCACTTCAAGCAAATAATGTAACAAAGAAAATGCATCCAAATCTGCCACAACAGGACTCTTTAAATGAAAATGGTACATGCCAATTAATGAAAGTCATCCTAAAGCCTCTTCTCAGAAGAAATAGGTTTTCCTAATAAACAAACCAGGATAAGCCACAACTAGGGCTGACTTAGAGTGAGGGTAACTCCCAAAGTTCTCTGCTGAACAACTTACATCTGTGGTGAGTTTCAACACTAGTATTAAGAATGTTCAAATCCTTGGCCACGTTAACTAAAACAGAATCACTACAACTAAGGATTAAGAGATTACAAACATCAATTAGTTGGAGCCTCACAATATTGGAAATTACACAATATCTTCCAAAAACATTTAAAAAAAAATGAGTTCACTGAAGGTGGGTTTTTTTTTTGCATTAATCCTTACTTTTTTTACCTACTTTAAAAAAAAACAGTTCTGGAAGGGCTTTCTTAGCTGACTACAGACAAAGTTGAGTGGTTTCTCCGTGAAGAATGTAAAGCTCAAGATTGAAAAACTCAGGGTACTATTTAAGCAAAAAAGTAATACAAGAACATCAAGAAGCTGACCTAAGTACTTCTTAAATATTCATAAATAAAAAATAAAGCAATATAATGATAGACACCTTTTTTCTTTCAAATAAGCTGCTTTTTTGTTCTTCATGTTTATCTTTTATCATTATCAAGACAAATTTTTGAAGGTCTAATTCAGACTATGAGTCATGGAAGAATCAGATCTCAGCACAGAGTGGAAACCCACACAAGTTTCTGTGTGTGTTTTATTAATAATATCTTGCATCAGTTTGACATAAACAATAAATACAAAAAGTAAATACTAAATGCAGCTACCACTTTCTGAGCCAATTTTAATTCCACTGTTAAATACAGCCCACCAAACAATATCTCACCTATTACTTAAATAATTAAAATAAATTTTATATGCGACTCACATAGATTGATATATCATCCATAAAGCAGCTTTCTTGATAATCTTGAGTATTAGAAAATTGTATTGCTTTGTCTTTTGTATCTTTCGTAAACTAGTTACAGTCTTCAAGGGAAACACCAAGAAAGAACGAAATGGCATTTAGTCTCAACCTCAATTTTGGGAGAGAAGACTTGTCCATTATGTTTTGCCTTGCTCAGAAGCTCGCACAAGCTCTAGAATGCAAATGCCAAATAAACTTTTAATGGCAAAAAATGCACTCAACTTCATCTTAAGAAGTTAATGTACCTAAAATTTCTCTTAAAAACTTACACCAAATCATTACTTCTGATTTCATTCTCAACTCAGAGACATATCTGTTTCCATGTAACTTAATTGCAATAAATACTATTTATATATAGTATTTATATTAAAATACTATGTTTTGAGGGGATTTTTTAAGCTAGATTGCCTGCAATTAGCATAGCAGTAGATTAAGTTTGTGAAAGTTAGCACACGCCTCATTCACGTGAGGCAGCATGGCAGGAGCAGAGAACATGCCAGCTCTAATTAAATCTAACCAAACTGTCCTCTTTCCTCCATTTGGATTTTCTTCCTTATTCAAAAATTGATTCTTAAAGCAGAAGATTCTACATAAAAAATATAAATAGAATATTTACTAACTGTGCCAGACATGAATTTCGTTTCTAGTACATTGAAAAAACATTTCCTAGGAGTTTCTAAACTGAACTGATCATTATGCAATAACTTTCTTGGTAAGCATTTAGTTTTTATTAAATAATTTTCATAACCAATAAATGAAGCATCAGTACATACCTGCAATTTCTTCTATGGAGTTAGCTCTCATGTCCAAAAGAACTGTGCCATTCAGGATGCAGCTCCTCAGCTCAAACAAGCTATGAAGTGACAGTGTGGCAACATAGGGTTTGCTCCACCTCTCTCCACCATCCTCTACATCTTCTTCAAACTTCAACCACCTATACAAACATCAATTTTATAATTCTATTGTGCACAAGAAGTGAAAAATTAATTACTTCTGTGAATGCTGAAAGCACAGAGATGTTAAACATGTCTTTAGATTTCAATTTATTCTTTCTTTTTAGAAAATATGAGAAACTCCCCGTGCCTACTTCTTTCCATATAATGCTGTATTTTATCATTTTTGAGGATAAGTTCTGACCACAGAGATGAAGAGAGAAATATATTAAGTAATTATCTTTGTACTTGAGAAGAACTTTGACTAATTCTTTGGCATTCAATGACATTTCTGTGATAGAATAACAAGTTGTATGAAAAGGAATCTGGAGAAGCTTCAGTAAAGTAGAAGGATATATGAAAGTGGCATGAAAGGATCAAGTCTTTTGTTACCATCCAGCCAGATGAGCTTGCTTGAGACTGAATTCTCTACTGATAAATAATGCACTTAAAATGTTAAAAGAATATTAAACAAACAAACAAAAATCTGAGAAGTCACCCAGGGACTGTGTGTCTGTGTGGAGCCCTGCAACCCACCAGCTTGGCAAAGTTTGAACAGCTGCAGCCATAGCACACACCTGTGTCACTTGACTCAACAGCACCCAGAGATTTTATACAGACATGGCAGCAGAGAAGTCAAGCAGAGCCTCACACCTGGACAGCATCATCACACTTACTTCCAGACAGCAGGGAAATGTAAAGCCTTAAGACCTCTAAAGCTGAGGAGTTTCCAGTTTTACCAAGCCTCACAGCCCAGCAAAGCAGCTAGCACAGCTGCCCTCTTCTATTCCTGGGCCACCTGTCTAGCTCTGCTCCTGCTTGAAAATATGCAAGTGTACCCATATTTTAGACACTTTCCTCCTTTCAGTCCTTGTGTACCAAGTTCTTCCCCTTTTGCTGCCATCCTGCAAGCAGCCACCACTTCACTGACCCACTCATCATCAGCATACCTGCTCCCTTCCTGATGTATCCCATTTCTTGGAACTGTCCCAGCTGCCTTCTAATTATTCTCTCATTATTTATACAGACAGTTTGCCTCTGCTCCTTGAGTCCTTCAAAATCTCCAGTCTCCTGTGTCTAGCCCTCTCCTCCTCTTTGTATCTAAACATTTTCCCTCCATTTCCTCTGTGAGGAAACTGGCCAGTTTCTGTATTTTGTCTTTGCTCACAAGAACTCTTTACTCTTCATCAGACCTTCATCAGGCTTCCTTTGTTGCACTCTCTTTTCTCTTCCCAGCCCATCCCCTTCACCTTCACATTCCTCCAGAGAAGCAGCAAGGAGAACACAGCACTAAAATTTGCTTCCACAAAGCCAAACCATGAAATTGAATTTGCATATGCAAATGAGATTTTCCAAATAAATTTTCAAAGCCACATCCAAACGGATATCAAACACAATTTTACACAATCCTCTCCACCAAATTCAAAGTGATAATTGTAAAGGGGGGCCTACAACAGCTCAGGAAAGTTATCAAGAAGGATGTGAGAAGGAAAAATAGCTCTTGAATTTTTTTCATGTTGAAATTACACTTGAACTCCCTAAGAAGAGGCTGCTCCTATCTTACTCATGGCACTCTTGTTTCCAAGCTGAAAAATGTGCAATACCTATTTGTATCCACAACATCATGAATATGGTGCATTTATTGTCCTGTTTAAACCACTGTCTCCCGAGACTCTGCTAAATACCTCCATTTTCATGCATGTCTCTAATCTCTTCAGGAGATTCACGAGATCTTTATACTTGAGTATTCTTAATTATTTCTGTTATTATGTATTATTATTAGTGTTATTTTATCTTCTTATTTCTGATATTATATTGTGCTTAGCTTGTTATATCTTTTATGCTGATTCAGAAAAAAATATTAAAAATCACACTTCACCATACTAAAAGCAATGATCCAAGCGCAGAGCCTTACAAACCATCATCAGAAACCTCATATTGTCATTACTTTCTGTTCATGTAAGTCAGTCTTCAACATTGCCTATCTGATTATGCAGCTGCAGTCTGTCCTTGATATTACCTAATTTAAATCTACTGACCAGTTGTAAACAGATTTTAAAAGAGCAATAAAAGACAAGCATGTCCTTAAAAGTCTAAGCCACGTGACTGGACAGAGGCAGGCTTATTATCAGAGCCTGTAACTAAGGATACAGAGAAGTCTAAATCATGAAAACAGCTTCAATTAGAGTTAGTGTCAGACATTAATGCTCACACATTGGTGCATAAAAATCCATAGGAAACTATTGCTACTGCTCAAATAATTATACTTGTCATTGTGATTGTCTGGGTTTCCATGAACTGGAATAGTATAATTGTATGGGTTGCACCTCATTTCCTACTGTTGCTGAAACTTAGGTGTTTAAATACATCATTGTACATTGTTACTCAATGAGCCAGCAGGCCAGGACATGGAACTAAATCCTACCCAACTGACAGCATTCTATTTTTGGAATAAATGTCTATTTTGATTTTAACAAGCATATCGTAAGTTTACTAATTTCATCAAGGGAACATCATGTTACTGTTTATCACCTTTTATCTTTTCAGAAATATTCCTGTTATGTCAGATAATCCTTATTTAATATATCAAATGAGAAACAGTAGCAGAAAACATAAAACAATTCTAATCTTATGCAGAGTCTTTCAATTCTGTGTTCAGTGGTTTTAAAAAGCATAATACCATTTGATCAATCCCCTGAATTAATGTGCAAGACTTCGTGACAGAAATGGCTTTGAAATCCAAATTCAGGCATAGATCCCAGTTGCCAATTTTGTACTCCTTTTAGTTTCTCAAAGACAAATTTAAATATATTTACTTTTGCAGTTTAACCCCTTACATTGGTATGATTGACAGATGAAAGCCTTTCATAATTTCTTGGGAAACACCATTGACCCCTATTGAGCTCATGTCACACATATCCAGGAACATATCTGGAGTTAGTTATGCTTGGTTGCACAGAAGAGCACTTTCATTCTCAGGGCTTTCTTTTACTGGTAAAGTCAGGTGTAGGTCTATCAATCACACAGTTTAGTTCTTCTGAGAAAATGCTTGCTAGAAAAAAATATGCAAACAGTTTCAGCCAGGTATTACTGTAGGAAAAATATTACTCAGGCTCGTGTGTGTACATACAACTTATGTATATGTCCTAGCTTCTAAGGCCATCTTCATCATTTTCTCAGGCAGCAATAAAAGAGTGCACATGCTTCATGTCAGACACAGTTACTGCATTTTCTGCACAATAGGAAGTGGGTGACTTGTACTTTATCTATTTTGTAGTGTGGTATGTCTGCAGTAGAGTGGTGGAGTATGTACTCACACCCTGCTCAACAGTCGATGGTTTTAATGTAATCTTTCAATTTGTATAAATTTCCACATGAGCTTGTGCCTGCCCACATCGATTTGAAAACCAACCAAAGAACAAACACAAGCATGTCAGGAACAAAGCAGGAGTGAGAAACCTGTGTGCCTTGCGACCCAGTTTCTTTGGAAGAAGGTTTTGATCCAGGGAAAATGCACTGCACTTTCTAACTTTCCCTAACCCATCCATTTTCTAGTCACTACTAACAATTTACTTTCTAAACTATGAACATGAGTTCCTTTTGCTAACTGTGCATTAAAATTTAAGCTTAAGCACTTTCCTCCTGGTTCCAAGGAAATTACTTCACCCTCTCATTTGCACAGGAAAGCACTTTGAATTTTATTGTTGTTTTGAATTTGGTAATTTCCTTGCCATCTCCTCCTTTTCTAATCAGTCACCCCATGTCAAATGCAGTCTGAAATTTTGAGATCCAAATTTAAAAAGATCATTTATCTTGACCAGTTCTTTCCACACAGCAGCCACACTCTTCCCTTGTTTTCACCTTACTGCTAAAGCTAAATAAAGAAAATTTTACTATTAGCTATTGTGTCACTCTTGTATTTTCTGAGCTCCAAAATGTAGTTTTCTTGGCTGTTTTTCTCCTGCCCTTTTTCAGCAATCTCATCTTGTTTCTATTAAACATTTTTAACTCTTCATTTCACAAACAACAATTGAGAAGGCTGTACATATAGACGGATCAACCGAAACAGAAATTTATTTTACCTACTTCATTTGAATTCCATATTCATCAGAACTACTTGCTAACAGAAATTGTTACAATTTTCAGAAACACAATTCTTTGATAATTTGCAAAGAGATTTTTTTCTTAAGTTGAACTAAAGAAGTTGCTATTCCCCTGTTTAAAAATAACATAACACACCATGATTTTTACTTTTTAATTTCTACAGAAGTTCATATCCCTCCTAGAGAGGTTCTATGTATTCCTAATCAGTATGAGAACATTGCAGATTATTACCTTGATTAGATATTCTCTCTCTGAATATTAATAAGATTATTTAGGAACACTACTGCATTCCTTTTGCAGCACAATCCCCATATGAGAATTTTCTACACATGAAAATCTATATTTAGCATCTCTCTATGCTGCCTATGAGCAGATAATGGAAGGTCATAGAAAATTTTTTGGCCCTCTGGGAAATCAGAAATTTGCAGCAAAATTAGACTACCAGCCATGTTCATGTCAGACAGTCCCATATATATTTGGCCAAAATCCTTCCAGAAATTTTGCAATTTATATTCTACCAAATATATATTAAACAGACTTTGGGGCACCATTGAGGGAGACTGTCAACAACTGGCAGGGAGAGGAAGAACTAAGGTTTCAAGATGACAAATAAAGCAAAGATTTCTGTAAAATGAAAATTCTTAATGAAACTAAGGAAATCATCTCCCATTTAAATGCTCAAGTAAAAAAATATACAATTAAAAGAAAAATTCTGTACCAGCATATTTTTTTCATATCAGAAATGCAATCTAAAATCTTTCCCACTAATTTTGAAGAAATAAAATAATCCAACACTGAATACTCATTCTGAAAATAAACTGTTCATAGAGACTTAGAATATGTAAAAGTTCTATTGCTCCAAAAGTAATCTCATTCCTTGCTTTAACCTTTTTATAATGGTACCCTTAGTGTTTCCCCAGGTTTCAAACAAAATATGAAGTTTGAAAGATTCTTTAAATTAGAAGATAAAATATGAATTTACCCAATAATTTTTAGTTCACATATATTGTATATTTACATTCATTTTTTTCAATTGGTATTCAATCTGACCTATATTCATAAATCCAGATGAAAACATTTGGCTCTGGGAAACAACGAATGCTGTTGTAATACTAGTAGTATAAGCATTGAAATTATGGTTTTATTTCAGATTTATATCCAAAATCTTTCCCTGAGCTTGCCACAACTTTGAAATCATACCTCAATTCATCAGCAACCAATACCTACAGATAATTTTTAAGTTACGAGAACACTCACCTTGCTGTCTCCCTCCACTCTGCATCCTCTCCTTCACGCCAACAGATTTCATCAAGCTCAGTAAAGAGATCATGAGGAATGTGTTCCTCATCATCATCTTCTGTTCCAAGAATAAACTGCACCCTTTGTGATGGGGTATCTGGAGAAAAATAAAAATATCAAGTCCAAGACACCAATATTTTTGCCCTGAGAGAACAAATTTTATGAGATTATCCAGATGTTTTCATGCGTATCATTTACTGCTGCACAAAAAAAATTACAGCTCTGCGGTAAGAACATTCATTTACACACAAACACATTCAGATTGAGATCTCTTCATTTACTGTAGTTGTCAAGTCCACTTTTTGAAAAACTCCTCCAAGATATAACCTGATGTATAGAAACAGGGTCTATTGGAAGCTGGAAGGTACCTCCCAGACAAAAACAAAAAAAAGACAAAAAAAACAAACAAAAAAACCCAAAAAAAAAGGCACACAGCAGCGAAGATAAAGCTGAATAAAGCTGATAAAAGTCTTTTACTCCACTGTTAGGAAAAACCACTTTGCGACTTCATAAGTCCACATCTGCAGATCCATTTCAGATCACAAAACTAGAATACTAAATGTGAAATCTTTTCTGTAGGAGAAAGAAACCAAATGAAACCTGCCTAATGTGAATATACAATTGCAGACTTGACCCTTGCCCCTTTGTTAACTCTTTCTACTTGGCTGGGCTGCTTGAGATACACTTCTTAATCTGTCCCAGCTTCCTCATTTTATTCTTGCTGTCTCTGTCTTCTCTTTCAATACTGTTACTGACTCATTTTCTTCATAATCTTTCAGCACAGACAGCTAAATATATTTTTAAAGACATACTATTATTTTTTTTACTCAAAAAATTCATAGAATTCACAGACCATCTTAAGGTACATGTATATTCAATGTTCATAGCTCAAGTGCTGTATTAAAAAAATCCTATATCCAATTTGCTTATTTAAATGCAAATCTCAAATGAACAGACTCTGATGAAATGTAGTCTCCCTGGCAATACATAGCTGCTTTTTCTGCTAATGTATTTTAGATTTCCAAAAGGAACCAAAAGTCCTTTGTGAGAGCTGAGAGAGGCCAGGCTGCCAGTCAACTGAAAAACTGATATTCCAGCAGAAGAGCTCAGTGACTCCTTGAACATTGTCTAAATGAAGTTCAATTCTACAACATATTTGTAAGACAAGCTATTCCATCTAACAGCAAAGAGCATCACTGCACAGGGTCCTCAAACTCTTTGAATTTTGGAAAGAAATGAGATTATAGCACCCATTGAATGCTAATTAAAGAGAAAACACAGCTCTGATCCAAATGAATTAAATGGGCCACTGACACAGAAAATTAAATTCAGCAATAGAAATACCTTTTTGATAGCAGCACTAAATTTGCTATAGCAATGAAACACAATACATGACAGTTTTCACCTGAGGTCTATTTGCTTAAAAATAGTGTACAGATACAGAACAGTAAAGCCTTTTTACTCCTTCACAAAGCAAGGAAATTAAACCCAAGGAGAAGTACAGGAGAGAAGGAAGAAATATATGGACTCGGGTACTACAAAGCACCAGAGGATGGAACTGCAGGGGGTACAGTACAAAGGAATTACTTTTGGTGACTCACTGAAGAACAGCAAGAAACTCCTCAACTTTACCCTGTCTTTGCTTTCTCTTCTCTCTCACTATTTAGTCCTCTTTTTTCCTTAAAACCATTCTACTTTTTTTTTTTTAAATCTGAGACTAGAAAGTACATTCTAGTTAAGAAGCATGCAACTTCTTAGGACTAATTTCCAGGACAAAATTCAATGAGATATGAACTTAAAAAGGATTAGTGCATATTCCTACAAACAGAACATGGAAAACAAGTTACTTTGCTAGAGAGCTGGACTTAGCTAGAATCTGAGAAGCAGCATTGCCAGGAACATCCTGCACTCTTGATAAAACCAACACTAGAAGCAATCTTGATAAAATCAGCACTAGAACTTGATTTACAGCAACTGCTACTGTTAAGTAATAAATGAGCAGTGCTGTAGAGCAGAGCTGCAGCTTTGTGACAGCTATGATCCTCATGCAAATACATGCTTTCAGCGTGGGAAGGAAAGCAGAGGATCAGAAATCTTGAAGTCAGGTGAGTAGTAACAAGGAATCACCTCACTGCAGTAATTTGCTCTTCCTGGGTCTTCTGTGTAACGAGCTACTTGACTGACAACAGTGAATCAGAATCTTTTAGGTTGAAAAGACATCTAACATCATCAGGTCCAACCGCTAACCAAGCACTGCCAAGTCCACCACCAAACCACACCCCTAAGCACCACATTTAAAGAAATGACGAAATATGCACTAAATTAACTTCTTCTTTCTTAACAGAGCAGTAAAAAAACCTGCTGGATTCTGTCTTTCTTTACTGCTGTGATTTCTATTGGTATTTGAAACGTGCAAGTCACAGCTCCATCTTCAGACAATGAGCTGGAAGATGAAAAAAAAAGTTATCATTTGCTTTATGGTACAATAATTTTATTTCAAGAACAAGACCCTACAAGATGTAAACAATAGGAAAATTATAATTAAAACAACAGATATGTTTGTTCCATTTATAAAACTGAATTAACAGGACTTTTCATGAGCAACGCCAGATAGATTTGGCTCATATTCATAGGAGTTATAAATACCAAATATGTCATTAATATGTTATATAGAAAATTAGTAATATGTGATTCAAAATCAGTATGGAAGAATACTCCAATTGCTGACTGTCAAACTGTGATGACTTAATCCCCAGTGCAGAAGCATAATATTTGCAAACTAGGACACAATGTTTTCTGTATTCTAGGCAAACAGAAATTGGCTTGAATATTATTTTTGTCTACCCCTACTTTAAGTAGCACAGCCAGCATAAAAAAACCCTTCATACTATTATTGCTGTTTCTAAAAAGTAATAAAAACAATCTAGATTAACCTTAAAAAAAATGAGTGAGACTAGTCTGTTACAATAGTATTTCTATCACTGTAGTTGTTTTATATCAACTATATAAATACAGTTTATATATTATTTATAGTCAGAGTTATCAGAAGCAATAAGAATTTAAAGTTTCACAATAAGAAGCTGATGAGTCTCCCAGGTAACTAGTTCACCACCAGTTCAGGAAATCCTCTACAGCCAGCTAAAACTGGGTAAAAAGGCTGGTACACAACAGGGACAGGGGTACCATCAACAAGCACTCCTACTTGGCTGATGAGCAGTCTCAGTCAGGAAAATTGAAGCAGCTTTGTGTTTGCTGTGGCTCCCCTCTGTTTTATCCCTGGGCTTGTGCTCATTTCATATGTGCAGCACTTGCATCCAAACTACCTCCAATATCTCAAATTCATTTCATGCTTGCAAATTCTGAGTATTCCACACTTAAATATCTGGCTAATTCCACTGGTCTAATAAAAGGGTAAAAATTAAGATTTGGTGGTTAAGCTACTGCTGAACACACAGATTCAAAGTGGGACTCAGTGCTGCAGAAAGGGAATGACCCTGCAGAAACCTGACATATTGATCTATATTATGACACCTTGTAAAGTCAACAGCATCGCTAAAACAAATGCAAGATGTGGGCATAGACATACCAAAACAGCAAATTTAAAGGCCAGAATTTTTAATAACTTAATTCCCAGAGGGAAATATGAAGAGCTGCTCCCTGGAACACTGCTGAGGGTCAAGTAGTGTCCCACAACACCATCCCACCTGGCAAAACACAAATAGAAAGGAATCATAATTGGCATTTCCCCCATTTAAAACATCCCCAAGTGCAACCACAACTCTGGGTCAGGGCTGCTCCCTCTTGCCTAAGGGAAAAAGGTAAAATCAAGACTTGGTCTGGGGTTACAATGGAGGATTGCTCTCAGTCCCTTCACGTAAATTCAGCCCACCATTCTGTTCCACTATACCAGACAGAGTAATCCACATCATTTCAGACAAATATTCATCATCCTCCTGCTTGCACTCACCACAGAAGTGGTGGATGCAGACTCTCCCCTATCCTCATTCCTTTGTAGATTGGACCCTGTCCTCAGCAATCAGTAAAGGTAAGGATCACAAATTTTTATTTTTTTTTCATTAGAGAACTTAGTAAAAGTTAAAACTAAATTTGCATTACTAAAGCTCACATAAAATAGAAAACAGTCATACAGTACACTTCTGAAAATCTCTTCACAGACCTTAGAAATCACAGGTTGGGTTGGGAGAAAGTAACCCTTTGGTTATTCTCTGGCACTTGATCCCTATAGGTACAATCTGCTTCAAGAAACTATCCCAGCATTTTCTTGACATGAATTATTTCCATCAACCCAGGGCTACGACAAAGAATCATATATTTTGGATTTGACAATATGGACAATTCCCAAGCTTTAACTCTCTTCTTTTTGCTATATTCTTAAAACTGCAGTTATGATACATTATTTTAATCCAGATTTGCAGCAATCTGTTCCACAGCTGCCCAGAAATTCAAATTTCCAAGTTCATCCTTCATCATACAAGCCTATAGTTAAGAATAGGTGAATTCTTTTAACAGCCACATTCCTTACAAATAATTAACTTTACCCTGCCAATATCCCTTCAGCACTTGAGATTAGGTACCAAATACATCCAGTTGAGTCTTTTCAATTTACTTCCTTCAGGTTCTTATACCAACCAAGAGAAGCCTTGGTTCTACTAACCAAGAACAGCTTTGCAATTCACATTTTTTCCTGCATTACCTTCAGGGAGTCCTTCCCAAGCTGTGTGCTCTCCTGTGTCAGGCTCACCTCCAGGGCTGCTCTGCTTGCTTTGCCACATCCAATATCATGAATTACAAATTTAAGCCTCTTTAAAACTAGGGATTACTAAATCCAGATTTCTTAAAAGAACAAACCAAACCTTCCGCAGCATTCAGTAGTGTCTAGTCATGCAGGACACACATGAGGCTGCAATCAAACCCCAGTCTCACAGCTGTGTTCACTTTAACCCTCAACAAAATCTGTCCTTAAAGACACCCTGTTCAGAGCCAAAGTCTTCCTATTCCACCATTTTAAAACAGCTACTTAAATATCTTTAACTCATGAATACCAAAAAGCTGTTTCATTGGTTACAGGCAAACAACAGGCATCAAAAAAGCCACAGAAAACTGCCACTAAAATCCACATGCACACAAGCAAGTGCAACCCCACCAGCCAAAGGGAAATCCTCACCAGGCTTTCAGTGCCACCACGACCCACGGCACTGATGGAGCCTGGTGGCCCTGCAGCTCACAGGGGCTGGCACCCATTGCCCTCACAAGCAGCACCAAGGAGATGCCCCAGGCTAGAAACAGCTTTTTTTTTTTTTATCAAATTAGTTTTAATTTGCATCAATTCCCTAATTTAATTCACAAAGCAGTCACAATACTTTACCCCACAAGGAAAACTGTGGAGAAGGGGAGCCTAAGGCTGAAATGAAATTGGGGCTTTAATTACAACAGCAGCACTTCAGCTGAGAACAGTAAACCTCTCCAGTAAAACAAATAGTACTACTGCACTTTTAACTAGACTGGATAAATTCACTGAATTTCTCCTGCTCTCCAAAAAGAAGAAACTTAAGCAACAAGACAGTGAAAACCTAGGCCATTGAAATCACTTAGCTTACAATTTTTACTACACAAAAAAGCCTCCCAATGAGCAAACCATTTTAATCTGCAAGTTGTGCATTTTACAGGCACATCATTATGGCAAAATGGAAACATCTTTTACAACCTCATCTCATTAAGAGGCAACAGACAGGGAGAATCAGGTTTAGGGAAAATAAAACCCAAACCTGAGTGATGGACCTGTGCCCCTAAATAACAGGACTCTCATTCCACTAAGTACATATTTTGCATATTATTTGCCTAATTTGGAGTTATCTCTGATTCTGTACACTGAGAACATTTGGGTTATTTTTGAAAAGTGACAGTAGGAGATTAAAAAAAAAAAGTTTATGAGCTGATATCAGAATGTTCTAAAAATTTTATTCTCTACAGAAACCTTCCCAGAAAGTAGCTTGTACAGCTTTCCCAGGCTCGTTTCAAAGGGATTACCAGGAAGCTTCCCCTGTTGTCATTACACTGACTAGAGGTTTTTTACTCATGCTGATACACAGAAAGCACTTAAAGAAATTGTTTTTTACTAGACAGGAACCTGGTGGAACCACTCCTCATTGGGGTCCACACAGCCCCACAGCACAAGGTGACCTGCACAGCCCCCTGGAACAGTGATAGCAGAGCAAGATCTGCACAGAAAAAGTTGTAAATTATACAGTTATAGATTATGACAAAAAAATAATGCTTTGTCCCATGTTGGATTAACTGAGCAGTGTGGAGCACTTCATGTCTGAATATTTCAGGTCTTTACTTGTTCCAGAATCTCTATTATTCAGTTGTTGGATCTTTTGCTTTTATATCTCCTTTCATACTTCACTGCTTCAAAACACTGCTAATTTATTCTCTTGTATCATAAAAATCCTTATGTATGTTTCTGACTTACTTCAAAGCACTGTTTTCTATCAGTTGGTCTCACAGTGCTTATTTTCTCCATCTTTTCTTCTTGCACCTGCTCATCAAAATGTTTTTTCTTTCCCCTCCTCCCTCACAGTTCCCAAGCATACAGCTTTTTACTGTTTGGCAGAAATGCATTAAAAGTTGTCGATAGGAAGATGGAGCTAAGCATTTCTGCTTGTTTAATTAAATCAGAATGATTCATAAATTAAGGGACTAGTTTGCATCTACTCTCTCAGGTAATGCAGTGCCTCATATTGAGTTACACATCAAAAAAAGGAAGTGCATTTGTCTTCCTTCGAGCTTCCTTTGATTCTGGTTACTGTTGGAAACTTTAACTCATGGGGAAGAAGAGCTAAAAAGCTTATTGAGGCTTAGTAGGTTCAGATTTAGTGTGGGAAGTATCTGTTGCTCCCTCTGTGCAAATAAAGCATAGATAAACTATGCCTGTATCTCTCTAAAGGCAAAGCTTCTCCACAGGCAGCACAACAAGCTGTCTGAAACTCCTGTACGGAAAAACCATAGTAAAAGAAGGAGGTGGATATAGACTACTATTAATTCATCTATTATTTTTTCTGCCTGCCCTATATGTGCTTAATATCACCATCACTGTAGCATTTTAAGATTTGCCTTCATTATGCAAATCCCTTTCACTCTTGTCTGTAGAACGCCGCATTTCTGCCTGGATGGACAGATGTCGAAGCTCAAAATCTAGTTCACTGGCCAAACTTCCAGGAGTCAGATAGACAAAGGGAAAAACCCTCAAAATTTACTATTCAGATAATTATTCAGGGTGAAAAGACTGGATATTTCCAGATTTGTGGTTCTATTTTTGGATTATTTGAATTGCTATCAACCAAGCACTTCGAAGAATATCTTCAGCAGTCTGAATCCAGAAAAGATTTCCATGTTTCTGACCTGTAACTTGTCTGTCAAGTGGCACCACTTACACACACCCTTTAACTGGTAGCTATAATACATTTAAAACTGAAAATGTGAGTTAAAAAACTGCAGCTCTGTAGTCATTTCTTGAGGTACACCAGAGGACGAGTGCAGTGAATGTCAAGTTACAAATGCGCTTCAAAACTATCTTTTTTTCATATTACTGCTATTTCACCCTCAGAGATCCTTTGAACATAGGCTGATTTAGCTAACAGAATTATGTTGAACATTGTATTTTATTGTATGCACAAATGTCAAAGAATATTAAGAACAGATTCAGACAGTTAGTTTTGGTTTTTTTTTAACTTTTGACATTAAGAAGGACACAAGCCTAGGTCTCCAGAAGTTGAAAGAACGGAGTGAAGTTCTCAGCCAAAATGTGTCACATACTGGCACTTAAATAAAACCAGATGACTCAACAGAAGACACTGTTTCATAGTTCAAGATATCTCACTTCTTGGCTAATGTAACTTTCAATTGTTTCTTTTTAATCTGACTTTATATGTATATATGCATATTCTTTTTGAAAACTGTTTTAATAATTTATGAACTTTGTTTTTTTCCAAGAAACTGGTTTCAATATTGTATTGGGTCTTTGTACATTTGAAATCCATTCCAGACAGAACCACCACAGCCAATTTTTTCTTCACTGTTCAGTCTTCAAAACATAACTTGTATCTGCTAAGTTTGAAAAAGTCTTGACTTTGTTTTACTCTCAGTATAATAAACCATTGCACAAGATTTGAGAATTTCAAGCTCTAATCATCACCACTTACAGTACACTTGCTCAAAAGCTTTCCACATACATAACACAAACTTCTGATTAAAAGAAAGTCTTATAATTACTATTCTGTAACCTGAAATTACACTGGCACATTTCTCTAATGATTTTAAAACACACTAGCAAATTGTTTTCTACACACACTTTCATTATATTTTAAACTCCATAGCCTTGGACATTTCATAGCATGCACTTTTTATTTTTGAACAGCACAAAACTTTGGTGTGTGGAGACAAAGCTTAACTAATTTATTAATGACTACCTTCTCTTCTCTGTAATGCTTTCTAACTTAAAATTTTGAGAACTTTTGGAATCTCATATCAAACTTTTCCTGTTTACTGTTTCCCTGCTTTTTCCTCAAGTCCACAGTTAGCAGATTCATGTTACAATGGCACATTTACAGTGTCATATTAGGAAAAAGGTAAACACAACCTAGGTCACAGTTTGAATCTGATAAAGCACTGCAGCTTCAGTAACATCAACATTACTATAAAACCAAATGTAAAGGACCACAACTCTTCTATGCTACATTTTAGGGGCAAATACTCCAGAGCCTACCCTGAGGCAGCAGGTGCCGTAAAGAACTTCCCCCCTCAGTGGTGGCTGCAGTCTGTGAGAGCACTTAGGAACAGTCTCCCACAGTGCTCCTTCAGAGCTAGAAGCTACTGAGCCTTCTCATCTACAGACTGCCACTGGCTGCTGCCTGTCAGTGGATTTCTTCATGGAAATGAATCACCAGCAGAAGCTCTGGTGGATTCTCCAAAACCCTGCTGCTAATCATGTCCAAGTGGTAACAGGACAGAGTATGCGTAATTATGCTGATGTTTATTGAAGACATATCCAAAAATGAAATTTGTCTTACCAAAAGGAGGAGATTCTCTCCCATCTTCTAATCCTGAATCTCGCTCTCTGTCTCTCTTCCTGTGTTTATGCCCGCGGTGCCGATGGCGTCGGTGACTTTTTCTTCCACCCAGTGGCACGTGAACCCCAATGAACAATGTTCGATGGCCTACAGGTAAAAAAAGGTACCTTTGAGAAAGGAGCTATGGCAACACAACAACAATGTAAGTAAACTTAATAGGATTAATGGTATAATTCTTATTATAATTTTGAAGTTATATAATATTGATTATTCTAATGTTAATAGTCATAACAGTATTGATTTGAAGAATGATGATTAAGCATCACAGATACACAACCCCTTGATACAGGAAGAAATCCCAGTACTGAAGTCCTTATGATGCAGTGCCAGATTTATTTTTTTTTCTTCAAAAAAATTTGCATCTTTGTATGTGAATTTTCATTAAAGCCAGACAGGTGTTCTGTTAAATGTCTTCCAAAACAGTAATATGAAGAGACACATGGATCTCTTTGGATTGAACATTTGGTAAAGTTGCTGTTTGCTTTATGTGTACAAGAACTTTACCAAATTCATTCCTATTTATGAGCCAAACCTTGACAGAATTCTTGTGGGAAATTTACTGAATAAAAAACAAAGAAAAAAGCCCAATAAAACACTTTGTAAGCAATAGCAAAAAAATCCCTATACAACTTTACATGCTCACATCATAAATACATCGCTGGTATCTTAGGGTGCTTTCATTTCTTCTTTCTTCTTTTTTTAAATACATAAGAAGGTATGTCTTGCATGCCTGCTGCCTTCAAGCCTGATGAATTTTATGCTGCTGATCAAGCCCACAATATTTAGCTTTCTTGCTATGTGGGCTAACAGGATCAGAGCACAGTAAAGCATTTAGAAGGGGGAGAGCACAGCAGAAATGTGCAGAAAGAACCGCTAACCAGAACAAATGGGAAAGGAAACATGACTCACTACAGGCAGGTCTCCTACATTTACTCAGCAGAAAGACATAGTCCAGATTACTCATCTCAAATAACATTATTTTCTCCTTGAAATGAACATAACACAGCTCATGGATAATTGCTGCTTTGCTGTAATCATTCAGCAGTGTCAATCATCTGAAAAAGGTCAAGAACACTAAGCTAAGGTAGCACGTGATCTCTAATCCCATGGAGACAGAAAACACAGCAAGGCAGCATGTGTCACAAAATATAAAAGAAATTCAACATTGACAGGGATTCTCTGCACAGGCAGAGCCAAAAAAGCTGGAGAAAAGACTAGACACCACACTAGTTACTTCCTTAACCTTGATCCATGTAGAGGAGACTAAAAAGCAGAGACACCAATTTTTGAGAGACTTGTCTTGCAGAGTCAGGAGCTTTTCCTAAAACAAAGTCCACGAGTTGAAAAATATTTATTTATTTATTTATTTAACTATTAAATATGTCTCTCTTCTGGCTTATTACATTTAACCCAATAAATGGTTTAAAGTGCTGCCTTTTGTGTATTTCAAATGAATTGCAGTCAGTAGTGCATGGCACAAAGAAAAATTCATTAAAAAGATAGTGAAGTACATGAATAATGCAGTACTTTTACATTTCCTTATCCCCCTCCTCAGATAGAAGAAAAAGCAAAACAACATTTTGAAAGGAATGGCTTACCCTTCCTAAGACTTTAGTAATTTCCAGAGGTGCAAATAGATTGCTTTTTTAATTTAGTAATTTGGTACATTCCTGCTGATTTGTGATAGAAGTTGGCATGCTTAACCTAGTTTTCTCCTACGCCAATGATCAGATTGTACCTGCATCAGGAAATGCTGATTGAGACTCACATTTCAATTAATTTCCAGGGCTGAAACCAGTACTTGAGTCCAGACTGTTCTTTATTCAGTACACTGGGATACAGTGCCAGAACATTCATGTGTGTGTGTGTCTGAATGTCACAGCAATTTTCCTTATACAGACACAATCAGTTCACACTGAAAAAAAAATAGGAACCTGAAAACTGAAATAGACATCAGGAAAAAGCAACGTGTATTTTACTCTACACTCAGTAGGTGTGAACCTCCTGAGACCAGCAGAGTCCTACCTAGGCATAATCTCAATAAACACACAGAGGAAGGTAGGTCCTTGTAACCAGGTTCTGACAAATGCGAAGAAAAGAAACTGACAGGGGAATAGAAATAGCTTCCTACTGAAAAGTCATAGAGCAAAAAGCAAAAAATCTGAGAGTTAAGTAGTTCTGGTTTATTAAAAGATCAGAACTGTGGAGCAAAAAAGAGACCATCTGGGAACAAAAGAGTAATGAATTCTAAATTTCTGACAAAATGACAATGAATGAGAGAAGCAGCAAAAAAAGAAAGAGGAAATACAAAAGAAATCCAATTACTGTATTACCTTACTTCAAGTAACCTTTCCATGGTAGGTATTATGAACCAGAGCCCAGAATGTAATGTACGTTTTCCTGTACAAATTGTCCAAGGCATTATAAAACAAGAGTTTCCAGAGAGCACTCTAAATTTGCCAAGACTAGAAGGTCAATCACGGACAGACCAGGGCAGATATTAGGAAAAGCTGACTAAAATTTCTAAAAAGAAAGGGCATCTCTAATAGAGAAGTCAGGATCAACCAGGATATCCACTATCAAGGATACCCTTATAGATAATAACTGATACGGGCATTTCTTTCATTTATCTTTAAGAACTTTTTTGTGTCTTTTATTATTTACTTCATCAGGATGTCAACTAAAAATGACTTAATATTGCTCAAATATTGTAAAATAATTCTTCTCTGCCATACATTTTCACAGCCCTTAGCTCAATTAGATCATAATTTCTCATTCTTGGCAAGGCTACAAAGACAATAAGTATGTGAAATACGGGAAGTATGGGAAGTTGTAACAACTGAAGATTACATCAGGGTGCAAACCATTGACATCAGGTACAACCTAACAACCATTCTCATCCAGAACTGGCATGTGGTTTAAGAGGTGAGCATAAGAGATTGCTCTCCCTACCAAATGAAAATTGTTAAATTTGTTTTTGTGTCTGTGTTAAAATTGTTTTTCAAAGAATGGGAGGCACTGGGGCAAAAAAATCTGTGCTCTTAGCATTCCATTAAAAATATCTTAATTCCAATAAATTAAGGGAAACATTTACAAATCCTTTCTCTCCATCTCCATTTGATGTCACATCACTCAAATAATTGTAATGGGATTTCCAGAAGTACCTAAGTTAAGTCATCAAGGACCATCAGTTATAATGGGTTGTGTGTTTTCAGAGCTTTAGAAATCCCACTACATTTCTTTTTCTTTCCATTTATTTAATGCATAAGATAGGTAGCTAGGATAAGCTTCTGGCTTTAAAGACCCAGAATGACAGGTTCTGAAAATCATTTTTAGATGTTACTTCTGTCATTCTCAAGGGATATGCAAAAGAAAATTGCTATTCTGAGCCTGTTTTTTTGGATTATTAATTTGGGTTCTTAAAATAAATTTAAAGTGTAAGGAATAATTTCTCCTTTGAAACACAGCAACCCAAAACAACATTTCTACTTAGATTTTATTCTTAGAAATGTCTCTGCCAAACGTATTCATATTAATAATGTATGTTTCATATCTGTCTTTTCTAGAGCAATGAATTCATACTTCCACAAACAGAAGACACACCACAATACCTTTTTTTCTTCAAAAGTTTAGGGAAGATCCTAGTTTTTCCACATGCTTATATGCACTTTCATCTGTCTCAAAATTAATTATAATTAACAGGACTCCTTTTAAATATTTTATAATATAATTTGGATTTAACGTAATCTTGTAAAAATTAAAAAGAATGTTTTCTAACAAGGGGTATTATTTCTTCAATCCTTAAATTCTTTAACTCAAGGAGTATTTTAATGTTTTGAAAGTAAACCACAAGCTTCTTATACTATAAATAAATAAACATGAACTAATTTTGTATTCTAGGTTTTGTTCCCCAGCTATGTGCAATTTGATTCAGAATAGTCTTTTATTAAAAACAATCTTTATACAGTTTACCAGTGGATGTGTAGTTTTGTATAAAGGTCATTGCAGAGCAGATAAATTCAGCACATTGCATTTCTTTATAAGCTTTCACATGGTAAATAATCTTTGCATTTTACTGCATTTTCTCAGTGGGTCTGTTTTTAAAAATTATTTTCTCCTAAATCCTAATAGTGGAGGTACTAATGCTTATGTTCATGTTTCACCTTCCTAGCAGCACATCTGGAATAAATCAACATTTGAATTCAGAGTGTGTTTTTGCAAGAACAAAGTCACAATCTTCTACGATAAAATACTACTGATGCCAATGTAAGGTTAATAGAAAAACTCAGGAAGACCAGATAAATACTATGACTCACTGATATCTAAGCTAATTCTGACTTTTAAAATTGTAACTTAAATTAAACACAGCATAAACCATGGAGAAGAGCCTCTCTCAGCATGGAAATTCTTTCAGGTCTCCATGTTACACTGGGAATGTGGAACTCAAATAGGTACTTTAGAGTTTCTCAGTGAACCAGCCAAGTCAGTGGCAATTGGGTAAAAAAATGTCCTGGATCTAATCATCCATGAGCACCAGATGCTCAGGGTACATGTGCTTGTGCTGCCTTCCACCTGGGATTATCTGAATCTGCCTGAGGCACCTGCTGACACCAAGGCTTTCAAATCCCTGATCATAGGCATGGAGGGAAGGGGCAGATAAGGGAACAGATGGGTCTTGAAACACCTCCAGAAAGAGTAAAGGCAGGCTTCTGTGACCTCCTGAGGAAACACATTGCAAAGGCAAGATGCCTTGAGAGAAAATCCTCCGGCAGTAGTTCAAGCCAAGTCTCAGCTGACTGCTGACCTCAGCAGGACCACGGGGGCTTCTCCCTCCCCTGGAAAATGCTCAGTGCCTTGAAGCCTCTTGTATGCATTGACAGCTAGAGTATATGAACCAAATTAAATTTTTCATTCTCTCAAAAATGAACAGTGAGGTAGACAGAAACCATCACAGAAAACATCAGTCCATGCAGGGTTAAAAAAAATTGCCTTCCTCCTTACAGGAAAGAAAATTATTATGGTGAATTGTGTAGGAGTAGAGAGTACATGACTCATGATTCGTTATTGTAGTGCAGCAGGGAGGCAGAGCTGGAGAAAAAGCAGAAAGGACAAAAGTAGTTCTTCCTAAATCAACAGTTTATGTGGTTATGGTCTGCCCAAAGCCCATTTTTTGCTTTTTTGCTGTGCCATAATTTGGAGGAACTGACAAGAAAACCATCAAAATATTTTTTAGATTATACGTGTAATTTATATTCTAGGGTAGATTATAACATAAATTATACAGAAAAAAAAAGATAAAAACAATATCCCTGACCCAAGATAACATTAAGGACACACTGAATATGGAGGATAAGAGCATCTCATTGAAATCATTAAAGTTGACCTTTTAAAGAGCCTCAGTCATTCACTGCCCTCACAAAAATATCTTGCATTTTAACAAAAGATTTTTCCAGATTGTAGGTGGGCTAAAAAGTATTTTTTCACCAGTGCTTATATTTCAAATTTCCTACATTACTCCAGAGGAATCCAGAAGTATTGTATGTATGGTTCTATTACACGATCAGGACCTTGCCAGACAAAAGGAAAAAAGCCGGCAGACACAGAATATTAAAGGGCCTGCTCTGATATACCACTTTTTCACTGATGGAGAGTGAAGCTGTGGTTATTGGAGAGAAGAATTTGACCTATATTTCTAAATTAGCAACAAGCTATAAAAAATTAAAAAAAAATAAAAAATCAACCTCAGTACTAGTACAACTGTGTGTTAAAAAAGGAATGTTTCTGTCTTCTGATGCTGAAATTTATCAGCTTTCACCAATAATGGCAAATTGGTTTATATTAATTTCATCTGGGATTTCACAAAGTGAAGTATTTGAAATTATTAGTCCCTACAAATACTGAAAAGTTTCCTGTCTGTGAAGCTCCGAGCAAATTCAAACCAAATTCACAACCAAACCTTATCATCAGCTAAAGATTGCACTGTCCAACAAACACTGTGGCACTTTCCATTATTTCATTATTCATAATTTCAAAGAGATTCTGTGAACATATCCTTCAGAGTTACTCATGGATCTTCAAGGTGAACCACCTTTCCACTAACACAGAAACTGCTGAGGAGGGACAACAGGAGCAAAGGGATCAAACCAGGTGACTGCCAAGACAAAAGGAGAAAAGTGAGATCTCAAGGAATATTGAATTAAATGGGAAAAAGAAAACAAAACTAGATGAGAGTCACTACGGAAACAAGTGCCTTAGGAATCACTAATAGAATAAGCTTGAGTATGTGATACCTGGTAGGCAACAAAATGAGAGAGCCACCTTTCAGGTACAGACTAAGCTGAATCATTCTCTGACTCTGCTTCCACAGCTTTTATTGTTCCCATCTAAGTGCAGCAAACATTGCTGCAAGGAGCACGAGTGAGGTCAGAGCGAATGTCAGGATGAGCAGGGCACCCAAGGGAAGCACAGGCCAGGAAGCTTGGAGCAGGGGATCTGTACTGACATGGTAACAAATTATTTGGAGTAGGCTGTAGCATCCTGGGAGCCAAAGGGAAGGGAAATCTTGCTTGATGCTCCTGTCTCACCAAGCAGAGCCAGTGTCTGACTTGCTTCTACATTGAGGCACAGGTGAATCAAGGCCAGGTTATTAAAATTTATATTGTTTCAGTCCTATGACCTGCTAGGTCCTATTAATTTTCAGGTAAATAATGTCAGTGGCAGACAGGTGTGCTATGATGTTATTTCTGCTAAAAAGGTCCAGTCTCTGAGAATAAAAGGCTACTTAAAATACTTTAGCCACTCAAATTTCTACTAAGCAATAACATATGGAGATTATCATTTAATCGCAATGAGGTTTTTCATACATTAACCCCAACAGTATATAATCAAAATTTAATTTAAAAAAATTTAAATTATTGTCACAAGCTAGAACAAATCTAAAAAGGAAAAATATAACTAAAATAACTATTTTTAAAAGAGAATAATTAAATACTCTGGAATGTCACCTTTTTTGTTCAGCATCTACTATCAAAATTATCCTTCATGCACATTGTTAATTGCAAAATATCTCTACAAAATTTAAAATTAACTTTTGGTTTATCAAGTTTAAAGCCTCAGCTTCTGCATCAATCTGTGTTGTACTAGTGATATTTTTATTCTAATTAAACTTGAAGGGTTTTTGTGATTTTCAGTAAGCAATCCACATAATCTGAATTTTGTCAAAAGTGTCGGGAGACATATTCTGATGTACTGCGATGCATATACTGTACAGTGTCCTCAGAGATATGAAACATGGCAAACTTGATTTCCCCTGAGGCAAATTTCCCCACACCACTTAGGCAGATTAAATGAATGAAACATAAAAAGCTAAAGCAAAATCTTGACTTCTCTGAATCAAGGATCGTTTTGCAATTTTCTCCGACAGAGACAGAATTCATCCCTAATTCATTCTTGAACCTTCACCTAACAATCTGATCTCCATTCATCTCCCTGTTGAAGCTGCTTCTCAAAGCAGTAACACCCCCAGTAGCTCTGAAACACTCTCAGAAAAATCCTGCAGCTGAGGATGGCCATGGAAAGGTCACTTTCCCTCTCGGTAACATGGTGGGCATAAGGATAAGACCTTGGTTAGAGTGTATTTAATGTCAATCCCCTTGCATATCTACATAGTCCAAAAGTCTCAGCACTGACCTCAGAAAATCTGAGATCTCCAGCACAGAGCAATCCAAGTATTTTTGATCTATGAGATAAACAGTAGGTGTATCCATCAGATCATAAAGCTGTTCTTACTGACTGTGCATTGAAGCAATGGCAGATAGCCAGACACAACTCCACGGAATAAGCTGAGGGCAACTGTGGATGTGCACATCTATCCATGGAAACTTGCCCAGCTGCCCAGGCAGGTACATGTACAACCTGTCCTTTTGCAATTAAATACTTGAGCACTCAGAATCAGTGCCAAATTCTCTTTTAGGAATTCCACCACTGATAAAAATGAGAGCATATTTATTTCAGTAGGATTTTTGTCTGGACACACAGTGAAAGAAAACATGCAAAACAGGTGATTATAAGCAGGGAATATAATATTTTTTGCTTTTATAAATGCCTTTCAGTCCTTCTATTAGTGCAACAGTCAGACCAATGACCTATTCAATATCAGTGACTGATCCTGACTTTACAACTCACAAAAAAATTAATTACGTGGAAAAATAATTCATGCTGAAAATCTGAATGCCAAAGCTCTGCAGACAATTCACCTCTGAAGCACTACCAAACTTAAGTAAAATGATACAGTTTGAAGTACTTACTGCAAGTACTGGCACTAAGATCAGCACCACATCTCTTCTGTTCCCTCTGCAGTTCCTGTCATATGTTCCCAAACTTTTACTATACTGCTCAGGGGGAAAAAATACTGATTTAGAGAGACAGGCAAAAATCTATTCTCGTGTCTCTTCTTTGAGGCAGGATTAATCATCATATCTTCTTGCTTTCAACAAGAAATGTACTTGCAGTATACTTGCACAACGACTGCCTAAAATATGCAAGTCCAAATATTTGCTAGGCTTTGAGATTTTAAATGGAAATTTTAGTACACATTTAAATCAGTATTTCTGAAGTTCAAATATCGAGAATATAAAATTTGAGAAAAAAAGAAGACGAAATACTTATAATGGTAAGATTTAATACGAAGTTGAATACTGTTCAGATGTTCAGATTTAAACCTGTAGTTCTTCATATGAATTGCAGTTTTTCAAATGGTGCTGACATGGTGCCATTGAAACTCATGCCCTGGCAAATCTAGTCTTCCCTAGAATATTCAGTAACCAGCTATTTACATTTTTAAAACATAAACCCAATTAAATGCCTGTCAAAAAGCTAATTACATAATACATATTAATAGTCTGATAATATTATTTTTCTAAGGTATGCAATTAGCCCCTGATTATTTAATTTCACATTTCATAGCTGTTATGTCATTAGAAAAAAGGTACATTTTTCAGCAGAACCCAACACAATGTACAGTGAGTAAGACAGACATTTGTGAGTCACATTCACTGTTTCCAGGGGGAGAAGTGCCTACATGTACTGCAAAATAAATGGACATGCTATTAACAGCAACTGGATATTAAAATCTGCAATCTCTTCAAAAATTATTATGTCACTTGGTATTTTTGAAGGTAGTGATTATGTATTTAAAGACAACCTGATCTGAACTTAGAGTGAGCATGAAATTTTTCTGAGAAAGCTAACTGCATTATGAAGGATTGATTCTACACTGAAAAATTGTTTTCTTAGAACATCATGGAACAATAAGACTTTATTTTTAATAAAAGCAGATTTATTTTCTAACTGCAGAATTTTTCAACATTTGAAATTTAATTCAATTTAAATTGATGGAATGATTGTGGGACTATCACTGCCATGTTCCAGTTTCTATTGATAACACCCTAAGAGCAGTTCTTTGAAATAATATTTTCACTGATATTTCACAGGAGCAACTCTACATACATAGGATGGTAGGGAAAAAAATAATGAAAAACAGTTCTTCAATTATGTTCCATGTAGTCACATGTGGAACATCGCAGTAACTCTGGCAACCTTAATGCTTCGGTCTGTTCATGTGACTGAGCTTAAAGATGTCATTCCCCAGAAAGCTGTCCATTTTCAAAATGCCACCTTACCATCATATACAGTATGACTCAGCAAAAGGATATTTTTGTGGGTAGACTCACCCCACAAAAGCTCTTTGAGTCCGTGCCATTGAGAAAGGGAGACAGGGAGCTCCCACTCTTTTATTGGGTGTTCCCTAAGGACACCAGATACAATGGTTTCTCTTTGATCAAGGATGCAATCAAGGGACTGATGACCACACATTTGATGTGAGATTCAAAACAGGAGGTTTTGTGCCTAAGCCCAAAACCGTCACTGGTACTCTTACCCCTGGAGACACCACAACTCTAAATTGAAGCATCCTACCTGAGATCTATCCTTACACACACCCAGACTTCCCCTAGACTGAGTAGAGAGCTATCTACCTCATACATGCCCCACTGCACAGCATCTAACATCCTTCTGTGAGAGACAACCTCACACAGACACTGCCAGGCCCCTCTCAAGTGCAGCTACCTCTGCTTTCTGAGGGAGGCATTGCTGGAGGAAATAGTAACAGAGAGTTGCTGTGTACCATTCATATTTCAATTAAATCATCAGTATGGCCAACGTGTATTAGAGAACACAAAGTTCATACAGACAGGGAAAAAAAAGAAAAAAAAATGATGAAGTAATCAAGGCATTTAGAAAGCTCAAGTTCCTGCACAGTTGGAGCTACCTCGCTTTAGACCTGAAGCAGGGAAATTTTCAGATGGAGCATGTTGATCTTAGTATTTCTTTTGGGCTAGTTCAAGTGGATCTGTGTGACAAAGACAGGAACCTCCATGTCCCCTCTACAAGAAGCTAACAAAATCAGCCAGTTCCAGCCTCAGGAAAGGAATATCATATGTGAAACAGAAACTCATTTTCATCATAACTATGACTTGGGGGCTCATACAACTCAATACAAGAGTTTAAGTACTGTAGTAACCAAAGTTTGGGATACACTAAACAAACAGAAATGCAACTGACTCATTAGAGCAGTATCTAAACCATTCTCACAATTTCTCACTTTCTTGTACATGGTCAAATTAGGTGGTTTCTGCAGTGAATATCAGCAAATATGTATCCAATCTCTGACACTCCAGAAATGCTTTTATTCAGCTGAAGATGTGGCTAGGAAACTACATGAGGATTGTAATGCAAATGTAGAAGCCTTTATGAGTACTAAATCAGCAGTCCTGCTTGCATTTGCATATTGGAAAGCCTGAAAGACTTATCTAAAGTCACACATGCATATTCACAGGACTTGACCAAAGTAAACTCCTTCCACCATCATCTGTTTCTGGACACCACTGTGAGAAGAAAACAGTATTTCTTTTTAAAATAAATGATGAGATTCTACTCTCTTGTCTCTTTGCATCCCTGCTCAAGTCAATAAGTTTACACATTGGAATTACATTTCAGTACTTTCAGAAGTGACAATATAAAGCACAGAAAAATCATCCCTCACCTTCTAGATCTTCCTTTTCAAAATGTGTCTTGAGAATGGAGCGAGTTCCACCTCTATCCACAACAGCCTCTTCATCATTTCTCTACAAAACAGAAAAAAGGACAGATAAGCTACTTTTCATTTGGGAACTATTGGCAAGAATGTACAGTACTAGAAAACAAAGATATTTTTGGTATTTCATTATTAACTTTTCTGACTCAGGAACAAAAAGGGGTTTATGAATTAAATTTTACTTGTTAAATCTATTTCTTATGCATCAGTTTTTACTGAGGTATGATTACAGCTAACTTTGACATGTAAAACTTCCTCTGGTAAAACCTGCAAGATGATGAGTAAACACTGGTTACTGGAAACCAAGAAAAACACGAGCCAATAGGACAAAAGGAGATGAGAGAAGAAATGTCTGATCAAAGCAGCTTTATTCTCATGCACATTAAGAAAGGGGGTGCACATGTAGTTTTGTCTTTAGACCAGGATCTTGAGCTACATGCAGAATTCCCTAATTATTAATTACTTATACTTTGGCAAAGCTAGACAATAATACTTAGTGACAATATGGTAAGAAATAAAACCAACACCATGAAAACAATTGGCTTCACTTACTGGTGAATTGTAAAGCCTTTGCTTTTCTTCACAAACACCAAGCTGAATTTAGTATAAAGCGAGGCAGCATACACTAATAGCAGAAAACAGAAAAGCTATTCTTCCTCAGGAATATGTACTTCATGTTTAATTTTACCCTGTAGTCACATATGCATTGTAACTGTGCTCTCTACTGAACTGTAAATGTAGTATGTGATCAATTAGTGCATTGTACTCAGGCTAGGTAAGGTACAGCAATTAGTGATTTTGTAATTTCTGACATGAAGAAAAGAAAACCAACTCATTTCCCTGAAATCTTTTGGGAGTTCAGCAACAAGACACTAGATGCTGTGCTAAAATGAGTTCACTACAAGTTTGACATCACTTGTGAAAAAATCCAGCTGCTAAATACAGTCTATATTGCATGAGCAGTTCCATTCAATTATGAAAAATGATGAGCTATACAAGAGTATCAATTAATATATTTACTTGTCATTAGTAGAGGGGGTTTAGTCAGTGATATTAGAACTAGAACCACTTGATTTCGGTATGTAAAACTGGTATCTTAATGCAAGTCTGAAGCAAGGGGATTTAAATACCACTGTTAGATGATAAATATACATCTATATATAGAATGCAATGGAATATAATAAAAAATTAAAGTTTTTCACCACCTCTCTCTTTAAAGATCAGATGCCTCAGGCTAAAGGATTCACTTATATAGCTGGATGTGAGTTTTTGTTTCAGCCTCCTTTCTTTTTTAAAAATAGCTGTCACGCTGTAGCTATCTTACATAGAAAAATCCTACAAATGTGTCAGCACCAAGCATCTGGGCTGTTAAAGAAAGAAAGACCAAGCATTAAAATGTCTTTATTAGAGCTTTCCCACAGATAATAGCACATAACTAAAATATGACAATAAGAAATGGGCTTCTATTAAAACTGTTTTGTTTTTTAATAATTTAGAATTAGCTAATAACCCATTAAGATGTCCCAGGAAAGTTTAACTTTGCACAAACTATTTGATCATTTTACTAAAATGAATCAATTTTAAAGCGGTTAGACTTAACAATGCCATGCCCTGGGTAAGTGATTAAGCAGGATGTCAAAGGCCAAGTATTAGAGCCATATCATAAATAATGCTATTCTAGAATAAGACATTCACATTAGAAACAAAGCAATGTTAGGGAAAATTTACAGTGGGGAAAATACTAAATTGCTGGACAGTTTAAAGCCTTTACAGATTATCTAAGTAAATTAAATACAAATTAATTCATTAATATTTATCAAAATATGCTCATACACTTTGACTTCTCCTTTCCCATGTGTTCAATTTTCAGCTTCTGGCAGTATTTTACTTCTCTGCCTCCTCTTCCTGTAATGTCACAGCAAGTCTCAGCCTTGCCTCATTCTCAGAAGTGGGTTTATTCCATTAATATTACAGGGAAAAACAGCTTAATTGGGAGTGTTGTTAGCAATTCATTTGTCAAACTCTGAGCAAAGTCCAATTAAACAGGCCTCGCACTGAACGTGCTGACTTCCCAGGGAGCAGCATGAAAGCCACCTCGCATTTACCCCTACAAGAGCTATACTGCATTTACTCTAGAACTAATCTCTGTGATTCCTGTACTGCCCCTTTGGAGGAGGGGAGAGGTGAAACAAAGGTTCACTTGTAGTTTAGTGCTTAAACTCGTTGGGCGGTGAGGACTATTGCAATACAAGTAAAAACAGATCCCACTCCACTTTCCCCTGGATGAATAGAGACTGAAAACTTAATTTCAATTAGTAAAGCTCTGCTTTTTATTAGAATTTCAGGAAAATGATGAACTTATTATTTTTAAGTGCTGCAATAAATGAGAGTTTGAAAGTGAAAGTACAGGCTAGCCTAACCATTATACAGTCATGGAAGACAGAATTCACACCAACCAAACTCCACATTAACATCCTCAAAGCCATAAACCCACTGCCGTTTGGCCCATCAGGTTTCAGCAGGTTCTGAATAAGGCATGAAAATTAAATGCTCTTCCTTGCCATGCCACATTTATGTCAGAATTCTACCACTTCTTCCTTTTACCCATTTGAAGGTGATGAAAGTACAGAAGTTTACACAGGGCACAAATCTGCAAGGACTGGAGTAGTAAAACCATATAGACATACTGCAGCAGTCTGCAAACAAATGTGTGGACACACTGACCATGTGCAAGTCCTTGGAACTGTCCATTATTGCAATGAGTTGCTTGCTGAGTCCAGTGAACACTGTGGTCTACTGCTTAAAGCATGGAAGAGGGATCCAGGAAGTCCCCGAGCGCTAATCCTGGATCTGCTACTGACTTGCTGTGTGGCCTTGGAAAAGTCACTTAATCTCTGTGCCTCAGCTTCCCCATCTGTAAAATAGGGATAATAATACTTACTCTACCTTCCTCACTGGGCTGCTCTGTGCAAAAATAAATCTTCACACAGCATTTCAGAGCTGAAAGGCACTACAGAAGTGCCAAGTCAATCCATTTAAGAAATTTTACCAGTGTGAATAGATAATGATAGCAAATAAGAAACTGATAAAAAATATTAAGGCATAAACTTTCTTTTTTTTTTTACATCAAACCAATGTATATTAATAACTTGTAATAATTTTACATTGCACAACTTCGACAAAGATACATAAGAATAAATGTACTGCAGGTTTTCCTGATAGCCTAATTTAAGAGCAATGCTGGAGAAGCCAGTGGAATTATATTTCAATGAAGCTATAATCAGAAAGCAATAAACTTGTCATAAACAATCTAACATTTCACTCTTCATTTCATAATATTTGTTAATATCTTATGGGTTTACATAGTCATCACTCAATAGTTGACCTAAAATTTATTTCCCTACAGTAATAAAATACCAGCAAACACATAGTAGAAGAAATAATGTGTCTGAGATAAAATAGCAAGAAAAAGCCAAAGCTTTTTACATGGAAATCACAAGCTCCTTAGAGACTAGAGCCCAGCAACTCTTCTCAGTCCATGATTTTTTTCATCTCTTACATTTTCCAAATGAATCTCGGAATGACCTTCACCATGCAGCAGCTGCAGCTGCATGTATTTCACAGAAAAAAAAATCTATTTAATGAAAGTCTAATAAATACAGTTGTTACTGTATTTGTCTCTTCATACTACAAGTTCAAACACAGTGGCAAGTACAGAAAATTAGAGACAGTAGAGTCATCTTCTGCATGCTTTACAATACAACCACATTGCACTGAAAACATGTATTTGAAGTTGACCAAATAAAAGGAAACAAACCTTCAAAGACATTACTTTTTGGTAAGTTGTCACAGAGGAAGGTCACCATGAGTCCTGGAGTATGGATTTTCAACCCTTAGGTAAACAACTTACTTATCAGAGTACAAAGTGAGACTACAATTGTTGCCAGGAATTTTAAGTGTATTGGTTAGAAGGAATAAAAAGGCCCGTGACTTAGAAACCAAAACCAAATGCCTTAAGTGGTCTTCCCACCTATGTATGGATCAAGCTCACCACCCAGGATATTTCAATAAATGTCAGAATATTCAACTATAAAAATGACCTCCTGGAAAGCCTCCCAAAGTGCCCTCTTTAGCTATGACACAGCCCTAACTACAATGCGTAACAGGCTGTAAAGAGGCTGATCCTTAGTCTGCCTCCTCCCAGAACTGCCGACTGCCCTTCCACATTTCAGAAGAACTTAACTGATGAAAAAATACACTTTTAGAAAAACTGAGAAGCATCATTTTATGACAGATGTTTATGTGTCTTTTCAGTTACAGCTCTCGCAAACTGTTTATCCTTCCATCACATTGTAGATGACTGGGTGGAAAGAAAAAGGAAATTTACTTTCCTTTGATGGATCTCTACAAAGGCACATAAACCTCTTTAAATATGTATGTGCTAACGTAGAAACATACTCTTGTAGAACTTCAGTACATTTCTAGATGATGGAATCAGGACTATTCTGCATCTTCTGGATGACAACAAGGTAGACTGAAGTCCAGGTGGCAATATTTGAAGATATCTGTACAGGCACTATATGTATTTCCTACAAGAGGAAAATCAATAGATCTCTTAGAAGACACTGTTGCATACATCATAAAAACTACTTGGACACTGGGCACACATTTACTAAAGATTATCTGTGTTGAACACTACAGTAAATGAAATATTAGTATAACAATAAATATATATTAGGAAACAGGAAAATAGGACAACAGGGACGTATTAAATACTTGCAAAGCATATGTCTCACTGTCCCTTTGCAGGTTCATTGATCCACTAGTATGATATCTGTACCTAATATATTTTGAGTAGATGAGTCAAAATGGATAACACAGAAATTTTTCATTTTATACAGAAAACTACAATTCTTTTTTTTTAATCCTTCTTTTTATCTAATTTTCTTCATACCTGGCTACTTTTATTTTCTGTCCTGATATTTGTTCAGTGTTTTCAATAAACTGGATGATTGTTTCCCTCTGAAATACAATGCAAAAACCAGCTACAAAGAGCATTAATATTCCCCTTTTTTTTCACAGTTTTAAAGCCTCTCAGTCAAATCCTCTCCTTTTTTAATTACATTCTTTTAATTTTAATTACATACTCACAGCGTAAATCATATCAACATAACCATAAAGAATATTTTTTCAGCATTTTTCTGTAAAATACATAACAGAGCAGAAGCCATTTTGATTTTTCACACACTACAAATTATGCATATGACACACCTGCTGACTCATAAGGAAAATAATCATGGTATTAATTGCTTCTCCATATAAGCCCCTTATTCATGATTAGACAACCTACATAATTCTGAAATGCCATCTGGAACTCAGGAACACCTGTCAGCATAAAACATGAAATACTGCCTTCCTAAAAACAATTGAAAGCTGTAATGTTGTGCTGGTTTTGGCTGGGGTAGAGTTAACTTTCTGCGCATTGTCTGGTAGGGGGCTGTGTTTGGGTTTGTGCTGAACACGGGGTTGATGATACAGAGATGTTTTGTTATTGCTGAGCGGGGCTTGCACGAGCCAAGGCCCTTTCTGCTCCTTGTACGGCCACACTGGAGAGGGGCTGGGGGTGCCTGGGAGACACAGCTGGGACAGGTGACCCCAGCTGACCAAAGGGACATTCCAGAGCACATGGCATCATGCTCAGTGTATAAAGAGAGGAAAGAAGGAGGAAAGGGGCCGGACATCTGGAGTGCCAGCATTTGTCTTCCTGTCACTATGACCTGCGATGGGGACCTGCTCTCCTGGAGATGGCTGAACACCTGCCTGCCCACAGGGAGCAAGGAATGAACTCCTTGTTTTCTTTTGCTTGTGCGAAAGACTCTTGCTTTCCCTGTTAAACTGCCTGTATCTCAATCCATGTGTTCTCTCACTTTTACCCTCCTGGTTTTCTCCCCCATCTCACTGGTGTGGGAGTGAGCAAGCAGCTGCAGGAGGCTTGGCTGCTGGCTGGGGTTACACCATGACAAACATATAATTTTTTTCATGTATTTTATATTATCAATAATTACATATGCTTAAAAGATGGAATGCTAACATGTTCATTTTGGTTTATACATACTATCATATCGGTAGCGGTATAAAACATATGTGTTTACCTTTCCAATGGCCTGTAATGAAATACTAAACATTTTTGCAGACACTACACGCATGATTACCTTCTCAGTTCCAACATTACTGTTTTGAGTTGTATTCATTTTATAGATCCATTGCACAGTAATTGTATTTTTAATGTCATTTTGGTTGAGTTCAGCTTAACATTTCATAAAGATGGCATTACTAAAGATATGGAACACTAAATTTTTTGAACTCAAGAGCTACCAAGTGAATATTGGAAATATTTTGCAAAGATAATTAACCTAAATGGCTAAAATGCTGCTATATGTAGATACCTGCCTCCCTGTAAAATCACTGCTGACAGCCATGTTCAGTCTTGTCCTTTAAACTGTCCTTGAACAGACAGGCTCACACGAAACTGATTTAATGCACAATGTGTATGCCTACAATTATTTTCTCTTTCTGAAGACAAGCACACAGCATTTAAAAAAAAAATGAACCTTTTTAATATTATCATCTTTAATTGCTTATAATACATATAACCATATTTAGCAATCATCTTAGATGGAAAGCGCAGTGAGTTTTATCTTTCGGATGAAATATAATTGCTTTTCCATTCCACTAGCTACATTATATCATCCTTTTCCCTTCTATCTACCTATCAAAGGAGACCCATCAAAATACATTTAAAATGCAATAAGGTCTGTTCTGTAAGGTCTGAAGGATCATTTTTTTAAGCATCCCCTTAATGGTACTGCTTTTATGGCAGCTTTCTGGAGTAATCACTGCTGGTTAACATAAAGCATGGCTTTCCTTTTGGTCAGCTCTGCTTCACATAGTTCAGGCTACGCAATAAAGTAAAAAGCAATTAGTTTTCATCCCAGATTTGCATCTTCCCCAGGGCTGCATGTCATATGCATAAAAGCATCCTTCTCTGTCTTTTTTTCCTCTTTTCTATTTTTATAGCAAAAGCCAAGATAATGTTTAGCATGACTCAATAATGAAATTTCATGTTCTGCAATGCTGCTAAAAATTGCACTAATCAGCACTGGCTTCACAGAACTGATTTGCTACTTGCTTGAGACTGAGCACATATTTAATGTTATAATGCAATTTCTGTAACATACAAACATAGAGAATCATTTCAGACATTAAGCACAAAGTATTGTTATAAATAAAACAAAACACAAGAAAAAAAAAAAAAACACTTTTACACAGATCTAAATCTCAGTAGCACTTGTAATTCCTGTTTATCTGCATTGAATCATCCTGTGCCTGCTATATATCATTATGCATAATACAGCAGCTATAAACTGATGCACAAATGAATGCTCACAAAAATATTTCCTTCATATTTGATATGGAATCTTCTTTCTTAGAAAAGCCATTTTAGGTAGAAACAATACATTCCTTCCATTTACAAGGCAAACATGACACACTATCTATTCTCCATACAACTATCCAGCTGAAGACAACACTTCTATTTGAAAAGATTAAACAAAAAATCAAGGCAAAACAGTAGCTTAACTTGTTGCAATGGCCAGGTGCCCACTTTGTCTGTCTAACAGGGCAGGGGTGGGGGGGATGGGGACAACTGCAATAGAACATGGACCAAAAAGCTTTCCCTCTTCAAACGCTTGATAAATCCCTTAGAGCACTGGATATAATCATCAAATAATGAACTGTTAAATTCCTTCTGGATTCTGGTACCTGTTTTAAAGCACCTACAATTAATTGCAGCTGAGCTTATATTTTGTATGTCTTGGAGTAATATTATCAGGACTGCCTAAGTGATGCAAACACCTTAAAAAAACTTGAACAAGGCACTTAGGTTATTGTGTTTCTTGGAATATTTTCAGTCATGTTCAGAGTCTCAAAACTTCTGCCTTTCCTTCTATCCTATCACTTCTGTCAGATTTGCAAGCTAATCTTTATTCAATTTCTAGTTCCAGACAGATGTCTGAATAAATAAGACAGTGCTCCTTGGTACTATGTAGATGAAGAAGTAGGGTAATAACAGTACGACTGAGATTTTATTCATTTTACTTCATATTTTTTTTACTACACTGTGAAATACTTAGAAGTTCTAGAGGGGAGAACAGCATAGATGGTTATTTTCTCCTCTGTGGTTATTATTTCAATGCCTTATGTCATTCTAGTGCAGTCCCATTAGCTGAAATCCCCTTTTCTCCCTTCATAGCAATGGCTATGTCTACTACTACAGACAAGTCTAACAGAAAGAAGATGGATGTGAAGACTTTATCCAAAGCCCAAATGAGATTTAATTTTAGCTTGTCTGGCCTCTCTCTTGTCCCAGTGCCAGGTGAGGACAGATCCAGGATAACAGCCCTGTTCAGGTGCAGTTAGAAGCAGCAAAAGGAAAAAAGTATGTAATTGCTAGATTCTTAATCAGCAATAAGATGTATTTGATTTTAAGTTGGATACACGTCCCATCTTAGAGGGTCTCCTTTCAGCCTCAGAAATTATGACATGTTTTCAGATTTCTTTACCTCAAAATAGGGTCAGGGAGAGGAATCACAGAAGACATTCTTCTTGAAGCAGCCACTCATGTGGAAATAGCAAGTGCAAAGAAGAAAAAGGGTCATGACCAACTTATCAGATCCCATTTTGACAACAACTACAACATAGGAGAAAGTTTTTCTTTTCCTTTGCAGCTAGCCACAAAATTTATGTTGTTTGGCAACTGCATCTTTTAGATGCAAATATATGCCAACCACATTTCAAAACCACCTTTTCTTGACATCATAAGCCAGCAAGATCAATAATAAACTAAATCACTCTCTCTGAAACACCAATATAATGTTCTGTATTTCTTCTGCTTCTCAAACCACTTTCAATCATATTTGACAAACATTTTCTTCAAACACAATACAAGGATTATGAAGGCAGCAGGAAGGTTTCTCATGCTGACCAAACACAGAAGTTTGCCAACACTAGTGATACTGTTGCCCATCTAGTAGTGGAGGTAGCCCAGCTGAACCAAATCTAACTGAAGTGTTAAAAAAATAGTATAGCCATTTTGTCATTCATTTTCAGGAAAAAATTAACATCCAATACCATAGAATTTTCTGTTACAAGCCCAAAGATTAAAACTGATTCCTTGTGATCCTTCAGAGTTGACTTCTATATGATGTATTGTCCTCCAGAAGAGAAAAGAAGATTGTGTTTGGTTTGTTTGGCCTTTTTTAAACTGAAACTGGTAACCAGCTTCCTTGAAAAAAACTAACAGGTCTCCCTAATCAAAACCTGTAAATTCAAATGTGGGGTTTAGTCTAAAGAGTACCCAAATAATCTATATTTTCAGGGAGTAAATTCAGCAGAAAATCTAGAACTGATGACCCAGTATTTCTGCTCTCCAAAAATTTAGGTTGATCTTTTTTTATTCTGTTGTCATGAGTTTTTTATCAAGGCAACTGTAATTTATGTGGCTGAAAAACACAGATTTGTATCACTGAGGAATGTTCTGTTGCATGCAAATGAACAGCTGCCAGCATGGAAATGAAGAGACCTTTTGCACTGTCTATACAGTCAGAGCGTAAGAAAGGAGAAACTTTTCATCTCATAGTTAGACAATGATACTCTGATTATCTTTTCTCTCCCTCTTCTTCTGTCTCAGATCATCAGTAAGCCATGGTGACCAGGAAAGGTAATGCTAGAAAAAAAGAGTTAAGAACCCCGCTGTTCACAAGAAGACAAAAAAAAATAATTAAATCCTCCAAGCCACTTACAGTACTAACAGCTTCTGAACGCTCAGGTGGTCTAGTTAATTCACAGAGGCATTAAGAAAAGCAGGAAACAGTACAGGAGCAGTGAGGACAGGGAAGGAAATGGAAGAAAATAAATTGGTGAGACAATGAAATTGATAATGTATTCTGAGAAATAACAGGACAAATAAACAGATTTCAAATGCCAAGTCACTTGTCCATCATTTCTGCCCAGGCAATGAAACACTGCACTGTAAGGAAAATTTTCATATTGAAGACTCATTCAAAATATATTGGAAAAATGATCATGACAGTGGATTAGATAAGGAGGGATTTGTATAGCTAACAACTTTAGACAGCACAAGATATATTCTCAGGAATTTGAAATGTACTGCTAAAGAATCAAAGGTAAATATGAATTAAATACTAGCTCAACTGGTCTTCCTACTTCTCAGAGAAGTAAGAATTAAATTTGTATGTATTGCTCATCTGTTGTAATCTGGAAGCTTTAAAATTATCACTTCCATGTGATGGACAACATGGACATGGTTGTCCTAGGCCAGTCAAGACACTTGAAAATCAGAACAAGCTAAAAGTTAAAAACAAGTGATATGACTTTAATAGTGTACTTCATATTGAAATTACAGAATGTAACTTCTAGAAAGGAAAAGGGACAAATATTACTACAGAGTAGAAAGTAGGTATGAACATTACATTTTTCATCAGTGCTTCTACATGAAAATGTTTTATTTTTAGAAAAGACTGCTATTATTTTCATTGTCCATTTTCTCATAATGTCGCTAAATTGACAGACCCCTATGCAAATGTAGAGAACAGCAAGGAAGGACACAACAATGTCCATCAGACAGAGCTTTGAAGGGTATTTATCTAAATGAGCCCAGTGGTCAGTACTTTAGGAAAAAAGCAGAAATTACTAGATATCAAGTTTTACTGGCACATCACAGGTAATGAAATTTTTGAGTTACATACCATTACTTCTATTTCACTGTATTGCTCTAGAGTGAAAAGAGTCGCAAGCATGATGACAAAAAATAATATCCAACAGATGCCCTTCATACCCTTCCTGGTCAAGATAACACCATCTTCTTTTATTAAAGAGCAGATTCTTTCGTGGTGAATACAAAAAGAAAATTCTTATAATTTAAACATGCCACAAGCTCTTTGGATCAATCTTTGATTTATTACAAGTTGTACCAGGCTTGTAGTATAATCACTAAGGATGTAGAAGACCTCCAAGATCATCAAGTCCAACTTTGACCTAATACCACCTAATAGCCACTTAACTATACACAAGTTTTTCAACACTCTCTCATTTTCTTAACACTTCCAAGAATAGTGATTCCCTGTGGAGTCTGTTTCAGTGTTAAACACTCACTCAGACTTAGTACAACAAACTCTTCCTCTTCAAGCGCAATCACACAATCTTAATGTAGGTAGTAAAAAATAATAATAATCTGCTGATCTGTATTTACTCATACAAGCATTCTTCCTCAGACCTGCAAGTTCTGCCTACTTTTTCTTTGACTAGCATTCTTATATGTACGTGTATGCATAAGTGAAGAAAGAAAACTGAAGTCTATGGGCTCCACTGACATACATCCTGCAAATACATGTATGATGTTCTTGTCAAAAAATTAATTTATAAATATTTCAATAATCGCATCACTTAAAGGAGGTGTAACAGCTTACAGGAATACAAACAATACATAGTCATGGGTTAAGGGTATTTAGCAACCTAATTGCAGTAAGATCAACACAACTAGCACATCTGCCAAGTCCTTAACAGGTCATAATTCACTTTAAAGACTACAGAGTTTTGATGAGGATCTTCAAAGATTGGGTGCTGTAAAAGAAAGTTCACTAATGACTGTAAGATGAACAGCAATTGGGAAATCAAAACTGATATTATACTGTCAGTGGAGCAAACACAAGATTCAACCTTGTGGTAAAATCTTTGTCTTGGAAGGGAAAGGACAAGGCAAGATGCAAAGCTGTTAAAAGAAAGACAAGAAGTTTGTATTTGAGAAGATGAGTAAATAGACCTTAAATAGCAAGTGATGTAGGCAGAGTGATAAGCAAAGATGATATTAACACCAGTAATCAGGTGAAGGAAAAATATAAGTATTAAAGTCAGCCAGACAGATGAGATCATAACAGTCACAGTGCTGAGGTGAGCTAGACCTCAATCTGATTTATGGATATATGACCAAAGAGGAACTGTCAGCTCTCAGAGCTGCATAGAGCAAAAAGAGCACATCAGGAAAGAAAAGGAAAGAAAACTCAAGAATTATTTCGGACATGATTACATTCAGGTGACCACTGAAGATCAAGCAAATCTTCTGAGCTAAGCAGGGTTTAACTGGACTGGGGAAAACCACTAAAAAATAAAGCAGTAGTGCATTCATAAAGGTCAGGCTCATGGCTAAATTATCTGAAGTAAGGTGTGGAGGAGGATGCAAAGCTGAGAATGGATTCCTGAGAGATCTAAACACACACCTACATACAGAAAGAGAAGGGGGAGAGGAAGACCCACCCAATAAAAAACTGAGTCTGTAAAGAGAAACAATCAACAAGGACAAAATGACAAATGTCTAAGAACAACAAAATTTAGTGAAGACTATAACATAGCATCAAAGAGAGATGACAGATGGAGTGGAGGAGAATAAAGGATTAGACTGGAATTCCTCCAGGAAGAAGTCAAATGGAACATTAGTGACATAAATTTCAGTGCAAAAGACAGAAACCAGAAGTGAGCAGTTCTAGAAAGGCATTAGAAGACAAGTTAAGACAAGTGTACAAAGCATACGAATGGGGGGAGTGGGGAGTGGGAGAAGATGAAGAACGTCAAGGGTTAGGACGTTAATCTGGTGAATAGAAACTTCTGAAGTAGAGGTTTGGCTTGTTCTGAGTTATTTTTTTAATATGAAGAGACTCAGACATATTTCTTGTGTAAGGGAAGGAATTAAAGGAGAGAACAAAAAATAATAAAAAAAAAGGCAGAATGTGGATAGGAACAGGAAAAAGTTAACGGAAACAGGTCCAAAGACTACAAAGAAAAAACTTAAAAGTCTGTTTCAGTAAACAAAAAGGAAGCTTGAATTTTGACCTTCGTTTGTTAGTTTCAAGAAATTCACATGGAAAGATGGGGTAGTAGATAAACTGAATGGAGGGCTGCATGACTAATAAAAAATACAGAACAGGCAAAACTGCAAGCAAAAATATTCATAACAGATGACAGAAATCACAGAGATTAAGAAATACAGAAAGTCAGCAGAATCAAAAGATTTTCACCAGAGATAGTCAGCAGTATCTCCGAGGCATTGCAGATGGCATTAGGAACTGAGAAAATGGATACTGGGAGTCAGCCAGGACCATGAATGTCAGAAGGGTTTGGAACTGTGTGAGAAGAACAAAAAATAATGCCTAAGGGGAACTAATAAGCTGATAGAAGAAACTAAAGAGGAGTAAAGGAAATCAAGATCATCAAGATCCAGAAAACAGAAGTTTTACAAAGTCCCATTCCAAGAGAGAGACAATAAAAATCTTTTAGAAGTTCCCAATAGTTACCACAGTAAAGGAACTTGGATAACACAGTGCAGAGAGAAGACCAACCCAAGCATGTAGATGATTTGGCACATGGTATAGAGTTCAAATGAGAAACAGCACCAGGGCAGCTAGAGTTGGATGGCTATCCATATGGAGACTGAAGGGTGAGAAATTATGAATGGAAGAAAGTCACAAGTCAAAGTCAGACAGAGATGGGAATAGGTATAGTTGTAGGTATCCACACCATAAAAAAATTAGAAAGACAGGCAGGGGCAATTCTATTGCTAAATAAATAGTAAATAGGAGCAGGAAGATCTCAGAACAGCACAGAAGTATCTAATTCTTTGACCCAAATTCAGAGTAAATAATATTTTAGGTAACAGTCTCCACAGAAAGGAGCAGAGAAGAGGCAGAGTTAATAAAGGAAAATATCTCTGTGGGCTGGAGGGAACAGCAGGAGGTAGAAATACAACATCTAGATTCTTTGAGATCAGTAACATTTGAGAAACATCAAGAAAATCAAAAGACCAAATAACAGAGAAGACAAAGAGTTTTGCACTCGAAATAAAAAAGGGAATTTCACAAGCTGAACAAGAGATAGGTGTAATCTAAGGGAAGAAGGAAAGGACATTACACCAAAGTGTAATCCAGACATAGGTTGATAAAAAAGCATGAAAAACATCAGAAAACAGGGACATAAATTGGCACCAATAAAGTAATCCAAAATCACAAAAGAAAGAAATAGCACCATACTAATTGTTGTTCTTTCATAAATCCTGAAACTTCTGTTATCTGAAGCTGTTATGCATATACTCTCTGACATACATTATTTGTTTTAACAAACAACATGGTGATTTCAAATGCTGGTTGATAAGGATGATTTGCTCTGACATTGTTATACTAGGAAAGATTTAATCCCCTGAAGCTTATACTTTATGCCAAGTCCATATACGCGGTACTGGTCAAAGCATTTTATACTTGTATGCGCTGTAACAACGTTAAAAGTTCATGCCAAGGTACACCAATAAATCTTTTGTAATGTGGAGCTGGACTAATCTGAGTCCTATTCTCATAGGACTTTTAATCACATTTATGGATCATTTGCCAGAAATGCATAGTGATTCCTTAATTCTTCTCAAGATATAATACACAAGGGAGTAAATAACATCACTGGTTCTTACATATTCTTGGATGTTCAGATGCCTGGATTCTTGCAGAGAAATGTTAAAGATTTTTTTAAGGAGCTTGTTTTGTTATTTTAAGCTTGATTGTTCTTTTCAAGCCAAACACCACAGCTCATGTGTGTGATACATAACTACCAATGATTATGTTCAAGTACACTTCTGAAGGCAAAGGACTGTAAACAGAATAAGGCCAGCTAATGTATTTTAAACCATACATATCCCAAAAAGTTGCACAGGGCTTTTGGTCACCAAATAGTGGTACAATCACATCTGCTATATGGGGACCACAGATTTCAACACATTAAATAGGAGTTGATTCATTTAAAAGGAAAATAAAAATGAAAAAGAAGGGGAAAAGAAAATAAGTTAATTGAAAACGACTCCTTTGCTGTGACTCTGATATGCTATTATAGTCACAAATATGTACACTTGAAAAACAAAGAGGCACCAACGCTCAGAAATGGAAATGTGGAATCATTTTATTTTCTTTGGAACATTAATGCTCTAAGATAATTTCATCTGCTGATACAAATATGGCAGAATACGAAATTCTAGGAAGTAGGTTGCAACCCACCAGGATTACAAATACAATTACAAGTGGCAGAATTCTCGGTAGACGGAAACATAACACACGAAGACATTACTCTTCAAAAGGTGTATGAAATCCTATATTAACTTGCACCTTGCACAACACCTGTATAGTAAACGGGAGCTGGATGAGATTCCAGATTAAAAGTATCTTTAGATATAGCATTGCCATGGACTGTAGCAGAACACTTTAAACAGTGCACATCACAAGAGCTTTCCTCTGCTTAGAAACAGAATGATCATATTTTAAACTGGCACAGTGCAGAGAAAAATTCAGTGAGAGACGAGAAGCAACAACAGGAACTCAGAAGAACAGAACCGGAATCTCCCTTGAATCTTTGTCTATCCTTCAAACAAAGAAGGCCCAAAGCTTTTATAAGACCACTAAAGATTGAAATGGCTTCTCCCTGTACATTCTACATTTAAACTGAAGAATTTTTTTGTAGAGGAAAAAAAGAAGAGAACCAAAAAAAGCAAATGTCCCCACTCATCCCTTTAGCAGTGGATTTGGCTTGCACAGGGCACCCTGGAAGCCCGATCATCCAACCTCACAAGCACTGGAACAGCAAGTTTAGCTTAACCATCACCCTGCATATGCCCATTTACTATTTATCTGCTAAAAAGAGTATTGGGGGAGAAGAGATGAAGTAGAGACTACTAATTAATTGCTAAGTAATAAATAAGAAATATCTCCTTTCCAACAGCGAAGGATCAAGTCAATAAATCTTGTGCATAGTTCCATAAATAGATACTACTATGATTTCCTTGAAAATTTTATTCATGATTATTCTCATTCTTGTTCATTTTCTGTCATGTTGAATCACAAAAGTAATGCTAATGGCAATTATGGCAAAATATTAGCAAAGATGTGATGGTGGTTTTAATCTGTCAATGACAAAACCTGAAATTCTGTGCAATATTGTTACTTTGTATTTGATGTGTCTTGTTTTAATCACTTTCTGAATGTTCCTCCTTGCTCAGTTTTCTTCTTACTCTTATGCTGATTTACATTTCTAGCCAGCCTAGCAGCAGTATCAGATTTGCATATCCATCCAACAGAATGTATTTTAGTCGACAAAAGGCTGCTTATAATGCCAAATTCTACAGGTGAAACACTGTATATGGTGTGTAACATTCTTACTGAAATCTCCCTTCATACCTTTGAACTGGAAACCTGCTGTTTTCTGAGAAGTGTGGTGGCGTTCCTCTGTGGTCTGCTAGATCAGTGTGCGTGCCTGTCCCAAATGGCAGACTACAAACCAAGAGAGGAAATTATTTGGTGATGAACACACTGGGGAGAAAGGAACATCCATTATGGGAACAGCATCAGCTCCAAGGCTTAACCAATTTACTTTACAGGATCCCTGCTGCCCAGCTCTAGAGAAGAAGCTGACAAAAGTGTCCAAAGCAAAAGAGCCTGAATCTTGCTTGCTATGACTTGAATGAACAGAGTAAGATATTCTTCAGTTCTCCCAGAAGAGAAAGGTGCCATTCTTTACATCCCTACATTAAATTAGAGAACTACAGGTGTGCACAGTGTAGCCAAGCAAAGACAGGAAAATTAAATGGAAATTAAACTAGAAATTGATAATGACACTTCTCTGAACATGAAAGGAGGCCCATGAGGGAAATAAAATCTAAGCAATTACCAGCAAAATTTGTTTATAGCTGATGATACAGACATTACTTAAAACGTATATTTAATTCTTGTCTCTGCAATTGCAAATGACACTAAAAAGGAAACAATTTAACAGTTCTTATCTGTTGAAGGAGGCAAGAAAAGGACTCTGAGTATGTCTCACTTCTGTGCTGAGCTTTCTGTTGCTGTAGATGTTCAGGACACAAGGCAGTGCTAGTAACTACTTTTGACAGCACAAATTACATCTTTCACTGACATCCACAGCAAATATGCATGTTTGCATTAGAAGTTATGTGGCTGAGAAATTTCTGCACATCTGCACCCTACAAACTAGAAAATCACTCAGGAAAGAGGAGGAGGGGAGCAGAAGGCAGACTGGGCAATAACAAAATCCAGTGAGTCACTGTGAGACATTCACTAAGCAGCAATGAGAAATTCACTCATGACTACGTGCAGAAGGACTGGTGACAGAACACTGAGATCCAGCAGAGGATCCGGTCTGCCAAAGGCAACAAGGCAATCAAGTTCCCAGAGAAAGAGGTCCTCAGCTCCTTCTGGAAGACAAGAACACCAACACAGCTTTCCATGCCCGTATGTTTCACATTTCATGTGCCAGGTAAACTTCACTTGCAGCATCCAGCCACTGCCATTAAATCCTGTGCCCAGGTAATCTAAGATGTCATATTTTTTGTCTTATATTAGCACAACTAACTACATTAATTGATATTCTAAAGATAAGATCAAGCCAGATATCAGACACTGAGCTTCATCCTTAGTAGTACTCACAGAGCTAGGCCTACACTTGTCATGTGGAATCTAAGCACCCAGTAATAGTCTTCAGCAGCACATAAAATACAATAAAAAATCACTGCATTACTATCACTGTTATGAGATTATAATTTTGTATTTTTCGTGTTAGATTTTTCTATTGATCATTCAGTGAATTCCATTACAAATGTTACATGGCAGACAACATTGAGGTAACACCAAGCAATCTCAGTTTTCTTATATACTGAAAGTTGTCTGACCTTAAATTACAACTTCTGATGTGCACAACCACTGCTTAAGACACACATACTTGTATGGAGTCAAAAATTCTTTATTTACCAAAATGGACCAGAAAAGTTCTGGTATTTCTCTCCTTTTCCATTTGCAGGATTCAGACATAAACATGACACTGCCTTTCCCAGAAAGTTCTAATCACAGGACTGGGACATAAAGCTGATATTGCTTTGGCTAGAATACTTTTAATTGCGTTAAATGTGGATACAAACCATATGGGTATGATTCCTCGCATGTATTTTAATGACTCTGCGTGCCTGCATAAAATCTTTAATAAACAGAATTTAAGCAAGTGAACTCATTATGCAAGCAGGAGAGATATGGATGGATCTTAAATCACTGAAAGCTCCTATATACATTTTTGTTTCATTTAAGCAGCCTGGGGAACCCAGGGAAGCTATTGTAAAATGAGAAAAATTTTACTATACCTCGACACTCCCTAATGTCACTTAATTCCTGTTTTACATCATTCAATATACCAAGCTGAATATTTTTTATCAGTTGATGGTTGCTGCAACACTTGAGACCATTTGAGTACTCTGAGTTCACTCTGAATGTCAAGCAAAACTAGAAATTAACAAATTAGTTTTTTGTCAAGTTGACTAAAAACACAACTCTTGAATCCATCTAGGTCACGTTCCATTTAGTTTACCTTTTTGGGTTTACATACTAGATAATATCCTTTTATTCAGTTACTTTGAAGATTGCTTAGCTCAAAACATTAGTCTAGCCTTTCCCTTTAGGATTTATTCTCTGCTTGTATCAATTAGTATTGGGGGATGTAGATTCCATATACGACATTTCAAAACAACAGGAGGTTTAATCACTAAAATGACTACTATGAATTAAGCAAAGATATTTTCAAAGCTTTCCTTCTCCACAAGAATACCAATTATAATTTTCTGTGCATTTCGTCCTCATTTTTCAAGGGTCTCTGTGCAAATTTTTCCGTAATTAATTGACTAGAAACTTGACAATCCAAGTTTCTTCACCAGATAATGTGATTCTGCCCCTCGATTGAGCCCTGCTGAGACATAACTAGAGAGCTCTGAGCAGGTCTGGATTCCCTTCTTACATGAGTGAAATGGACATACAGAAGTAAGACCGAAAATGTCATCAAAGGAGAGGCTGAGAGTGCTGGGACTGTTCCAGCCTGAAAAGAGAAGCTCAGAGGTGTCTTACCAGAACATACAACTCCCTCACTGGTGGCAATGCAGAGAAGACCTAGCCAAACGCTTGGTGCTGCCCAGTGAGAGGGTAAGAGCAAACAGATGCAAGCCAAATATGAGAAGTATCACTTTAACATAAGAAAAAACTTGGTCCCCTTTAACAATAAGGGAAGAGCAGTATTTCCCTGCCTTATCATTAGTCATGTCTCGTAGTCGCCTTGCTGGTATGTACATTGTTTAAATGACTCAGGAAAGCAATTTTAGGGTCACACTGAGAACAGTCTGGCAAGAAGAATGGAGTTTACTCTGTGTGATCTGTGGTTAATATTGATTTTACTAATGAAGCAATCTATTGGAATTTACCAGAATTATGCATCACCTTCTACTTAAAAGAATTATAATGACAGCAAAGCCACTGACTGCAGTAGTGTAACAGCACTTATGTTAATGGGATTCTTTCATTAATGACATTTATTGAAAATTTAAGGCAAAATAAATATGGTCATGCAAGGAAACAAGAAACAACATGAATAAGTCATTATTTAGGAGGCTCATTATGGTATGGGAGGGTAAAAAGAGAGGCGTAGGATGGAGAAAGAGAGAGAGAGAGAGAGAGAGAGAGGGAGAGAGAGAATGAACTGAGATCGTTTCTTCTCTCAAGGTAACACATAAACATTCTCTTTTACTGTGTTAATATGCTCAGCTTCCCTACTACTTCATCTTAGGTGGTTCTACCTCTACTGGAATTTTTGGGGATTAAATACTACTCTGTTCTAATTTTTTTTTTTTTTTTTTTTTTAACAGCCTACTATAGTATAATTGTGATTTATTCATGTTTTCAGACTGCATCTTAGGAAAATTCCTTCAAATAATCTTTATTCAGAATGACCACATTCTTGGAACACTAAATAGAGTGGAACATTCTTGGAACACTCATTGTGTAGCTATGTATTTTGTGATCATGCTGTCAGCTATTACATATTTATGCTATGTTACTTTATGTTTTATACCTTTCTGATATGCTTATAGTCACCCTTCCCTAATTCTCGTCATTAGGCCAAATGACTTGATACATGAATTAAAATACTTACTGAGAAGTATTTGAACAGAGAAGATGGTCATGTCTTAGGAAGGACACCTAAATGTACACCAAAAACATTTAAATTCTTTCAGCAAACTCTGAAAGTACCCTTTGCTTCTAGTATTTTGCAAATGTTTGGTCATGATCTCCCATTTGTCCCAGTGTTCTCATTTCCTTAAAAATTGGCACTACAACCTACAAAAAGAAGTCAGTACTGTGGAATCAGGACAGCAACCACTAACAAGAAAAAGCACCACAACAGTGGATGTGCATGAGCGAAAGCATACTTGTTTAAAACTGGTAAATGACACAAATATCTGGCCTCTTGCCCAGTTGTTCTTATAACAGTGTTTCTCTACCAGACCTTCATCAGACAGTCCTCTAAATTGCAGTGTTTTGAAGATAAGGAAACGCATACTCATGGATGCGTATTCATTATGCTCAGTCAAGGGAAAAGAATTCTTTATTTAGAGAGATCCTTCCTTACACAGCATTCTTTAAATACTGACAGTACCAATCATCTTGAAGAGAGATTATACAGTTTTCAAGAAGGCACAAAAATGTCTTCCTGTTAAGTTGCTACTAACACAGTGCCCTGGATTCAGTGACTCTACTCTTGTGCAGTATGTCCAAATATCAGTAAGGCTCTTTCAAACCTGTCTTTTTTAGGGGGCTGGAGGTGGGAGTTAAACAAGTAAAACAAGCAAAATAGTTTGTAGTTTTAAGTTTTCAGATCAGTTCAATTCCCTGCTCTCATGTGTCTAACTCTATCTTGCTGCAATTTTTTCTCTTACAGAAGAACTTTACTCCCTTAATACGTTCTTCTGGGGCGTTACTCTAGCCCTCCAATTGAACAAGGGACTATAATGGGATTATGTCCTTTAAGTGAAAAACTATATTCAAACTCACTTGCAATAGTCAGTAATACTGCTGCTTCAAAACAGAATGACCTAAACACAAACTTCCTCAAGCAAGCATTTTTCACCAATTCATTTTCCTCTGTAGATAGTTTCCATTGCCAACAGGCTGCAATGGATGTCTACTGCACTACTGGAGATTACATCAATGATACATTCCAAAGCCATCCAGAATGCAGTTTGCAGAATCAGTGTAAGTGATGAAATAGAGTCCAGGACAAGCACAACCTACTGCTGTAGCTTCCAGATGCAAAATTCCATGGAGATCTAATTATTTCAAATGAGCAAAGAAGGAGCAACCTCAAAATGAAGCTAAGATTGTTAACTGAATAAGGAAAACAAAGAAGCTGTGGGAGGGTTGGTCCTATTAAAAGGTCCATAAATACTCTGCAAAGCACCAAAATACCATGAAACCAATACTTTCAGGAATTTCATTCCAATGCCAAGAAACAGAATGTACTCATTGTGACTAACGCATCAAAATACTGAAAATAAATTCTAACAGATTAAAAGGATCTTGTAGCAAAAGAAAGGTATAGTTAAGTCATGCCAACCTTAATCAAGTTTAAGAGCAGGGCAGTCTTTTCCCATTATTAATAAGAATGTCAGATGGATAAAGTAGACTGAGAAACTGGAATTTATGGTGAGTACAAGTAATACAGTATTTTCTACAAATATGTTTTTGATTAAAATTTAAAAGACAGACATTTTTACCATTGCTGCACAAACTTAAGTCAGATTTTCTGTTGTCTCCCACACACATACGGCTCCAGCAAAATGTTATTAAATGTCTGAATATAGTTCTAAATGCAAAATAAAATCCATGACACATGCTTACATTTCTAGGTGGATACATGAAAATATTTTTAAATCTTGATCACTTAATCCTGTGCTTTGGGGTCAGAAAATACCGCTCACCCTTGCCAATCTGCTGTCCAGTTATACGTGAAAATTGTTGTTCCACAAGGGTAAAGCAAGAGACAGAAAAATTGCCACTACTTTCAGGCTACAGCTGAGCTTTTAAAACACATGGCCAAACACGTTGCCATGGAAATGTTCTGCAAATATATGTAGAATTTCTTAAGATGGAGCCGAATATCCCTTTTTAAAATAAATTTCTCTTACAATTTTAAATATAATTGCTCTGTGATGTATTCAAGGGAATACAGCAGTCATTATCTAATGCTTATAACACCTAAAGTGGTAACAGTACCTCCAAATCCATTTTGTGTTCTATATATGAAATTAGGCCACTATCTTTCTATGTAAAACACCCATATACTTGTTTTCTTTTATGTACTCTGACTTTTCTGTATATCATCACAACACATTAGCATATCTACAAGTATTAGTATTGCAATAAAGTTGACAGCAGTTACCAAAAAAAAAAAGAGACATGCTTCAATAAAATTAATCTGGTCTTTAACAATATTCTAAATTTTTAAGATATTAATCTTCTCTTCTACAAGCCATTAGTATTAGTATGCGTCACTGAGGGTAATAATTAAAAAGAGGAGAGTTATCTTGCCAAACTTTCACTGTTATATTCCCTGAGCTATTTTTAAAACTGATTTGAAATGAGGCAAAAAGAAAAAGAATCAACTGCTGCAAAATGTAGCAAGATCTGTGCCTGCAGAATAGCTCCGTCCTGTTACACAATGTGATACGTTGTTTTAAATAACCTGGCACTGTAGGTAAACAGCTGCCTTATACTGAATTTCATGTAACAAACAAAAACAATCACAATAGCTTTTGTGTGTCATGGAAAGATAAAGCAAAATAAAATGCAATACAATCTTGTCATTTTACTTTACAGCAAAGAGATAACCCTTCACCATTAATTAGTTAAAAGAAAACATATTCACAATAAAACAGGTTGAAAATATATAGAGAATAACCTTACATTGTTCAGATAAAAATAAACACATTAGAATTCCAAGATATACGTTGCTCTGCTTATGTAAACAGTCTACCCTATAAATCCTGTGGCAAATCCAACATGAAGCAATTACACAGACAAAGAGACTGCAAATGACCTGAAACTGTAAAACAAACCCTGTGTTAGAAATATTAGTATAAACCATGAGGTCATACCTGATGACTTAGGGACTGTAAAGTCTCACCGGTTCCAAGCTGCATGACCTTTCTATTTCCAGAGACCCCCAAAAATTGCATTTCCTGCCTTATCAAAGTACATCACAGACCTATCTATCTTTCAAAATCTTCTGGGCTAGTGAAGAAAGCATTAACAGCCATTCTGTCCATCAGTAAGTGCTGGAGTCATTACCCTCAAGATATCAGATCTTAAATATAGTTTCCTCCGTGCGATTACAGACATCCAGCAGTCGAGGAGGCTGACACAGCTATATCACTGATGCTGCTAATGCCATCTGAAAACAGTAAGCTTACTGCTTAAAGCAATCCTGCATCGTCCAAACAGAACAAGCCACATCCTTCAAGTCCTCACTTGCGTTTTTTATAAAACCTAGCACTGCCATTATAGATTTTGTTTTCATCTCTGGTCAGCTAAAGGAGAAATTAGATATTATGCAACCAGCTTTGCATTAACGAAAGAAAAACGGCAGATGAAGTGACATATCGAGGTTATCAGATTTTGCTTGCATGACCACTCCTCAGCAAGCACAGTCACCATTCACAAGAAGCATCACAATCTGATCTAAAGGAAAATCACCAGAAATAAATTATAAACAACTCACAGGCAGCAAGGTATTTTAATTCCTCTGTGATGCTGAAACAGCTATTTTTATGCAGCCTTAGGAATCCTAGTCCTTTTTAAATTAAAAACATCGCTTGCCTAGTATTTTAGTGTCTATTTTTAATAAATTGCATGATCACTGCATTGTTTCCATTACTCCCTGCTAGCAGCCAGAAAACAGCATGACTTGAAAATGTGCCAGTGTTATGACAGCAAAAATGTGGTTTGATATCAAACAAAACAATCATGCATGAATTTTTTCTGATATGGAAGACCTTTCAAGCTAACAATGTACAGTAAACTCCTTAATAATTTTAAAATTATTAAGACCACAAAGTAATAACTGAACTTTTTATTAAAACATATGTTTTATACAGATTGAAATTTCCAAATGAAACTTATTATTATAAATCATTATTTATATTTACTGTTCCTAGTATTATGGCAGGAAACATGCAAACAAAAAAAACACTACACAGAACTAAGATGAAACAGTGCCACCAAACTGGTAAAAGTATCATTTAGTAATTTCTCTGAATTCCAGACCCACAGAACAATTATTTGTGTTCACATAGTGATACTAATTTTGAGGCATTCAGTTCATCTCCTTAAACACACAGGAACTTTCTCTCAAGGCATGTTGAAACACTTTGCTACCAATTGAATTTTATTGACAAATAAAACTTGGAAGAAAAATCTCTACCCTAATTTAACTTCAGTTTGTTTCAAGTGTTATTCAAATTAATTTGGATGTCCTTCTCTACTTCAAAGTATAAGCAGAAACTGAAAGCAAAGCAAATGGTTCTGAATTAATTCACCCAGATCCTATCCTGTTAATTAAACATTATTATTATACAGTTGTAGTAATCGTTCCTTTGTGTAACTGAAGAGTTAATCAAATTTAGTTTACAGTCATTCCCATTATGGCACTTATAAAAGCAAACTGGTCTCATCCATGAATACCACGTATTTCCCTGTAGAGGGAGAAGCTACCTGCTATCAGTTTTAACTGGTTTACTTTATCCAGTCTACAACTGCCTCAACATAAGGATGCTCCATCTCCAGGGAAAGGGAACTGTACCGGGTCTCCAGTGAAGTGTCCAGCACCTGGCAGAGCCAGCCACTGAAGCTCTGAAGTGCAGCAAAGAACCAGATAATGCCCGACTTGATGCTGTTTTTTATATTCTCTGAGAGTTAATCCTGATGTCCAACAGCCTGATATTGTCTTTTTACTGCTGCTGGCAGTGGCAGTCAGGGAGCCACTTCTGAACATTGTGAATGTTCTCAAAACCTGCCACTTTCCAGCTTTCCCCAGATTAACTCATTAAGTCACTTTCAACCCAGAAAATATTACTAAATCTATGCACACAAAAATAAATGCATATGCACAAAGAGACAAAAGGCCCTTCAAAAAACAAACAAGAGCAATCTAGCAATAAAAGGAGAAAACAGCTTTCCCTGCATCAGTATGGAATAGGAATATCAGCAAAGGTAATATTTTTATTTTCAATGGTAATTTACAAAAAAATAATATACCAGCACTAAATATTAAGTTACTTTCTCCTGTACAAACCCTGAGTTCTGCAATTCATTCTGACCAATATCTACTTAGAACTATACCAGGGAATACAATCCCTGTTGCTGGCAACCACTTCCAAGTCCCCAAAAGCCACTTGCTAGGATATGAAGGCCAGTAAGATAGTAAGAAGTTATATTAAAAAAAAAAGGTAGGTTGCCAAGCCACTATTCATAAATATTATGTAGCTCTTGCTGTGCAAATCTTGTACTGCACGATGATCTCTACTCAGAATAAAAACCACACAGCTGGGGCTATCCCCACAGCTGTCAAACACAAGAGTTTCTGCTCACAGAGAGTACAGGGTCTCTCCTGCTGGACACTTGAAGAATTCAAGAACTAGTAAAACATCAAGGTAAAAGACTATTTTCTGGAGTTTGGTTAAGAACTCAGTGCAAATTATAAATGCACTCAGAAATATGATATTATTTCTTTGTGCACATTATCCCACCTAATGGAACACTTTCATTGAACTTATTCCATGTTTTTCCTCATGTCAATACCATTATTTTATTGCAAAAGTGAAAATTTTAACATTTCATCAGCAGTGTTAAAGCAGAGGGACGGTACAAATACAATACTATTTTAAAGTATAGATATTTATTCTGAGATGTTAAAGCAAAAATCATGTAATCCATCCCCTTTAGATTATCAAAAGTACCACTTTATGTCACACAAAATATACTCACAAACAGAGTTTGTTTTTTATTTAATTTTTCTTCACATGAAAAAAAGAAAGCAATATCATTTCCTGTGCATTATGCAAGGTGAAATAATGGTCACTTTGAATCCATCACAAATCAATTTCATATCAAATAGAGCTGACCTAAGCAGTGAGGGAGCAAGCAATAGAATCTTTGTCAGTCAGCTTTTTTAATTAAGTTTAAGTCATGTTTTCTAGTACTAATGATCATGATAAAGAACATTTGAAATTAATGCAAGATATTGGAATCTGTAAAATGTGAAATTATATAATGCTGCACCAAAGGAGCTGGAAGAACAATACAAATGCATAGTCCTCAGCAGAAATTTGAGGGATCAGTTTTACTACATATTTTTATAAATTACCAGAGCATAGTATGAATTATAGCCAAAAATCACAGTTTGGATTTGTTCAGAAATTTCTGATATGGGAAAGCAATGCTAATAATATATGTAGACTGGAACAGTACCAGGAAGACATGCATTACCTCTAGGACCACAAGAATAAAACTGAGGTAAAATTTAACAGTACACAATGCAAAGATGTGAACTTGATGATTATTAATTTTCTACTGAAAATTGAGATCTCAGCAGTTGAAAATTACAGTAGATGAAACTTTGGGTACAAAGCAGATCACAAGTAATTATGAGCTATCAAAATGATGTCCCTATGGAAATGAAAGGAAATTTTTAATTTATCAGGTAATGTATTTCTAGATATCAACATTAATGCAATAATAAATTGTATTAAAATTCTATTGTTCTTTATTTTGATTATCTAGTGTCTAAAAAAAGGAATTGAATCTGGAAGAGAAAGACTTCTACAATGGTCAGGGAAATCTGGAGAAGAAACTGAAAACATTTTCTTTGTTCAGCTTAACAAACAAAAAACTAAAAGAGAGATCTGTAAGGGTGTGTCAAGAAAGAAGTGCCAAGGAAAAAGAAACTCAAGTACAATTTGTAACAAGCACATATCCATACCATGTCATCAGTAATTTGGGGAATTTTAACTATCAGAGGCCAGAGGCCTGAAAGAGGAGGAAATCAAAATTTAAAAAAAACCACAAAAATATATCTTGCACACCTCTATTTCTAAAAGATATGAAAACACTGACAAATGAAGAAAAATGCAGAAATTTAAGTTACAGAAGAATTTGTATCAAGGACAAGACCTAAAGGAAAATCCATAGATTGTGATGAGGCTCAACAGTAATTGGAAATTGGTTTAGAAACCTGAATTTTAAAAGAAAAAAAAATAAAAAATAAAGAAGATATGATAACAGTTGGTTTCTCATGTACTAAAGACATCAAACTTCCATCTTGATACATAGAATGGCATTAACAATACAAAAAGCTCGGGAATTTAAAACCAAAATAAATGAAAAAATTCCAAGTTTTAGCTGATTGCTCAGATCAGGTTAAAATTACGTCTTTGTAGTTGAGTGGGGTAAGCTGAAAAGTAATTAATGATCGGCATTCTCCTTTAATCCTGATGAGAGAACTATTTCTATTACATTTCTTTAGTCTGAACCTCTTATTCAATTCTCCCTTTGTATTACTGGGGTTTGGATAAAGCATTAATATCCTTCTTTAGGCAAAAAGGAAAACCATTAGGAAATTGAAGTTTATTTTTATTAACTCAGTTAAAACTTGTTATATTTTATGGACATCTCAAATGAGATACTGTCCAAAGACTCTCCTGGGATTATGTCAGCAGGCATTATATAAATTCTAATCAGCTCATCTGTGGACAACCATGACTGTGGTTAAAGAAAACTCAGAATATTTATGAAACAAAATAAGAAACAAGTAGAGGCAGACCTGAACCTTGAACGCATAGTCAAAATTTGCCAGTCAACTGCCTGGTTCCAAATCTGCCTAGGAGATAAAGCAGCTATGTATTAAAACCTGCCTTCACAAATATCCCTCTGGTAGTGTGGCTAAATCCTAAATTTAAAACCCAAGCCTGTATCTCAGGCCAATCCCTGATGATCCAGATCACTACACTACATATTATTGACAAATTAGAACAAAATTATAAAAAACAGTTTCAAAACAAGGTTTCTTTCCAATATTTTACCTTCAAAAGCTATTTTAAAATGTCTGGCATCCCATTTCCCAGAAGATAATGTAGGAGAAGGCTGACATCTCCTCTCTCTCAGACTGCTGAGGAGCAATCCTATACTTATAATGTACATAACAGATGGTTGCTTACACTTGTTCCTGAAAAAATACAGAAAATAAAGAATACAAATCTCCTCAAAGCTTGCAATCATACAACTATTTTCTAAGCAAAATTACACCTATATGTGTATTCCAGAAAATTATCCATAAAATCAAACTGAAATTGCAAATTTAAGATGTGTGACTAGAAGGCAAATAGGTTCTATCTAAAATAACCATGCCTTCCTTTTCTGATTAAAAAGAAAGGGAAAAAAAAAAAAAAAAAAAAAGCTTTGCATGTTTTTAAGCATCTCACCAGTATGATAACTTGTGCCATAGCCTGGGAAAACCTTTCTACTTTTATTAAGTGACTAAGGACATGGCTGACTGAGGACTTAACTTGCAACAGCTGGGGATGCTAGAATTGATTGTAGGAAAACACTGTTCCTTCCTCAAAAAGATGATGATGGAATTTGGACTCTATGTTGTATAGCACAAGAGAAATTTACTTTCCTGATAACAAAGAAATACTAATTTAATCAAAAGGGCTGGAACTCATTAGCAAAGCAAGTTCTCACAGCCTTCCCACAGAATGAGCAGCAGGACAGGCAACTTTGCTCTGGGTGTCTCCCAAATATTACACAATACTGAAGTTGCCTAGTTACATTACACACCTCCTGTGTTGTTTCTTTCGATCCTTTTTCATCTCTCCCTTGTCCCTGAAGAGGAAGAAAAACTCCTTTTGCCTAAGAAAAATTTGTCAGCTCACTAATCCTAGCTCCTTATCTGCCTCAGAATAGATCTGACTTTTCTAAATATTTTGCATTAAAAAGTTCTCTTTCAAAGAAGAAAAATGTTAAATTTTGACATATAATTACCATTATCCTCTCTGCTAGCAGAAAATGATGGCAAAATGCCAACTAGCTTGTCTGCTACAGATAAGACATTTCCAAGCTTCCATCCTTCCCTTCAGAGAAAACAGAAGGGGAAGACCAGCCAGGAGAAAGCCTACCCTGTCAGCTGATCCTCTAAGAAATAAAATTAATATTCTTCTAGCAGAAATCATTTTCCTCCGAGCCTGAGGTAAATGATATGCCTTACCATATGTTATGATGGTCCTTTCAAGAATGACAAATTTGATGAATTTTTCCTGGATGGTCTTTCTCTCATCCAATCTCTTCTCATCACCTCCAGCTTCTGCTGCAGGCAAACTCTCAAGAGGCATAAATCAGCATAGCATCACCAAATTATATAACTTCTATCCCCTGGGGATTTAGCCCCTTCTATTTCAGACTTAGCAAAAAGAAAAGTGCCTGTGCATTCTTCAATAATCTTTTTGATCTGTGTAGAGCTTTAAAGAATTACCCTGACACACTGCTGAGCCATGACTGCAGTACACCCATTGTAAGCAGAGAACCCAGAAATGTTTTAAAGGAGGAGCTCTATAAACATCATGTCCAACTACAACATATTCAGAACAAGCTCAAAATCAGAAAAAAACTATGCTTCAGTTCAAACAAGGGGGGAAAAAAGGCACACAACAGGTTCAGTCAAGTTTCTTTACTGTTTGTAAAAATATTGGCACAATTTGAATACAAACTCAGCTTTGCACTCATTAGTTCGCCTATACTTCTAGGCAGTCAAAATGTCTGAATATCTTTGCCAAACCCCAGATACCAGATTATTTGCGCATCATTTTTACATCATAGTCCTTTGAAGGTTTTACTTTTATCAATAAAATATAGATACAAATACAGATATTTTAAAAATCTATCCATCAACACACAGATTTCAAATTTTCTCATTTGCTGTAAAGTATACTGATTCTAAAGAGAATAACAATAAATAAAGATCAATTTTAGACAATATTCCTCAGTCAAAGCTCATCCAAAAAGAAAATTGCTGGATATGTCAGTTAGCCGCAAAATTTCCAGGCAGTTTTAACTCTTTACTTTAGCCATGTAAAACAAGTGGGTTTATACACTTAAATATTGGAGCACAAACCTAATATTGTTCCTATGTAAAATACCCTTTGGAATCTTAAAAGACTGTAATGTGGAATGAGAATTGCAAGGATTGAGAGGCAAGGTCACTGCTTTGAAAGAAGGCAATGGGAGAAAGGAGCTATTACTAGAGTATTTAGGATTAGGTTAGTTTTGACAAAAACCATTCAACAGGAAAAATGCAAGACAGTAAATAATCCTTTTCAAATGCAATTGATCACATAAATACGTAGTTTCTTAGAAAGATTATTACAGACACCAAAAAAAATTATGAGTAGTTTATTCCAAAATCAGTTCCAAAATGTGATCTTTGAAATGAACATTTGCTTTCTCAAAAAGTTAACAAAGGCTTTCACATGGAGATTAAATAAGGTAAGATTAACTGCACCAGAGCTACTTTGCTATCTTTTCTCTGCAAGGGGACACAGAAAAGCTATCCAAGCAGCACACACTTCACTAACAGCTAAACTTCTTATTTATGATGGTGCAAGGTAAGGCATCCACAGCCTAAACAGGCACTGGACTGAGGCAGCCCTCCTCTAGTTTCTGTAAGAATAAAGAAAGGAGAGAAGAGTACACACCCCCCCACCCCAAACTAGAGGCAAGCCATAAAGCTGATGTTGGGATATTCTGGAGTAAATGATGAAATCAGAGATACAAATTGTCTAAACAAGACAAAATCATAGATATTTTTTAATAAAAATGGGAGAAAAGGTATAATTTCCTGGGACAATTCAAGATGTTTTGAAGATTTAGCTGCCCATGTGTGGTTTTTTAATCTTTAAAACAGAATTTTATGCTCAATAATGCAAGGACACAGATAAAAATGTTAAGATCTCAAGAAAAAAATAGCCAATGATTACTTCAAAGAGAGAAAACTGGGACAAAATGCTCATTGGAACATACAGAGTCTCCCACTGGAGCTGAGAAAGTCAGACACTACCTGCTTTTATATTTAACCTGCCTTTCAGCTACCTACTTCACTAGAAGACACTTGCAAAAGTGTAAAGGACAATGAAAGATAAAAGAACACTAAAATGAAGAATATGTAAAACTTAGATTCATTCTCATCACAGAGACTTTCTTGGTTTTGAAGTGGAGTTGGTGCTTGTCTTATGATAATAATCAAGAGTTAAAACAAAGCAAAAAGCTCCACTCCTGTGAGCAGTCATCATTTGCTTTTCAGTGTACATATATGCACCATACATACAGACAAGAGGAAAGCATGTGACTTGTCATCCTAAACTGTCACATGAACCTGGACAGGATAAAAGATTTATTGTGCATTGCACACAAAAATAGAGCTATTTTTTCAGAATCCAAAACCTAAGTTATCAGATTACGACTAAATATACTCAGGCTAATAAACCTTCCCCTTTGTCCAGAAAGAGAAAGCCAACAGCAGCCAATTTCCTCTTTCCTTTCCCTTCATCAGAAAGAAAAACAGTGCTGGAACCAGCTCCCCAGAGTGTGAGGATGGCAGACACAAGGTTCCCAACTTAGACAATTCTTTCCTGCTCTCACCTGCACCACATGAATGTCAGTGGAACCACCATACATCTGCCACCAGTACAGCCCTATTTCAGGCCTTCCTGCTCTCTTAAAGTCTTACCGTTCTCAAAGTTGATGAGAAAAAAGAATCTGGAAGCAAATCCAAGGCTAGGTGACAAAGAAAATCTCCCCTACTCAACACTCTTTCTTAAGATGCTTCTTAAACTACAACTGTGAGCCATTTCTACAGAAATTTCAGAGAAAAGGGTAATTATAATATAAGGGCATTCTCACAAAACAGTTGCCCAGCTGTCTCCTTCTCAGAAACTACATGGCTTCAGCCTGTGCCATCTCCAGTGTACTGAAAGATATCACATATGTTCTTGAACTAAAACCTGATCACCGGGTTCTCAGACCAGACCCAGGAACAAAATGAAGGCCTGGAGAAATATTAAAGTATTGATAAAAAGATTCAGAAAAAATGTTTCCAATATTGATGCAAAAATGTTGTGCTACTTTGTCTTTTTAGAAGAAATTTGACATTTAACACCATGAAATTCATGGAAGTATATGGTTAAAAACTGAAATATGTCACCTGTAGAACAGTCTCACACAGGAAACAGCGCTACCTTTTCAATGGTGCTTTCAAAACTCAGCTGGATAAAATGCTGTAAATCTCCTGCACAAATTCATTTTCTGTTATCAATGCACTAAAAAATTCTACTTGGTGTCACACTTCATGGCTTTTTTAGCTGTACCGTGCCATACATTGAAGTCAGAAATACCAGGTAACTTAAATACTTCATCTGAGTATGAGACCACATCCTTCCACCTCAGCATATTGTGTGATTCTGTGATCACTGCTAATGACACCAACCCAGACAACCTTGGTCCGTGGATTGGCTTAAGAAGAAAAGATTTGGGTAAAAAGAATAAATGTAGTTTACTATGAAAAAATGTGTAGGAAACTAATGAAAGTTTTAACTGCCAGCTGCTTGTGATTTTGTAATGAGGTAACACCACAGAGACATCAGTTGCAGTAGCACTGAAATTGCAATTGTCAAGCTTGATTTCAGTTATTTACGTTCTAATAGATGACCTCCAAGTTCTGGGTTCCCTTCTACTTTTATTATGTAAAAACAAAAGGTAATTAAATGTAACAGAACATATTCATTAATTTGAAGAATTTTCAGATAAATTACTAAAAGTTAGGATTTTCAGAAGTGAAACAGAAGGTATTTTAAAAGAATACATGAAGATTTCAGTTAGTTTTAAATAACTGGAATTCTGACTTTAAAAAGTACATGTAAGGAATAATATTTTTGTTAGTTCCTCCAAAATCTACTTTTCAGTTAGTTCTTGTCTGCCTTTCAAGGTAATATATTACACAAAAAAAATCTACCTCAAATATAATCAAAGAACATCTGTTTTATTTCAATAGCCTGGCTATTCTCAAATTCCTATATAGTACTTACTTTTTATAGTACTGTCATTACACATAATGATTCTTCTTCAAGTCACCAACCCAATTTTTGTCTTCAAGGTTGAATTCTATGGTTTAATGTGTTGTGTTGTGTGCCAGCTTAAAGGAGAATATTACACAAAAAAAGAGAACCATGAAAATAATAATTCATGTGGCACCTGACACATACTACTAGTAAAAGTTTTGTATATTTCAATTATCTATAGTGTTTTGCTATTGTTGGCCAGAGACAATGTAAATCTCACATGCAGCCTTCTTCCTACCCTACAAAGAAAACAAACTTACTTTGAAAACAAATGTGGCAGTCAGTACCCACTTAGTAGCAAGGTGAACAGAGACATCTATTATTTCATAAATTCTTACCATCAATAAAGTTCTTATTCACACAACTCATACAAGAACCAAGTTTACCATAAATCACTTCAAATATTACAGCTGTAACAAGAATCACTATAAATAACTCTTCCAATCAGCAACAAAAGATTAAAAAATTCACTCACTGATAGCAGAAGTATTTAAAATAAATGCAATAAAAATAATTCATACTAATATAAAAGACACTGTACTGAGCATTATAAGCCAAGAAAAGCAGTTCAGACCATGTCATAAAAAGAAAATTCTCATAAATGTTTCATTTTTTTTTAATTACTTTCTTACCTCACTTAGCCTCCAGCAGTCGATAGACCATAGGCTTATCAATAGCCTATTCTAACTTCAGAAACCATTCAATCACTTGCCAAGGAAAAGAAGACTAGAAAAACTAGAGAAACCAAATCAGAGCTTGAATTTAAGATTGTATTGTATCTGGGCCTGATGCCTCTTTCTCACCTTGAAAACCAAAAATATCTTCCACTATCAAGACAAACAGAATTAGTCCAACTAGAATAAATGAATTCTCTATTCAAAGAGATGCTCCATATACTCACTTTATTACCTCTCCCAAGAATACAATGACTAAAAACACACTGTAAGTAAAAGTCTGAATCTCTAATTCCTAGCACCTTCATAATCCACTCCAAGAAAAATGCATTTTTCTCTCCCTCACTCACTCTCTCAAGCCACTGTACCAAGTTGACATTCCTACATCTAAGCCTATTTTCCAGGTCATCAGTATGACCTTGTGCGAAGCCGTACAGCCAGTGGGATTTATAGCTGGATGGCATTTTGCCCACATGGAAACTTATACTGTCTATCATTTTGGTACTGGTGAGGTAAGCAAAGACTTTGGGTCTTCTAAAAAAAAGCTTTTGACAACTTCAATCTTTTAAAAACATCTTCATGTGTGTCAATCACAGAGGAAGGTTTGGAGCACTGGGCACTCTGCCCAGATGGCGCACAAGGCAATGCCAAAGGCTGAACACCAGCCTCCCCATGTTCAGGAGGCCAAAAATTCTCATATGCTACCAAAGCACAACAGGTCATGCTGGTTACAGAAAACACTTTGAAAACACTTGATTACAAGAGAAAGGCTGGTTTCCACTTAACTCGACCTCTTTTGCAGTTCCGTAATTTTTCTTACATATAATTGCATTTCTCATAACCCAAGACGTAATGAAATTAAGGCAACTATCACAAGTATTAAAACAGCAGGTTCTTGGTAAAATTGAATTTTCAAGCAGTTTAAGAAATTAGAATTCAACAATTATCTCCCTGATTTTAATAGCCCAAGTGCAAGGTTTTTCTTAAGAAATACATCTATTTTATTTTATACTAATTATCATCATCAAATTAGCAGGAATATTAGTATTTAGCTCTTCTGATTTGAAGCAGTGCTACCAGCAAAGCAGTGAAAGGAGGTGAAAGGAGGCCCAGGCTTAGGGATACCTGGCATCAGCAAGTTTCTGATATCTGTTCAGGTTCATCCTTTCTTTTCTCCCCAAGCAGGGCTCTCACAGGGGGATTCTCCTATTCCTTTCCCACATTCAGATTGTTACTTTCCCAGATTCAGACTGGGTACTTGATGCAGGGCCCCCACATTCAGCACCATGGCTGTACCCAGTCTGTCAAGGTAGCCCGTACACTAAAATATTATATATAGAGTGTATTAATTATTCATACAGTCCAGTCTGACACATTAGATTGAATGTCACAGTTATCCTAAAGGTAAAAAATGTTGACTTTTACATAACATTTGTTAAATGTAGTGAACTAATTAAAGTATGTTAATTAGGTAAAAAGAACTTAGTATGTGGTAGAGACTGGTCACTTTTAATACAGTGTGTATTGTACTGCTTTAATACCTTGGCTGTAATTTTATGCTTAATGAGCAAAAGGAAAAGCTGATTATTCAGAAAGCAGAAAAAAAAAAAATCACATGTGTTATGTGTTGGAAAAATAGCCTCAGGTGACAGAGGAAATACGTACCAAAGGAATTGGCACTCTAACAAAGAAAGTATCATTTCAAAACTCATAAACAACATGCTGTCACTGGGAATTTTACATCTGATTATAACCAGATTCTGGGAAGCAATACTTAATTGGTGAAGTTAATAAAAAGACAAAAATCTGATTTTATTTGCACAAGTTATCTGCTCTCCCTGTACTGTGTGAACATTTTTCCCAGTTTTTCTTAGATCCGCATTTGCTTTATGGTAATTCAGAATAAGGCTTTTATATCAAATGTTCTAGTTAAGAGAAAAAAAAAAAGAGAAGCAAGAATTTATTGATTAAACTCCTACTCACACCAGGCAAATGTTGGTGGGAAATATAAATGCATATGTCTGGCACTGAAAAAAATGCCCATGTGATGCTCTATCTACATGCAATTAAAAAATACTCCAGGCTTATGTTAAAACATTTTTTTTTCATTCCATATCTTACTTCCCTGCTTTCCACTTGATTTGAAAATGTTTGATCAAACCTAGAAAGCATCTTGGAGTGTGTTTAAAAAAAAAAATTCAGTTAGTGGTCTCAGTAAAACAAAGGCCTATACCATCTTCAGAAGATGACTGAGATAATGACAGTAACAAAGAGAACAGATGTTAGTGATCTCAAACTACTCAGGATTAAAGCAAACTACTTAAATTCTTTCTTAAGCTCAGCAGCATACATTTTGGATATCATTAAGCAGTCATTAAAAAGTAAATCCTAGTATAAAAGACAAAGAAAGATTGAGAAAAAGAACCTCATACTCACAATGAAATTTGGAGAGAACTTAGATAAATTCAAATAAAGTCTTAAGCTTAAACAAAAAACGCACCATACACAAGCTTATGAACTGAAAAATATTCAGAAAGATCAGCAGCTACCTGGCATAGAGGCCACTCTGCTTGGGTTTTTACATATTGAAGTTTCATTTAGGGCTAAAATTCTTCTGTGAGACACATCAGTCTTCACAGGGCCAAGAAACTAGAGGTCTCATCAGAGCCTAACAACAGCCAGAGCCTGAGCTCAGGTGTTCTCACATCTTTCCCCTCATCTTTCTCCGTTTTCTGAAAAAATACGTGTGCCAGAAAGACAGAGATGATCACTGCTTTGTTTTCTAGAAATACTGTAACACCACCCACCCTTGTTTGCTCCCCTAGAGGTCTGCTTATCATCTCTGCATGAAAGAACTGAGGGGCTTTCCTTCCACACCTCTAGAAAATGGGAAGAGAGGTGAGAGCTGCTTCGTAGCTGCAACACTCTCCAGGGACAATGGAAACAGTGGGTTATCCTTCTAAAAGAAGCAAGAGGAGTTATGTCATGTCTTATGTCCTGCATAATTACATTAATCACTGAACCAGTGACACACAGAAAGCCATGAGCACAGCCATCATGCGCTCACAGAGGTCAGGGAGCTGTGGGCGCAGATAAACACCCTGTTGAGGCACCTAACCCAGACCCTCACTCTGAGCACCAACACCCGCACCAAGTTCAGCGGACTGCACTGAAAAGAGGGCTAAATCCAACATAAATGGCCAGGAAACTTAGAAGCTTTAGTCCTGTCAAATGTCAGGCAGGTGGGTAGTTTCAGGTGAGCTGTGCAAAGGTACAGCACTGCATCAGCTGCCAGCCCTGAAGCAGCACAGCCGCACGGGTGTCCTGGTGCACTCAGGCTGACCAGGTGCTCCCCTGGACAGATGTAGCTAGCAGAGGCACAGTGCCATGCTGCTGTGGCAAAACTGCCTCCACTTCTGGATTTATTTTATCCACACAAGGTCAAAAACATGACAACCAGATTCTCCAGTTTTGCTGTAGTGTGAAAAGTTTTCCCACATCATGATGGCAGCCATGCTTCATGTCAGGCCCAAAGAGAACTGCTGGAACCAGCTCAAACTCACAATGGGCCACAAGGTTCACAAACATTATTATCCCTAATGCTCACTGCTTAACTCTAAGCTCATTAACAACAACTTCTGGGCACTCAGTTGCAAGGTCTTTCACATCTATCTAGATATGACCTTTGTTAGAAAATGTGGTCGCAAGTAAAGTTCCTTCAAGAACATACCATGCCACTGCCCAGCACTAACAAATACCTACTTAGAGAGGATAACACACTAAGTATGCAGGGCAGACCATATTAACACAAGTTGCACTCAAATTCACAAGAACCAGAACTGTTGTGTAAAGTTTCTTACCCTAACAATTAACTGAGGTGTCTGAAGAAACAGCTTATTTTTTTTGTTATGATCTGTCCTCCGGAATAATTCACAGCATTGGAACCACAGAGTTTTTGTCAGGAGAAAGTTGCAACATTTCCTGTATCACATGAATGGCATCAATTGCAATTAACCGCTCTAACCAGAGTTCACATATCTCTGCTGGCTGGCTATTTCCCTTGGCACATACACGCTTTCCAGTCCTTTTTCTCCATGCTTCACATAACTATCTGCAAGGGATTTATTATAAGCGATTCCAAGTATGCATATAGTTATTTTGGGCATTGATGTAGTTATTTTGGGCATTTTGCTTCATTGATTAATGAAGCCCTGTAGATTCACGAACAGCAGAACTCAAACCAATTCCGTGGGATGTGTTTTCCCAGTACATTTTCCATATTTTCCAATTTCAGTTTTATAAACTAAAAGACAAGGAGTGACTATTTGCTCAGCAGTGCAAAATAACTGCAAAAGATTTTTGTTTTCATTCTCAGAATCACTTTAAACATCAAGAATCCAGGAAATTCAAGAGTCTTTCATCAACATCACATAGCATCCTTTCTGGAATAAGTTAAAGAAAGAACTTCTCCTCCATTTGACAGATAATGATGTAACACCACCATTTTTAGGGTGTGAGCAACATAGGTAGTAAGATAATAAGCATTATAATAAGTCTTAAAAATTTAAATTTTTTTGTGGCAAATAATCTTTCCATAAAGAATGGATCATTCCCATTCTGTTCTTGTTTTACCACTACCTGTACTTTGACAGGTAACTGTTTCTAACTGTACTAAGTGCATTTTACAAATCTGAATCATTTAAGCTGTACACCAGGATTTAATTTCTTAAAATTCTCCCTTTGGGTTTGACTTGGAAAAAATCCTAACCAGGTAGGGAGAAGTGTATTTCCCAAAAGCTTCATGAAATCCAGATAATTAAGTTGTTAACAAATTTGTTCACGTAAAAAAAAGATTATGAACATAAAGCTTAAGTGGTTTAAGAAGATATGATAACAAGGTATCATTTAAACTGAGGGTTGAGGTGAATTATTTAGGATTGTTTAGGAAATCATAATGCAAATAAACAGGAGTAAGTAAGTTTGTAAAATTCAAGTTCAACATGAAGATCCTTTAAAAAAACAGGATTATTAAAGCCCATAGAACTCAAAAAATTGAATCACATTAAGAACCCAGATTTCCAGACACCCAAAAGTGCTAGACTGAAAAAAAAAACACATGGTAACAGGCTTTTTTTTAGTACAATTGCTAGAAACATTAATGAAATTATTTGCATTGTCAGGTAAATACTCTTGCTGATCTTAGCCATTTCCCAGATAATGGCTCACAGATAAATTAGCTTTTAACTGTAAAGGGTAAGAACATCTCTGGCCTAAAGGAATGAGGTACAGAGACCTAATCAAATAATAATCAAGTTCTTTGTTCATTCCTTAGTAGCAAGACAACCACATGAGGAGAGAAAAATCTTCTTGATAGGTGACATGACTTAGAAAAACAACCTAATCTTGTCAGCAAGACATGAAAATGAAAATCATAAAACATTGCTGCAGGGATTTATATGAGGTTTCACAACTTCACAACAAAATTAAATTTGAAAGTATTTGGATGTAACATTTAAAAACAAGGGGATAAAGATACATATTCAGGTGATTATCAGATGTCAATAAAACTCATTGAGCATCAAAATTACTTCAACAGCATTACAAAAATATCCATCTCCACATTTAGTTGTCTAAACTTTATAATGAGTTGCTGGGAAACATGCCAGAAACTCTGTTCCTTGTATATCTGCTGTGATTCTTCTACCAAAAAAATTATTACAACTCTGATATTTATAACAGAGACTAAATATAAGTAAGCCTCCAAGCAAAAATACATTATTCAGATGATAAATGTCTTTTACTACATTTTTTGTCATTTATTCTAATAACAGTTGCCCTATTTTCAGAAACTTTATATCATTCAACCTTAACAAGTCTTTTCCAGAGGGAGAAAAAGACTATTAAATCAATTTTCTCATCATAACTAGTTGGAGAAAATTCTGTCTCCTTAAGTGAACATGCTCCTTCAGTACGCAAAGATTTTTTTCCTTTAAAGTCTTGGCATTTCTGCCACCAAAATGACCATATTTTCTCTGTTTAAATAATAAGCAAACCAACATTTCATTCCCATTTTGAAACAATAGCCAATAAACTGGTGTCAAATTATGCAGAGCAAAAAAACCATATCAGTTAAAAAATAAGCTTAAGAACATGTTAAGCATATAAAGAGTGTATACTGGTAACCTGGAAATGCTGCCCCTTCCTTTCAGTTCAAAATTTGCTTAGAGTGATAAAATTTCCAAAGTCTAGAAATAGGTTACTGTAATTTAATGCATGGTTGCAATCCCCACTTTTTTGCCAGCAATCTCTCATTGTCCCCATTTAGGCCACCCTGAGCATCCCCAGCCCATGATCGAATTCTCAAAAATATTTACAATCAGCTCTAACTGGAGGCTGTGATCCCTACCAAACCAGGTACACATAGATCAAGATGGAAGTCTATGAACATCATGAAGGATTCATTATGCTCTCCTAATGCAGATCATAAAGTATTTGAAGAAAGAATGTAAAAATAATTGTGGCTGGGGAGAAATCTGGTGCTAGAATGAACCTCTACAGTAGTTTGGCCAAATCATGCACTATTATGAATTCTGTACAGTGGTCTTGCTTATCTAGACTAAAAAGTTCAAACACAACATTCCCTCATGTAACAAAAACCTGCAAAAAAGAAAATACAAAAAGCTATTAAAAAAAACCCACAGAAAAACCCCATGACACAAAACAACCTTAAAGATTTATATATATATATATATATATATATATATATATATAAAGCACTCCATTATGCTGGAAGACCTCAGTGAGAGATTCCACCAATTGCTATAGGAACTGTATGAAGATCCATATATTAAAAAGGAAGTAATTAAGCAAATTAAGAAGACCTTTTTCAATACATTATGGAACAACATGAAACTTCAGCAAGTGCAACATGAATTCATGAAACCTCTGCAACACCAGCAATCCCCATCTTCTGCATGATACTGTCAAAGGTCCACTAGGAGGTCCAGCTGCAATTCACTGAACCAGTTATTCACCTCAAAATTGGGAGATCTGTTCAAGTGCTTTCACAGGCGTTGGAGAGAAACTGCAGCTACATCACCAGTGCTTTAAAAAAGAGTCACTATACTTTTTTTTCCTGCTTGCTTTAGAAGTCTCAAAACAAGACATTTTGGAAGCCAATACAAATCATAGAAGCAATTCAGATATTACGTTTCAGCAATATGACCTGAAAACTCCCTATACTCTGTAAAGAATTATGAAATACAGATACTTATTACCTAGAATCTTAAGTACATCATATTAGTCTATTCATGCTATAGTGATCCAGAAGATGTTCTCAAACCACAAATGGACTATTGAGAGAGCACTCCTATTTTAGTCTCTGCTCATCTCTAACATAGAAAGAAGTAAATAAGAGAGCAGGGTTGGGTTTGGGTTTTTTTTGTCTCCTCCAGAAGAAAACCAGTAGCAGAAAGTATCCCATTAGAGGGATCACAAAGAAAATAGTTTGAGAACAGAATCAGCATTGCTGAAGGGGATGAAAGCTAAAAGGCACCTAGAGAAATAAACAACTTTAAGCATTTGACTAACCAAATTTACAGCAGACTTTGCCACTGGCATCTTGCCTTTGCAGCTCTCGCTCTCTCCAGGTTCTGCCCCTTTGTACCATGCCCTAAGCAAAGCAGATCAGCTTAAAACAAAATTCATAGTAACATTATTTAAATGAGCCTTTATTAATTTTTGTTAAATAGTCTATTTGAATCTTTGTTTACAGCTAGATTTTTAGACATTTTCCAAAAACAAAGAGAGATCTATTCTCATTTGTTACTATAACAATGCAGGTATACTGAAGAGGAAAACAAGATGGAATAGATCTGGTGGCTGTATATGCACTGACATATTGATCCATGTCAATTTTGTATTATTTTATCAGAAAATTACAGCACTTAAAGGATAGTTGGGTTTCTGTTTGTTTGTTTGTTTTGTTTCTGTGGGGCTTTAATCAGATAAGTTTCCCAAGAGTCTAATTCAGTGAAAATACTACACCAAACCTAGTTACATATCTTTTTTTGAAATCTCAGTAGGATTTTTGATGTTTGGAGTTCTCTGAAATTTTGGGTACATATCCTTTAAATAGCAAAGGTTAGATCCTATCTTCTCTAGTATATCCATGCACTATGTGAAAAAAAGGCTTTCTTGCTTCTTCTACTCCCAGCTGGGTTCTCAACTTTGAATGAATCCTGAACTGACCCACCCATCTGCTCTATCACACATCTGCAAGTAACACAGACTTGGTTTAGCTGGCTGAAAATGCAGACAGCTGAAGCAGCACAAAACCCAGTGATTAGGATCCTAAGTTAATTTCAGGTTGGTGCCACTGTAGCTCTCAGCTGACACGATTCGAAAACCAATTGGTGGGGCACAATGGACAAAGACAAAACGAAAAAATGGAGAAAAAAAAAACCAAAAGGAAAAGGAAGAAGATGTTTGCATATGAAAACAAGATGCTAATGTATGTTTATTTGGACTGTAAAACTACCACAGAAATAGAGAAAGAGAGAGAAATCCTATTTTTAGTTTCTAATATTAATCTTGAGCAACTTCACTGGTATCAATCAAGTTAAAATGCATTGCACCTTCCTAAATAAAATTTGTCAAATCTTACAGTCTCATTAAACAAAAAAAATTGTTTCTTTTTTTTCCATTTGTATGGAAAATCTTCTGTATCTGGTCATTTCTTTATTATAGGTCAGATCCAAACCTAGAGACTGAGATCAAAATACTGGTAAAATATTTCATATATTTTTAAGCCCAAACCTGAAAATTAACCTTTAAAATAGAATTTAACTTTATTTCTCAGCAAAACAAAATCCAAAACTGAAAACATAATTCCTTCATCCTGACACAGAAAATATTTTATTAGATTTCCTTATGAATGTTTCAACACAGCATCTAGTTTTACCCTGTCCTGCAAGAAAAGCATTTCATGAGCCTCACTTAACTACAGATGTGAGCATTGCATTTTTATTCTAGTATCTCTGAACACCGTTTTAAATAACTGAAATATTTTTAAATAATTTTAATTTTTTTAATATTTTCCATGATGTATATTAGAAACCTGGTTTAATGCCTATTCTGATCCATCTGAATATATAGGATTTTTGTGTGGAGTGCTACTGTCGAAATGATACATAGAAACAATTGCTGATTTTCCAACATATTGTTTATGCATCTGAAAAATAGATCTTTCTAAGAGCATGCATAACCATATTGCTTGATATTACAGACCAGGATGCTCTTCTGTGAAACTGCAGAGTAACAGGAGACCAAAAACTCAGCTGTTTCAGTATCCAAATACTGAGGCACCAAAATTAGTGGGGATCTTTGAAACTCACAGATTTCCCAACTCCTAGAAACTCTTCAACGTTGGTTTCACATCACAAGAGCCACGCGCGGTCACCGCGCATGCAATGCGCTCTCCTCACTTGCCAAGCAAAGCTCACAATGAAGACACGAGGGAAGGGCACAGAGCAGCAGAGACAAGCCAGACACCATCTAGGGCCCAGCAGCCGAATTACACACAGCTGGTCCCAGCAAAATCCAGGGGCACAGTCTGATATTAATACAATTAAAGTGAAAGCTCTTGGTATCCATCATCAGCTCCTTCAACGACTCTTCCTGGCTCAGTGGCAGCCTTGTGCCCTCCTCTGAAGCTCATAACTGAATCTGTAAAAGAATATACAACTATTTGCCCACTGTAAAAAGCATGCATTTTATTTATTATACAAAGCAAGTCTTGTCACAGCTGAAGCCTATAAATTGCTGGGCAGCACTCTCACAATGATCATAGAACCCTCTTGCAAGCAATGCGGACTTTTCAAAAATCAGATCTGTGATAACAACCAGAGCTATGTCTTTAACAAAACTCCCAAAATTCAGCAAAGGGAGGTGCTTTGGGGAAGGACAACAGCTCACAAACCCAGGAAGACATCTGCATATAGGTGTGTCATTTGCTTGTATGAAAATGAGAAGCAGACAAGTAGAGCAAACAAGTATTCTCCTTCCTTTGCTACTGAACTGAGCAAGAACAGTCTGACTGACCTCTCCCAGGTCACTGCTGTTCATTGCTAAAACATTTCGGGTTCTGCAGGTTCTGCATTTTCCTATGTTTGGGACCTCTCAACCAGGAACAACTTTCTCCTGAAATATCCAATCCAACAAAAAAATGTAACTGATCAGAAAGAAAACTCTTTGGCACAAGAAAGACTTGTTTTGAATAACCTGCTATTTTTAAATTATCTCATCTACAAGTGAATGAGTCATCAGTAAGACCAAAGAGAATTATTTCCTTTTACACAGAACCATCTGAGAGATAACCCATCCCTGCAAAACTAACAAAGACAAACCCTATTTCATGGACCCCAGTAAGGAAAGCAAAACCAGAACCACAGAAATCATTGAAATCCAGTATCTTGCCTCAGGTTACCCCACTATTTGGTTCTTATTGTACAAGGAAAAAAATGGAACTAGTAAATGGTCTTTCCTCTGGTATTCAGTCCCTCATTCTGGTGATCAGCAGTTTAAAGTTTTCCTAAGCTGGTGATTGCATCTGTTGAATTAGGATCATTGTACTCAATTACCTAATTCCTTTTTAACCTATTTACATGCATGGCCTCCACAATACCCTTCATCACTGTAATTTCTGCACTTGAACTCTGTACTTTCTCAAAAATGTTTCTCTCATTTTTAACTTAGGAATTGCTAAATGTTATGGAAATTTAAAATTACTGCTATAATGAAATAGTTTGAATTTATTCTGTATTCACTTTTTATTCTTTATTTTTCACACTATCACATCCTCTGTCTCCTGAATTGCCTCATTTCCAGAACTCCTTATCTACAGAGATTCAGTTTGAACAGAATTTATTCCCCCAGTAGCCAAGAAATCCTGATTCACCAAAATATGATTCAGACTTTACAGTCCTGAGATTTGAAGCCCAGGGAAAGCCTGGGCTGAGATTGCCAGCCCTCAGGGCTACCATCAATGACATTATCTGAGACCATGGCAGATGGTCACTGTCACTACCCCATGAAATCTGCGGACAGGTCAGATAACATCTAGCAACATCTAGTACCATCTTTTTTTTTTTCCTTGAATAAATTAAAAAATAATGTGCAGAAGGCCCTCCGAAACATCTTTTTATATTGAGTCCCCAACAGCAGCCACTTATCTCTCAGACAGACACTTGTGTGCAGCACAAGAAACAGAAGAGAAGGAAGAAATGTCCGAGTAGAGCCCAGCACTGGAAAGAGGCATATCCTGGACAATGAGCGTGCTGGATACAGGAGAGAAAACCACTCCAGGGAAAAACAAGTTTGTTCCAGACAAAGGATATTGACAGCCAGCAGTAGCACCTAAAAATCAAGATATTGCCTCAAAAAATGAGATATAGAAAGAAGCATACATAGGATGATTTATGCTTTCTGGATTATCAAGATTGCTGTTTTCACATTTTCAATCTCTACCATGAGAGCCAAAATCTTGCCTATTTTTTTTTAACTTTCAAATAAATAACTAGAATATTGGAGTTTTCTTGGTGTGGAAATTACAAGATTGCAAGATTATAGCAGAAACAAAGAAGTTAACAATAATGATTTGATACTAAATTTTCTTTATAATATCCTTCTCTAAGCATTATATTCACACTTTGACCATTCATGGTACAGCTGTAATTTAACACTGCCAAATACTAGAAACTTCTTTATCATTGTGCTCCTATCCATGCTAATAAAGATACCTAAAATGAAAAAATGAGACACTTGAAAACTGAGATTTTGTAAAGGACTCATGCCTCTGACTATGGATTGAGATATTTTCCCATTCCACATAAGTAAAGGAAAAAGACACTTTTTTTTTTTTTTTTAATAATTCTACAACCATTTCTAATACTTGTTGGAAGCTGCTTTAAGGCTTAAAATATTGTAATAAATCTCAATGTGATTTCAGTGCCTGGAAAAAGTTTGGTCAATAGGAAATGTTGAGCACTTGCCAACTCAGAACAAATTCTGGGTCTGGATAATTCCATGATTCTGTGTGAGGTACTGGAGCAGGTTGCCCAGAGCACCTGTGGGTGTCCCAGTTCATGGCAGTGCCCAAGGCCAGGTTGGATGGGGCTTTGAGCCAAGGAAGTGGAAGGTGTCCCTGCCATGGCACAAAGGGGGCTGGAATGAGATGATCTTTAAGGTGCCTTCCAGCCCAAACCATTCTATGGTTCTATGAAATGGAGTAGAAGAAGTACTAAACCACAGTATTAGTAACAAATTCAAAGGAAAATTTACTTAGCCTTGTATTTCTTGAAAGCTGAAAGCATTCAATCAAATTGCCTATACCAGGAAGACATTTTAAAAAGGATTTCCATTAGAATTAAACGTATTTTCTTATTTGCTCATACAGACACAGAAAACACACCCTTTCTAAATATATAAGAAAAGCCTTCTGGAGAAATATCAAATGTTAGCAAGAAAAAAGTCAGTTCATTATGGACTGTAAAAGAAAGGCAAACTAAAAAAATAAATCATAACAACTATAAATTGGTATTATTTTCCCATATAAAATATATCAGTAGCAAAACTAGACCTGGTCCTAGGAATGAGTTATTAAAAACTGTACTATAACTGTAAAGCATTAAAAATATATTACAGGTTGCACACACTATCTATCAAATCTTTTTTTTTTTTTCTCAAGTCAATTTTGTCAGGCTTATTTTAATTATTTTTATTACTTTTTAATAAATATATATAATGGAAGCATTATATAAACAGTTATTTCTGCAATCACTGTGAAATTAAAAATTTAAAACTCAAAGACAAAAGTATAGCAGATAATAGAATAAAAGCCTCTGGGTTACAGTATTTGAACAAGATAAATCATAATCCTCTAGATTTTTTTTATTTCATATCCATAAAAATGCATTTGCCCTCTTCCATATTTTTTTCTATTTGTTGTGCATAAAAATTAGAAGTTTTCTTATTAAAAAAAAAAAATACAAACTTAGAGGTATTTTTAATTCTGTACAGTCATAATTTATAACTATTATTATTTGAACTCTTAGAGCAAGCACTTTATGTGATTACAGTCATAATGACTATGCTACAGTAGCACAGTAATTTCCATGAGCAGTCTGGAGAGTAACAAACTTAGAGAAAATAAGTAGATTTTTGTATTGCCAGAGATGTATTTGTTTGCAATCATTCTACTAAGCAGGCTTGTTGTTCATATGTGTATTGTCCGAGCCCCTGATCAGGCCAATCACAGCCCAGGACCAGTGAGTGACAAACTTGCACCCACTCAGAAGGAAAACACAGTCTTCTTCCCAAAAAATTCACACAATATTTTTTCCTAAACAAATAATCATAAAATATAACCACCTAAAGTTTCTACAGCATCTTATCCATGCCTTAGTGTTCTTTATTCTTACCATGTTTATTCCTGTGGGATGCCAAACACAAAGCAGATTAGCTCAATTTTCTTAGGGGTAAACGTACATTGCATTTATGCAAGGTCAGAGCACACAACCAAGGGACTTGAAGAGAAGGCTCTGATTCTGTCTACCTTGCAGCAGATTTTTGTACAGCCATCCCTTGTATGCAATCCAAGAAAGAAGAGACAGACACAAACAAACATTAAATAGTTGATAACTTTTGATGAGCGTCATAGTTAGCAATTTTAGTAGTCCAAGAGTCACCAAGAATTGGTTTTGCAGAGATACCTATTTTTAATATTGCCACTGAAATACAACTCAGAATTTTTATATGGTGAGCTTATCTTAATACCAGACAACTCTTGAAATCATAATTTCTACAGTTTTAGATTTAAAAAAAAAATATTTCAGAGTAAGAACACTTTCTCAGATTTTCAGAGTTTCTCAGATCCCACATTGGCTGCATCATCAAAACCTATATTCTTTGTGTTGAACTACCCAAGACATGCAAGTCCCACAAATGTGTAACAGACTGGATTGTATAAGTCTGAATCACTCACAGAAGAATAAACAAAAAAATTAGTCAGGTTTTACATATCTGCACATTGACATGTTTTGGTAATAACTTTCATTAGGCGTCTTAAATATTGCCATACTTTTTTTCAGAAGATTGCTTGACAAAGTTCTATTTGTAATCTCTAGCTTAACGTTTTTCATAGACATACGTATATTAACAAATTTCACATTTATGGAGAAATTTGGGCGAGGGAAGCAGGGTAAGGTAGCTTTGGGATTTGGTGTTGTTTGGCTGTAATGTACTGGGGTTTTCAAGCTCTAATCCTGTTATCATGCACAGTCCCAGCATATCTGCTAATGGGAACACAGTTCCTGTAGCAGAAGCTAGTCCAAGGCAAATAAATCCCTCATCATGGGCAGAGTGGAGACGCCCAGTTCTCAAAAACATCTCCTGTCCTCCACAAGCTGGCTTGTCAGCAGCACTCCTTGGTAAAGCATGCACATTCCTCAGCAGCTTGATATTTTTCAAGGCAAAAAGGGCTTTGCTGCTTCTGTTATTTTTGCCCAAATTTGGCCAGCACTGGACAGAGCATTGGGGGAGTGGGAAATCATAATAAGTTCACAAATATTCAGTGGAAAGTTACTTGTTTATTTTAAATTGGTCTTCCAACTCCAGAGGCAACTGCAGTTGTGTTGCTTTGGGCAATATTGACTAACATTTAGAAACCTCTCATCTACCTGGGGTTATGGATGGGCAAATAGAAAAAAATGTTCACGTATTTGCTGGCCACAGTAAATCAATTCAGATACAGCAGACATAAAACCCTGAACTTTTTGGTAAGACAAAATGAAATTAACACAATCAAACTACACAAACATTTGGAAGAAACATTTCTTCCTCTCTAAAGCTGAATGTGGCTTTTTCTTTAAAAGTCTTTTTCTGCCTATGTTGTTTTAGACAAAATCATGTGAGTTACATGAGTTTTCAGTGTATACTCCACAGCAGGGTTTTTTCAATCCATTCCCCTACAAGATGAGGACTGGGAGTGAGGGGTTATTCCAAAAGCAAGAGGAACATTTGATGCTGATGGGGAAACCAGACAGATTACTACATTACAAACTCCTTTTTCAAAAGTTGGTGAGGATAAGCATGAAGGCTTCTGCACTGCTTAATGCTATTTTTGAGAGCATATTCATCTAATCTGAAATCATTCAGACGCTTCTCCCAAAACATGGAATTCATCTATTATTAGAATTTTCATGAATAGATTCTCAGATGAGTATGAAACATAGCTTTATGAGTGCTTTTACAGCTCATTGCTACATTTAATTTCAAAAGCTGTTATAAGGTTGCAATAAAAACAAGTGGACATAGTTAAGTATTTCACTATAGCACAGTCATAAAGAGGAAAAACATAATAAAGTGGAAGCTTTCTAAAAGACAATTATACAGTCAGTCAAGTCTTATGTTTGAGCATTTCAATCTTCTCTTCAAATAAACAGAAAGGATAACACCAATTGAAGGAGATTGATAATATGGGTTACAATCCAAGTTATGAAATCTACTGAAACAAAGCAAAGTATGTTAAAACCTCAGCACAGAGCAGACTTGCAGACACTGCATGAAGATTTGCCATCACAATGATACCTTGGAAACATTACACAAGTCTCAAATGAAGTAGCAACAGTCTCAAAAGAACTGTAAAATCAGTTGTTCCTGAGGAACAGCATTAAGATGGCTGACAGCAGCTGCTGCACAGACTTGGGGATGAGGGGGCAGAAGGGAACTAATTTCATTCTATAAATTCTTTTAAAATACCAATACATACCATACATATCATATACATATCACTTCTGCTGACACCATAATGTACTGTTCTGGGACACTGATTCTATTTTGGTAACTACTTAAATAGGTCACAAAAATTATTAAAATAAATACTTAGTGCATATTTAGGAAAATGGATACAGGTTATCACATTTTCATTAACTCAAAGGTAGACAAGTGCCCACTATTCCACAGGAAATAGGAAATTCTAATTTTTGTTACATTCTTCATACTGTGGAGTATAGAAGGAGAATAATTTTATTCCCCTGTGTATGCTATTCTTTGCCTTTATAAAGGAAAAAATATCAATATACTAGTCAGTACCATTGAAAAAAATCTAAAATACTTAAAATTTACACACAATCTCCCTCATGGTGCCTTAATTTCCTAATCATATTTACAACACTATTGAACACCTTGATACCACACCATCACCACAAAGTTTTCAGTGGTATTCAGAGTTCAAAAGTTTTCAGAATTTACATGAAATCACATTCTTGCTTTTGAATGCTTACTTCTAAAGTAAAACCTCTGTGCACATTCATATGTTGAAAGGGAAGTTTACATGTACCTACCATCTTCTCTTTGGAAAAGACATAGCATTTTGCTCTTGACTTTAATGACATCGTTTGCTGGACTAATTACAGTTTAAGTACCTATTTTCTATTCTTGCCAGGATCTAATAGCAGAGTTGGGTCTTTTTTCCATCCTTACATAGTTTCAGCAACTAGGAATGGCTCTAGAGATAATCTAGCACAATTGCTAGTGGCTGGATCTGGAACTATTCTTCAGAACAGTGACGTCAGATCAAGCGTATTTTGAATTTACAGAATTTTAACTACTATTGATAAAAGTTTCCAGAAAAAGGTGCAACATTTTTTGAATCTCTCTCCAAAACACTACACAAACGTGCAATATTTTCTGGAATTTTTGAGTGTGACAGCTAATTGCTGTGGTAGTAATTGCTCCCAGGGAAATTTGTCCTGGAACTTCTTGTAGCCCAACTGATGCAAACAGAGTCTTACATTCTTTAAAAAGTCAAGAGGATTCCACAAAGGCTTAAAAATCTACATTTCAGATTGGTATTCTGCAGACAAAAATTAATAAATAATGTTGCATTTTATATTTTTGTATGGTTTGAAAGCCTGCTTGCAACAAAATGGATCAAAGGTGACCTTTTACCATTGCAAGATACTCTTTGAATATGTTTACAGTAAATGTTTATAGAAAATTCACTATTTAGGTGGATTTAACTGAGGGTATCAACATTTATAATCCTAATAAGCTACTTCTTTCTCCTTAGTTTGCACGTAATCTATCATCCATCTATAACATATTTGTTATATATAACATATAAAGACAAAAGTGAGCACTTTTCACCGAATTTTCACAGGACTGAAAGAGATCTCGTGAGGTCTTCCAGTCCATAATTCAACTCTGAAGCAGCAATAATTGTCTTACCTATTCCTACAGATGGATAATAGATTCCATAAATATACCAGACCATTTGTTCCATTACTACGCCACTCAGCATTGACAGCTTTCCTCTAACGCGCTTTTAAAATTGTCCCATAACCTTTCCCTCAGTTCCTATTCAGTACAGATACAAGAAAGAAACTGACCCTTTTTGCAGCTGTATTACACAACAAACATGTGTCTCCAGGCTAAGGAACCCCAGTTTCTTCAAATGCTCTTTCACATTTTTAGGCCCACACTCATTTTTTTTGTTCACGAATTGTTCTGCAGTTGCTCCTCTTTTCTCAAAATACACATATAGTACTGCGCTAATCAACTAATACCTTACAAATATTGGCCCATGTAACTTGCAGACTTCATTTCTCTGAAATACGTTACTGTACCAGTCTTTTGCAGTAAGCTCCTGTTTGATTAAAATTGAGATCTTGCAAATCTTGACCTTATCTTTCACATCTCCACTAAATTTCAATATGTATTTATTTATAAACTTTGCAATGTCTTGTAAATACCTAGTTAAACAAAGTGGAAAGGTTCTAAGTAGGAAAACAGGGAAATTGGCAGAGACAGAGAAGGCTCAGGATTCAAGATGCTATTTTGTGCCTGCTGTACAAGGAGGCAAAAGCCCTGGTTTTCCTGCTTCTGTCCCTACAACTCTTTACACATGAAATTTAGTCAGCTCCCTTTGCCTTTCATACCAGTCAGCCATAATGCCCTCGATTCTCCAAGTTTGCACAAAGCACCACACCTCATTTACCCTCATTTCACCCTGTAACTTCTTTTTTCCCCAAGACATTTCTTCTACTTTTAGTAATAGCCTTTATCATCTATTCCAACTTTCACCTTGCCTATCCTAATAAACAACCTTGTAGAATAAGGGTGGATTTTAATTATCTTTAAATATGCTACGCTTTTTTTTTCGTTTCATGAGAAGACCTTTTAAACTGCACCAACACTGAAAATTATGTGAACACATTCAGTGCTCCATCAATTTGTATGACATCAAAAATGGCATTATTATTGCAAAAGGAGTCACATGGATACGATCTTTCAATAGTTTGGGCTTTTTACAAGGCAGACCTGAACCTATGAAAGGAACATGCAATGCCTATGGCTTTCCCTTCTCGTATCAGACACACAGCTAATTGTCTAAGACACTTCACAGTGGATTAAGTATTCCCTCACCTACTTAAACCCTGTCATCCATTGAAACTGTAAACATTACTTAATTAAGAAGCATTAAAAGATGTCAGTGGAAGTATTTTGGTTTAGAATTCCTTCTATATTTTTTCCAAAGGAAAAAGTAGCAGGAAGATACAATTATTAATAGAGGAAATTGAAAGCATATATTTAACAAGTAGAATTTGTGGGAAGAAATCAAAAAAGATGTAGATGCATCTTAAGGTGGGATAATGTCCACACAGTATTTTTTTTTTTTTTTTGTGCAAATATGTCTCTTTCTTAAACAGAAACACCAGAGAACACCATATGATCCAGATGTACTTTTTTTAAACTGTGACACTGGCAAATATAAGGGACAAGTTGGGGGTCTTAAATATGTGATTGTGATTGCTACTTTATTTCTTTCTAGCATTTCCTGTGAAAAATTTTCTGTTTTCTTTTCATTTACAACTCAGAATCAGGCAGTAATCAAGAAAATACCAAGAGCAGAAATTCAATCCTAAATTTATACTTACAATTAAGTTTTAGGGGTTTATTTTCAATTGTGCCATTATTTCAGCGTTCTTGCCTTGAAAAGGTAATGTTGCCTCTGTATTTTTCAAAAAAAATCACAGCATTCCTGTGGTCTCTAGAAACTTGCCTTAAGTGTTGCTATAAGCTGTCCTCTGGAGAAGTGAACTGGGAATGAGTACGGTTACACAAACCACGGGGTCAGGCTCTGACACCCCTTCTCACAACGAGCAAGACATTTCATCTGCAAGTCCTATCCAAGGGCCTACTCAGCATTAACAAAAGGCAAAAGAATTTGGCCTGTTAGCATGAGCAGCTTCCCACACTCACCTGCTACGTTAAAAATAGTTACTTCCCAAGATCTTGCTATACCATTCTCCCACATACAGAGTCCTAGGCAGCAGTAACTGCGTGCCACTTGCAGCAGCACAAGAGTGCTCTTGATACAAACACTGTCTTACCTAAAGCATACACATCATACACATGCAGTATCCACATATAGCTCACAATGCCATGCTTTAAGACCTTGTATCTACCAGATTTGAACAATAAATTTAAAAATAAATAAAACAAATAAATACAGAAAAATGGCTCTTTAATTTTAAGAGTGAATGAACATGAACTTTCCATACATGAGTTTTACTGCTACCTTCAGAAAACACAGAAAAACAACATGCCAAACATAAACATAGTTAGCAAAAATATCTGTGCTTTGTCTATACATTCTCCTTCTAGCCAAAATATCAAACCTCTACCAAATAAGAACCCTCATCTAAAAGCCAATTTCAACTTGCATATGAAAGATACAGAATGTACAGGAACAAATATGAGCAACTTGTGCTATGAATAAACTGCCAATGAAGTCACAATGAAGCAACAATTTCCAAAATAATTTCCATGCAATCAGGTATACATGTACACAGACAAGCTCGCAAATTTAGTTCTTTGCTAGGAAATTAACAGATCTCTGTAGAGAACTGCAGATTATTTTCCCTGTTCTGTAAACAAATGATGACTCCCCAGAAATCTTTCAATTACTCACAACTATTTTAAAGCACTCTGAATAATCACTGAAAAAACATACTTGATGACTGATAAATAAATCACTAAATGATTCTGAAAGCATACAACTACATTTTGTTACCATATTAGTATATGTACTGAACAATACAAATTAAGATTATATTTGCATTTCCAAGAGCAACTGCAACAATTTGTTTCCAGGTGAACAATTCTCTTTTTATTTATACAATATTGCACTTACAGTAAATTAGCAATAGACTTCTAATAAACCAAAATTTGTCCACACTGCAAAAAAAAAAAAAAACATTAGTACAACTGCTAACAAGGCTATTGTCTCTGTATAAGACCCATTTTCAAAAAAAAGTAACCAAAAACTGCCAAGGAAATTATTTAATTCCTCAGAACCACAGGCAACAATGCATTTTATTAGCTCTCAAATTGCTAGGATTGGGGTTATCAATTAAAAGCTTGCATAATAAATCAATAACACATGACTAACACTAGAATAAATGTAGATTCCACTTTCTACAGACTGGGGTTTTGGTGGGAAATTTTACTGAGATTTCAAAATCTCTAAGCACCATTAGTAGATAAAATTAATTAAGGACTACGCAATCCTTCTTACTAGAAGTAAGTATAGTGTGTTATGTAGTGTGTTATATATAGTGTGTTAGAGTTTCACAAAAAAGAAAAAAAATCAACTCTGGTATAGCAAAGCCCCCAGACTAACCCCTGAAAGAAAAAAGCTCTGCTAGAAGCCTTTTCTTCATACCCAGAGCCCACTGAACTGGGACAACACTTGGGAACAGACCTGTATTCACTTGACAGCTTCCATTCCTGTTCTGTTTGTTTCAAGTTGAGGACTGATCCCCAAAACAGAAGTCCTCTAAAGGACTCTAAAGTCACAGCATTACGTCCCAGACCAACAGGCCTTAGCAGCGACTGCCATGACTCCAGGTACGAGACTCCCAGCATGCAAAAGGCATTTCTGCCTTATAGGGCCCTAGACAGCAGCCAGGCTGAGACTGCCACAACACAAACATACACTTTATTTCCTGACACACGGAGAAAACATCACCAGAACCCAGAAATCTTGAAGGAGCTGTGCCTTTGCCATCATTGTGACAGGAAAGCAATGTTGTTGAGCTGCACAGGCCCTCTCAGAAAGCACAAGAGAGGACTGGGGTACCTGCCACAATATATATATTACATGGAGAAGTCTCCCGTCCCCACTTGAAGCAAACACAACTAGTTGGAATTTAGTTAACTGTAGTAAATGGAGGTGGGAGCAAGGACACGAATGTAGCAAGCAACAGCACTGGTCTGCAGCTCTATGGACAGGGACCTGCAGCTCTGCAGAGAGGTACTGCACCAGGGCAGGGCTCCTGAGGGAACAAGGGACAATTGTCCCTCATCAGCACACAAGAAATACTATCTTCTTTGGTGCTCTCAACCACAGCAAAAGCCTTTTTTCTGGGCATAGCCCTGGAGACACAAAATTTAAAGCCAGACAGCCCAAGGCAATCCTGTATGTTGTGCCTTCCGAGAGCTGACTCCCCTGGCTCCCTGTGCAGTGGCCGTGGCAGAGACAACACTCGTTGACAAAGTGAGACTATCACATAGGCCAGCAAGGTATGAGCAAGAGCAAGACTGCTACTGACTGCACACTACTGCACTGGTGTGAAACACTGAGGACTAAGCCTTCCATGGAATTGCTATCATGAACTACAGATGGAAACTCGTTTTAGACTTAATTGTCCCTCTACAGAAAGGAACTCAGCAGCCAGTCTGTCAGTTAAAGCAACAGGACCTTCTACTCCACTGTCAGAAACTGAGAGAGCAGCAAGTAATAGGAAGTAAGATTCCTAAAAGGGATGCAGAAAGCAACAGGGAAAACTGTCCCTGCCACAAGGAGAAGGAAGACGCCAGAGATAACCTCACACTGTGTAGCAACCTGCCACCTGATTGCAAAATGGACCACGTCAACAGATGATGGGAACAGACCCTATGAAAAACGGGCTTGCCACGAGCGCATCTCATCAACCTGCAGCAGCTGAGACTTGTCTCTTTCAAGCTTTGTCAATGTTGTGCAGCTCACTGTGCTAACACACAGCCATTTCAGGAGCAGCAAAGCCTCTACAGACCTATGCAGTGTGTTGACAGGGATGTGTAAGCACAGTCAGACACTTGTATATGTACATGAGAGACTCTTCCCTGCCCCAGACAGATTTCCTGTGCAAGACAGGAACCACCATTCACAAACAGAATCTCAGTATGAGATCGACACCCACAGTTAAACCCTCTGTGTGTCTGCAACCCTGTGTTTGGGGGAGGCCTGGCAGGAAAAAGGGTCCCTACTGATCTAACGATGTGAAAAGTCCCTCATCAACTGATCTCTTTCCTACTCCCACAGAAAAGGCTGCCCAGCCGTAGCTGTGCAGCCACTCGGTGCTCCGAGGAGAGGGTGCAGCGCGTCCCCTGGGACAACAGGAACCCCCCAGATCAGCAGCTCCACGGCTGAGCACAGGAGACTGCGACACGGCAGCACGAAGCACGGCCCGGGATCCTGCGGGAGGCAGACCCTGTCGTGTCAGTGCCGGCCCTCGGCAGATTCCTCTACGATCTGCAAACCAGGAGGGCCAGGGACCTCCGGATACTGCCCCAGCCCCGGCCCCGGAGCGGGATCCCCGCGGGGCTGCCCACAGGTGCTCCCTGCCCTGCGCTGCCCCATCGCCGGGAAGCGGGGGGGCAAGAGAGCCTGAAAGAGAGATGTCGGAGGCAGGGGGACACGAATAGAAGGGGTACCGAGGGGAAGGGGATGCCTGAGGCGGGGGAGCCGGAGGGCAGGGTGCTTGCCCCGGAGGGACACACGTACACACACGCACAAACACACACCGCTCCATCCCCGAGCGTGCTGGCCCCCAGACACTCCCGCCGCCGCAGCATCGCCCGGCACCGGAGCGAGCCAACCTGTTTCCCCACGCAGCGAGAAATCGGCTGCGGTGCCCAGCACGGGCGGGAAGGCGGCCCCCGCTCCCCCTCCCCGGCTGCCTCCCCGCGGGGCGCGTCGCAACCCCCCGGCCGGGGCCGCGCTGCGGCAGCCGTACCGTGGGCAGCAGCGGCTCCATCTGCGCCCCTTGGTCCTGAGTCTCCATGCGGCGGCGGCGGGGCTGCGGCGGCGCCCCCTCCCCGCCGCCCGCGGGCCGGGGCGCTCCCCGGGCGCTGCGGGAGCCGCTGGGCTTCGCCGGGTTCGGGGCTAGCTCCCGGCTCCGCGCTCCCGGCTCCGCGCTCCCGGCTCCGCGCTCCCGGCTCCGCGCTCCCGGCTCCGCGCTCCCGGCTCCGCGCTCCCGGCTCCGCGCTCCCGGCGCGGAGGCAGGAAGCGCGCGCCAGTCACATGGCCGCGCGCACCGCCGGCCCCGCGCGGGGGGGCAGGAGCCGGAGCCACCTGCGGGGTGCAGGATGCGGGGTGCGGGATGCGGGATGCGGGGTGCAGGATGCGGGATGCAGGATGCGGGGTGCGGGATGCGGGGTGAAGGATGCGGGGTGCAGGATGCGGGGTGCAGGATGCGGGGTGCGGCTGCTCCCGCTGGGACCGCAGGGCTGGGCCCGCCTCGCCCGTGCACACCGGCACCCCGCGGGCGCTGCAATGGGAGTGGGGAGCAGAGGGACCGGGCCCCACGAAACGCTGGGTGAGACTATGGAAAACATCGCACACGGCTCCGAAGTTCAGAGCTTCACGGCGAGCTTCAGCCGCAGGCTCCCCAGCACTGCTGCTTCAAGTGCAGTCTTGGGCCAAGATTTGACTTAGCTAGCACCAGGAGACTACCAGAAAACAGCGACCCTCCACTTGGTCCTGCCTGGCTTTGACCCTTAGTTACAGACAGCACCTTCAAGAGAGCTCTGCCCCTCTCTCCAGTACGATAACCCCACCATCCCCTTCCACCTGCAATCCATAAACATATCAGAATATCATATTTTTTGGTATAGGTTTAATAGGAGTCTTACCCTTTTTTCACCCAATTTTATTATTCAAGCCTGCTACAAATTTATCTTCTGCTCGTCTATCTGGCTCTGCATCTCAGTGGTTACATTCAGCTATACCAAAACCCCAACAAGCTATGCAAATGATTGTCAAAGCCTAAATTTGCTGTACAAATGGGAATAAGAAGTTGAGCCCCCACAGTACTTGTACTGCTAAGAACAAGTGTGACATTGCCTACCAAAACAACCAAGCTAGAGTTTATATTTTCTTCACTTCCCAGTATATCTTCCAAAAAACCATGCCCATCCAAACCTGTGTGCATAAAAATCAAAATGGACAGAGATCTGATTATGAAAAATAAACTGGCAAGTAAACTTCTATCTCCCTGTTAACATTCATTTCCTTGCCAAAGCAGCAGGCTATGCCCTACATTTTGGATATCCTTTGCAGTCTAAAAGTAGATCAATAAACAGCTTCACTAAATCTGATTAATTTCCTCTGCCATGGGACATGTTCTTCAAGTCTCTCAGAGATCTTCCCGGTTGAATTATTTGTACATCAGCCAAGCAAGACGCAAAGTTGGGGGAGCAGTATAAAGGAAAGGGGAGTCAAGGCTGTTTCTTACAAAGAAGGGGGCTATTTTCCTGAGTTACACTTGAGAATTTGTTCTTTAAAGTGACACATACATTTAACACTGTACAGAAAGACAGACAACAGATATGGTCCAGGTTCTGGGACAAAGGTCAGATATGTATTTTCATAACATGATTACAGATCTACAGTAATTAACATAGGAGGCCATTCAGGTCACTAGAGGTAAGGCTGTGCCAGCATTTGTGCAGTAAAGCCCTATTTGTAGGAGCTTATAATTAAGCTATGAAAGTCATGATGAAGCTGGGAAAGAGTGTGTTTAAAAGTGATTTTCCTTCTTTAAAGAAAAGATATTTAAAGTGAATATACCACCTGTGAAATCGGGAAGACCAAAAGCTTTCAGTCTACAGGCAGTTATTTCAATGACTATTAGTATAAGCACCTTAGTCTTCTCTGCCTAAGTATCTCAAGCTTGTCCAAGAGCATTTTTTCAGTAGGTACTGTAATTCTTGAAGCTCAATGGCATTTACATGTCTTTCACGCCCCAAAATATTCCCTCAAAACACACTCATCCACATAGACACATCTAATAAATGTAAAGCCCAAAACCAACTCAGATACTGTGTACATGACACTGCTCCCCAACATTTCAGAGTGAAAAACAGGATCAAGAGTACAAGCATCACGCTCAGGAGTTACAAGTGAGTTACATCAAAAGAGAGTTAGGATCAGCCATGTAATTGTTTTTGCAAAGGTTTTTTGTCAGACTGCTTTATAGTCAGGAGTTCGTCATTATGGAATAATAGATGAAATATGGAAAAAATCGGTTTAATAATAAACCTCTCCAAATGATTCTGTATTGCCCTGCTCCACACACATGAAAACACCACAGACTTCTGTAGCTACAAAGCCACATATTGATAGCCAGAGTCAAAGTGTGAGTAATTCTTTGGCAGCTTGCAGTGACAAATACACTTCAGTATGAAGGTCCAAAATGTTGAATCCAAAACTCCAAAGCCAAGGGCTTTGCACATACAAAAGTGGAAGAACATAAAGAACTTTGTTGAAAATTCTATTTTTAATCAAACATAACTAAGCTATTTTTTGTAACATTCTAGCAGTATATCACACCAAAAAGAGAAGTAAGAGAAAGTAATATTTATTCTCTAGTTGATTTATAATTGAATTCAAATTCTGTTTACTTACTTCAAGTTTGCTTCTTTCACTATTGCATCCAATTGCAAGCCATACTTCCATATATATATAGGATATGCTACAAAAATACATAATTTTATGGCATATTTATGTCAGACTAATATTTTTTCTTTATATATATTTCTAGTACATTGGATATACAAAATAGTGAATGTTTCTACATTTACTTTTACAGCAATAAAGCTCCTAAAGCAAATGCCAATGGAAAAAAGGGGAAATACTGTTCTTGTTCAATAACATTTTGAATTTATGTCAGAAGCTGACCTGATCCCTGCCTGGTGTCATCTTTCATAAGAAATTAAAGATAGCAAAAGTTGAATTTTATTCTTCTCCTTTGAGAGAATTCCTCTCCTTCCTCAAACTGCCTTTTACCCCTTTGGCCTGCAGCAAGCCAATAACTCAGCTGTTCTCTCAAGTCACGGTCAATGTGTTAAACCCCACTGAACAGAGATTTTGTTCCTCAGAACCTGTTCACAAGGGGAATGTTTTATATATAAGCTGAATTACATTCAAAAAGATCAGAACATTCTCAAGGTACTTTGTAGGCACATAGCATTGATTTTGAAGGCACATACCCATCTACCTGAGCTTGACATAAAAATGATCAGGGATGTAAATATTTCCCGCTGTCTTGAGCATCACTGACATAGCCCTGTTTATACAAAAACAGATATGTGATAAAAAGCAGCAGCAATAATGAAGACCTAGAAATCACAGAGTTCAGGTTCATGAGGAGTCTTACAATACTTCTCTTAGTAATTCTTTGTAAAAAAAGTTCTTTTTTCTTACCTAAAGAGCACTTCCTAATTATCAGGAGTGACAGGTACTTCTTCGACCTAAATCCCAAGAAGGTATTCTGATATAATAAGTGATGCTGTATATATGGGTGCATTTCTATCTGTGCATAAAAGCTGTCACGGAGCCCTAGCATCACTTACTGGCCCACTACCACTCATATTTTTACTGTCATAACTTTCTGTCAGTTTTTGTTTTGTGATCAATATATAGCTATAATTTAAAAGAAATGCTTTATTTAAACCATTTCTCTGAATACAATTCCTGTTCTAGGAAGACATCCTGGGAGGTTTGGCTCATCTCCCAGTTTAGCCATGAAACATGTCACTCTACCAGGATGGAGGGGGCTGGGAATTGCTACTGAAGTGGAGTGAACTCCACAGAGCTGTTAGTTACAAACCTTAACATGAGAACTATTTACTTTAAAATGTTCCCATAGCAGAAATATGCTTGAAGCCTAATTCATTCATTTACATCTATGTCCAATAGTCTCAGCATGTTCTTAATTCCAAAAAGAACCTGCACTCTGTCAGACCTAATGTGGTTGCCAGTAGATTTTAGCAACATAGTGAACAATTTCACACAATATTCAAAATCAGAAAGGACTGGGGTTAGATCAGTTTGCCCTCTCTTGATTCCTGCCTCAGCTTGAGCCTCAAATACACTGGTAAATAAAATGCATGCACAATACACATTAATTTGAATGCTCATACTGTGCATATTTATCATAAACATATTTCTTTAATGAAGGGAAACCTTTTTAAAAATTGCAAATTATTTTCTGCTTGTTACCGGTTATTTCCATTTCAAGCAAAACAGCAAATTAATTTTTAAGCTTCTGAGGGAAACAAAATAACTATCAAGCAGTCAAAATCCTTTTCATTCCATTTTTGTCTTATTGACCACAGAAGATGGAATAGTAATAGGTGGACCTCTCAAACTGCATTTCATGCTACTAAAAAAAAGATATGAACTATCTTTATATATGAAGAGGAAGATCTCATTGATACAACTTATTCCTAAGACATTTTTATCTCTAATTGGAGAAACTATTCTGACAAAAAGGTAAAAAAGGGGAGGGGAAAAACACAAATTCTGGCAGCAGTGTCTCCTCTCTCCATTCTTCCTCCCTAAGTGAAGATAAATAACCATCTGGATCACTGTAGTGCCTTTGTGACAGGTGGTACTCAGTTATGTTTCTCATTTGATTGGAGAGTGGTAATGGCTCTTCAGCAGCTCTTTCTTTTGCTAATATACTCCGCCTGAAATAATTTACTCTAAGTTAATTCATTTGAAATATGATCCAAAAAGATTCAGTACTGATTGGGATATATCCCTCAATTTCAACATAATCTCTTTTTTCCTATTGGAACTCAAACTGGAAAAAAAGTACTCTAATAATTGTTTCAGTAATGTAACTTCTCACATTGTTCAGCCAAAAGAAGGAATGCCAATGAAATATGTCTGTGTCCACAGCCCAATCCTACAAATCCTATGACACAGGGAGACAATCTGTGTTGGTAAAGAGCACCAAATATTTGTTACTTTCTTAATTTTCCCCAAAATGGATCCTCTACCAAAATTCATTAATTTTATGGTATTCTGACTCTAAGATAGGTATTTGACTTTTGCTATAAGGTCAATATTAGAGAATACTATTTTAAAATCTAAACTAAAATTAAGATGTGTTAGAGACTCTCAAAATAATACATGTAATTAATCATTATATTAGTTTACTAATTATTAAGATAGCCACTCTTAAGCTTATTTTTCAAGTGAACTGCCCTAGGTTTATTTTTCAAGTGAAAGAAATTCCTCAGACATATCATCCATTTAATCCTGCTTTGTAAATAAAATATGTTGAATCGGGCCCTGATTAGTCACTGACCTAAATAATCCTTCAGGAAGATTAAGTGATCTTAATTTAAAACCTGCAAGGGGGGATAATATATTGTTTCTTTCTCAGTTACTCTAACAACAAACTATAACTAAATGTGTATCTTACAGAGGGAACACAACATTTATCTAGATTGAGCTTCAAGTGGTTGGATTTTGCTACATCGAGGCCAAGAAGTCCTCTTGCATCAGGAATGGTTTCTCTATATGGGTAGGGACTGTGTTAGCACTTATGTTCCTTTTTGGTGCTTTTAATTCTCTGCTTCTAATCCTTCTCTGCACCATTGTCATGGCTCCTCTGAAGTTTCCAGTTTGCAGGGGAACACCACAATATCACAAAACTTGGCCTGACAGTGTAGCATTAGGAAGCCAGACTATCCGCCTTTGACCTCTGGATCACCCCCTGTTTTCCACATCACAGAACATGATTGCTCCCTTAAGCATTGCACCGCAAGGAGAGTTCCTAACTGGGGCATCTACAGGGTCAGATGATGGTTATTGAGAGAGATGGATGAGGCTGGCTGCAGTTTTGTTTGTTTGCAATATTTGAAATTTGCAAGTACATGTTACAAAGTGCGTGTAACTACTTTCAGCTTTTAAATCCTAGTCATATTCTTTGTCTGGCACTTGCCTTAGACTGTAATGCTTCAAGCAGGGAGTTTGTCAGCCTCCATAACAGACCAGACTGATCACGTGGCCTTACTGTGATTGAGCTAAAAGGCACAAAACTTCAGACAAAAGCTTTTCTGTAGGTATTCATGAAACTACAGAAATAACTATATAAAATTCATATTTTGCACATACACCTTAGACACAGAAGTTATCAGTGTTAGTCCCAGAAACAGAAACACTAAGCTGTGTCATGCTGTAACCATTCTTCTCATTACATCTTGGGTAAGATACATTATCCCAACTGCTGGGATTTTCAACTTTGTCTAGAATTGCAGGCAACTGAGGAGATTGTTTGCAACACAACTTCTGCCAAATCAATTACTCCTGGCAGAAAAAGCACCCACCTCCTCCTCAGGTTTTCCAAATACAAAGTTAATTCAAATCGCTTCAAATATAAATAGAGAAAAAAGAGGGAAAAAAATGCACAGAAAATTATCTTTTAATTACAGCTTTGAAAACAAAGCTACAAAAATTACAAAATATCAATAAAAATCCCAGTCTAGACTTCATTTAACCCTGAAGTCTCTAAGTAAATCAGAGCAATACTACAGGTAATTTATGGAGCTTACAATCTAGCTTCCTCTCTACCCATCGCCTTTGATAGGAACCCAACCCTGACATCATGAAGTTTGCTTAGCAGGTAAGATTATTTTCTCCTCTTTTGGGACCATCTCTGAGATACCAAATAAAAGTGAATGAACACTATACTTACTATACTTTCTAATCACACATTCCATACACACTAAGCAACCTTTTTGCCATACACAAGATTTTTTTTAAAAATACTTTAGAAATTATATCACATGGCAATTGATTGTTGTAAGCATGTTTTACTATTTTCATAATTTGCAGTGCTGTACTAGATTTCCACAAAAACTAGATCCACATGTAATATATTACTAATAAAGATGACAGTGTTTGCTTTAAAAATGTTTTTGTTTCAAAATACCACCTTTGTCAGTTTTGCTGCTCTAACCACTACCTAGAGGGAAAATCTTTGCTGTGTTTATACTGTCCTACTAATGAAATGGAAATACATGTCCTTCTCATTTTTCCACATGCTACATTTCCATACAAAAAATCTTACCTGAAATCCAGAATCCAGGATCATTTCACAAGAGCAGCAACTGTCATAAACTAGCAGAACTCCAATACAGTCAAACTGGGATTATGACATGAAAGTTCATTCCTTACTGGAGTAGCCAACTCAAATAAAAAGCAGGAATTTAAAAAGGACATATTTGAAAACAATAGCTACAAAGAAGTAACTATCCTCTTTCAACAGAAATACTTTAAAGTTGAGCTTTTAAATTGTGCAAAGAGAACAAATTCATCCATGCTCCCCAATAGGCATGTGGTTGGGACACAAAAAGTGAAACCTTCATTGAATTACCAGACTCATGGAAGCCAGTGATACCAATTCCTTGGTTTTGTAAGAATTTTGCCCCTTTAGGAAAACACTTTTGGCCTAAAGAGTAGTGATCAGTGATTCAAAACCCTACTGCAGACAGTTAGTGTGTAAGTGATGTTCATTTTCAGTCAGTCAGTTTTGGGACGGATCCTGTGTCTAATGCTTCAAGTGTTTAACATCGGTCACCTCCATGATGGCAAACTGGAGGAGTGGGCTGACAGAAACCTCATCAGGTTTAGCAAGAAGTGCAGAGTCCTGTACCTGGGATGGGTCAGCTCTATGAGGTGAATTATCAAAATCACAACCAGCAAGTGTAGGAATGGGATTATTCCCCTTGGCACTCAAATCTGAAATAACAATGCTCTGGGTTTGGGCCCCCAGTACACAGAGGAAGATCAACAAACTGGAGTCCATTCAAATTATATACTTACAGCATTGTCAGCCTAAATGTCCAAGAGCAATATATATCTTATATATAGAAAAAGGTATTTCTCAGCTATAATAACTCACATCTCCCTAAGCTAAACATTTAAAATTATTCATGACCTAGGAGTACTTGTTCCTCTCCAAAAACTTCAAAAGGATTTCACACAAATTTCTCAGATACTTTTAGCCACATTTGAGTTGTCTAACACTGTCAGAATAACCCCATCCAAATTGTCTTGCATTACACATGAAAAAAGAGAGCTTATTTACAAAGTAAATAGCAGCCTAATGTCTGAACTCCAACTGTTTATCCAATTTTGACCAAAGGTAAATATACAAACCACAGAACTGAGCTCAAAACTTATGCTCACAATAAGAAGCTTTAAGCTTAAGTACTCTTGTACTTTCCTCCATGAGATGAAAAAATATAATATTAAAGTTCCAGCTATAAAGAGAAAACTGAGGAGTACTAACATGGCAATATTTAGGAATTCTTTTTGTAACATTAAACACACAGATAAAATGCTTTATATTAACTCTTACCAAAGCAGTAGAGAACTCTTATCAGAGTTCTGAAAAATCTTACCTGCATGTCTATGGACTTCTAAGACAGTGAGTGTACAGTTTCTGTATCTCATTTACTTATAGGATCTTTAAAACTGTTAATAGATTTTTAAAAAAGACACAGAAGCCATTTAGTACATGCAGTCTCTTTAAATTTATGCAAATACCACATTATTTCTAGACTTGTAACTGTCAGGACCCAGCAACAAATTCACTCTGTAGCACTGCATTACACCCAGCAATGCCGGTACTAGTTCTCTAATCTAAGAAATCATTGCCTGTTCCTAAAAATCGTGGCCAACATGTTGACACAGGTGAAATATTTTACCACCTGCCAGCAAGACCGAAGCCACCAAAGCTTCTAGAATTCCTCTAATACTCCCACTGCACACATGAAAACACATGAAAGTGAAAGTGTGAGGTTATCAGGAGCACCTGAAGTATCAAACATAAATATCTCAGTGAGACAGCTGCACTGTTGCAAACATGCCTTGAGGCACTGCCACATAATTCAGCCTTGGCGTTAGTCTGCGGGTTTAGAAAACAGGGATGGACCGATTCAAGCCTTGACCAAAATTATGACATAAACTGTGTCAAACATCTCAAACACAGACTGTGGGACACTAATATCTAAACTGGCTAAAGGAACAAAGATAGCTTCCCATCTCCTGTGGTTCCCACTCTGATATGTCCGTATCAAAACAGAACCATGGTACTCCCCTCAGAGTCCTCATTCCCAAAAAGAGGGAACTGTCATGGGAAGCTGTAGTTTATCACATGGGAGAGACCAAACGCACAGGTCTTGATCCCAGTTACCTCAAGAAGCACTTACAACAGAGAGACTGGAAAGTGCATAGAAGTCAGAGTCCTCTCAGGAGAATAAATAGTTTTGCCCTACCCTAAGAATCAATGGTCATCAGGATAATCCTGCAGGTCTCAGCTGTAAGACAGTCACATCTCTAATGTCTGGCCATCACACCTGCACCACTTTCATAAACCTATATTTTGCTTGAAGTTTGCTGCTTTTTGCTGGACCTCATCAAAAGATCACATGTTCAGCAGTGGACACTTTTGCCTACCACACTGAGAAGTGTTTTTTGTCCATACAGACTTATGTTTCTCAGACCAAGATACAAATATGCAACTTTAATAATAATTAAACTTTAATATTCAGGGTTTGCAAGAGGTTAACATGTTTAGGGGAAGAGCATTTTTTTGTATGCCAGTGCTCCTAGCATAGTTTCTATTTTACTATATTTCTTGGTGTTATTTCAGAAAATATAACTATTTCCATCACTGCAGCACACTCAATCATATCTGATCCACACCTAAATTACTAAGACTGCAGTGGAACTGCAGTAGCACCAAACACACTGTAAACCATCAAGGAATTAGTCTTCCATTTCCCTGATCACTACCATGACAGCCTAACTGATGAGCAACTCCCTGTAAGATCTTCCATGATGATTTATGTTTTGAGACCATTCAGAAAGAGCAAAAAAAATGAAGATCACACCAATGCAGTCCACATGATTCTGTAGGTCATCTTCAAAAACTTCAAAAAATTACTGAAAGGGGTTTTAGCAAATCAACATGGAAGCTTTTTTCCCCATGATGAGAAAAATTATAAGGGTGTGACAAAATGTAATTAATATTTCATTCAATACTGAATTTTGGTAATAAAATTCAAACAGATTTTCTAATAGATAAAAAGAAAACTATATTGTATATCAAAGGTAAATCTAGCCCAAGAAATGCTTGTGAGGAATTGTCAGAAGTTCTGCCATTTCTTTTAGTTCACGCACAAGCCCTCGGGTGAGTACATTTTCACCTTAGCCGATTGCTGCTGTTTGTCCAAATCACAAGGCTACCATCAATCAGAAAATAATACAATTTAATGCCTAGAGGTAGTGAAAAACAATTTAATGGAAGACATTTTTCTCTCCCTTGTGAAACACCTGTAATAAATCGCCCATTTTCCAGGCAGGACAATTCAGGAATGTATCACCAGTCTAGCTTAAATATATGAAAACCTTTACACTGTAGTAAACACCTCTGGGGATATTAAATAGAAGAAAGGTAAGGTTTTTGAACTACTAATAAATTTTCTGTCAAAAAAGAAGGAATCCACAATCCAAATTTTATCGGTAGAAAAAGCATGAAGAACCCCAAGACACAGGGATACAGCCACCATCTATGGTCATTGTTGCAGCGGCCTCAGGGAGACAAAGAGTTACATTGTCCCACCCCAAGCCCCTTGTGAAGGGCGGCCCAGGAGTTCTGATTGGGTTTGAGTCCCTGGGGGGTTCTCCCTTGGTGTGTTTCTAATGGTCCCTGACCCTGAACTCCACCCTCAAAGGTGTAAACCCTCGGTTCTGTCCCTCAAAAACCCCTGCTGTGCCTCTGTTCAGAGCTCTCTGTTCTGGACCTGAGTTTGTTCTCATGCTGAATAAATGGTTTCATGAACGGGAGCCCGTCTCGTTGGTGTTTCATGCTGGTCCCCAGAACCCTGCTGCTTCCCTGGACGAGATCCTGAGGTTGCAGACTGCAACAAATGGTGAGAGAATGCGTGGCATCCAGCGAAGCACCAGGAGAACAGCAGGACCCGGCTCCATGGACACCTCGTAAGTCCCCGGCTGATGGCTTGAGAGCCGGCGAGACCCCCGCCTTGGAAAGGAGGACTCGAGAGTACCTGGCAGGGAGACCGGGTTGAGAGTGCCTCGGGCATGGGGGAAGAAAAGGGATTACGGAGGTGTGGGAGCCGAGACCAGACGCTGGGACAAGCACCTAACATCACCCAACGAGACGTATTATGGACGATATCAAAATTATGGACGATTCTATTAACACTATGGACGATTATGGACGATATCAACATTATGGACGATTATATCAACATTATGGACGATTATGGACGGTATGGCTCTTCCAGTGGACTGTTTTTGTCTTCTGTGAAGTTCCTTTTTTTTGGTGTATACCTCCCTGTACCTTCCCCTCTCCTCTGTTCCTAAGGGCAGGACAAAGGGTGAAAAAAGCCAAGATGGCTCGGGGTTGCTGCCGTCTGCCCGCCGTTCCGTGTCCCCCTTCACCCCCTGTCTCTCCATATTCCCGTTCCCTGGCTGGGAAAGTCTGTCCCGGCCTCCCCCCCCATCCCAAGATGGCGCCGACCACGCGGTCTGGGATCCCTTGTTTCCCGCCTTGCTCCTTCTTTTCCGGTCCCAAACCTTCCCTTCCCGAACCTCCCAGTAACTCCTGCTTGGCCCCATCCCTTTGTTCGGTGCTCCACCCCTGGGGGCTGTGCCTTCTCCATCGTGGGCAACACCTCCTCCGGAGAAATCGAAACTGTAACCGAGCTCCGAAAGCCAGTGTTTCACCCAGATCATCTAAAGAGGCGACGCCCACATGGGAGCCGGAGCCGAAGCTAGAGATCGAAGAATCCTGCCCCTCGTGAGAGGAGATCTAAGAGCTGCGCCCTTCCAAAGAGAGAATCCTGAAGTGGAAGAGACTGAACTAAAAAACATTATGTTTGCATTAAGTACCATCACCGTTTAATTTGCCCGGCGTAGTCCGAGATTTAAGTGTTTGTTTTCAATTTTGTTTTTTCTGTTTGCTTAATGTGTTTTGTTATTGAGCTATTGGTGTCCCACAAAGCAAAGTGGGTGCTCTGTGGAAGAGGTGAGATTTTAAGGTGTATGTTTGGAAACATTTTAAGCTCCTAATTAAAATTTGAAAAAAAAAAAAAAAAAAAAAAAAAAAAAAAAAAGGAGCAGATGTTGCAGCGGCCTCAGGGAGACAAAGAGTTACATTGTCCCACCCCAAGCCCCTTGTGAAGGGCGGCCCAGGAGTTCTGATTGGGTTTGAGTCCCTGGGGGGTTCTCCCTTGGTGTGTTTCTAATGGTCCCTGACCCTGAACTCCACCCTCAAAGGTGTAAACCCTCGGTTCTGTCCCTCAAAAACCCCTGCTGTGCCTCTGTTCAGAGCTCTCTGTTCTGGACCTGAGTTTGTTCTCATGCTGAATAAATGGTTTCATGAACGGGAGCCCGTCTCGTTGGTGTTTCATGCTGGTCCCCAGAACCCTGCTGCTTCCCTGGACGAGATCCTGAGGTTGCAGACTGCAACAGGTCATTTAATGCAGTCATGATTACATCACAAGAGCAGCTTGTCTCAATTCACAAAATATACTTTGCACAGCTTTTTGTAACTGCGCAAAGCCACACCCTTGGAGGAAAGAGCTTTAGAGTCATGTCAAAAGGCAATTCCACATTTGTCTGAAACTCCATATACTGGTGAATTATCTGAAACATGACATTCAGAGCTACAAGAATAAGTTAGTTGTGTAACCACAGATGGAGGCCTGACAAGTTCAGAACACTTGACAAAAGGGTCCTTGCAGTAAATCTCATCTGCCACTGCATACAGCCAAGATTATTTTAATAGCTATTTTTTTATAGATATATGTTTCTATATTTACAGTTTTTTTCTTTCATTACTGCAAATTGCACTAAAAACATACAATCTTTGCAGTGTATGAATGCAAGACATCAGATTAACTGTTGTTCTTCCATGGTATTATGAGAGGTTTCCAACAGAAAACATATTGGTCACTGCTTGTGCTTGTGGTATTTGCTAGCTAGTGGCCAGACACAGCAAAGGAGGTGTCAATGTGCAAGCAGGCTCATTCCATACTGCTGAGCAAGGTGCAGAATTCTGAGGTCTCACCTTCCTCTATCTCTAACACAGAGCTAGTGAAAAAACCACAAAACACAGAGCTGAAAGACCCTGCAGTAAATTGAAGCTGGTTTACCCTTCCCTGATAAAAATCAACCCAAGACATAGTAACATTTTTAATTACAAATTCTGTTGAGATGAAATACAAGGGATGGGACCACCATGCTTTGAGATGATTTATTGCTCAAGTAGCCCAATAAGATATCAGTCTCAAGGTGTGAGGTTTTAGAAGCAACAAGTCAGCCGTAGCTCAGGGAAGTCACCTGTCTCTTCTTTGCACAGCAATATATAACATTCTATCCCAATAGGCAGTTGACAGGAGGCTTGTTTTCACTTATTAACCTATCACCTTTGCTGAATTTTGCTGCACTGCATCTGTCTCTTAGCCACGAAGCTGACAGGCCACATACTCATACACACACCTCTGTTATAGTTTCTGGATCTTTAACTTACTCTATAAGTCATACTGTTACAGTTTAAACTTCAAACTATTTTACCTAATATAATTTCTTACCTAAGACATATTCTTACTTATAACTATAGAGACGTAAGTTTATAATTTCTCTCCCCAATGTCTGTGTACCTTCATCACTACATAAATCCAGGCTTTTTCTAAGGCTGCAGATTTTCAGTTTCCAACGAAGTTCACCTCAAACTTAAACATAAAGGTTTTTCCTCTCAAAGGGTATGCAGATAATTATGGAAATTTTTAACTTTTCCAGATGATGCCAGACCTCGTCCAGCTGACTCAGCTTCACTTAAATGGAAGTTCTTACCTGCCTCAAAGTGGTGTGAAGAAGCAAGGCAGTGCAGCAGTGCGCAGATAAAAGGTGACAAAAGGTAATGCATGCCACTAACCATCCCTCCCTGCCCACTTTAAATCCTTCTGTAGCTAACAACCATCTGCCAGCTGTGAATAGAAATGAGTAATCAGTAATACACAGTCTGATTTGTAACTAAATAAATAGGGCATGGCACTTCTATACACAAATCAATAATTGAAGCTTGATCAAGTAAGAAAAACTGTAAGATACTGTGAAGATCCTGTCACCTTTCAGACAGGATTAAAAGACAAAACCAATTCTTTGTGACACTCAGAAACTGATTTAGATAAGAAACTGATTAAGATAAAAGAAGTTTGAATGGCTGCAGTGTCACAGGGAAAGATGGAAAATAAGAAGAGGGATCAAAGCAATTTCTATAGTTAGCTTCACTTGCCTCATGTGTTTGCTGCATCTAAGTCACACCTTGAAACAAGACCACCACAGTCAGCCTAAAACTGATGGTTTTCCCCAGAGTTTCACTTTTAAGCACATGCTACAACTACACCTCCAGAATTTCAGGTCAGAGCTGGGAATTCAGTCTTGCCCTCAGCACAGTGATTGAGGGCCATGTGCCAAACCTAGGCCTGACTTGAGTGCCAGTAAAAATTGTCAAACACAAAATGAAGCTGTCTAAGGTCAAGTCCCAGATGTTTTGTTCAAGTAAAGTGCAGATGATATTGACCTCTTAAGAAAACTGAATGTAACATTCATGTCATAGACTAGTCAAAAAAACAGGGTTCCTACAATAAAAGCAAGAGCTATTTATTTTTGAAGGAAGATTAAAAGCCTTTGATCAATCTATACCTTTTAAGCAGACAGGAGCCGGGCCTCAGATAACTTTAAATCATACAAAATTTCCCCAGAACCATGGGGTATTTCAAAATCTGAATTGTTGATCACAAATAATTTTTAAAAATAACATCATGGTTGTTCAAGAGTACTTACAGCATTAGGCTTTTCTCCATGCTTTCTCTGAGCTAAACAAATAAAGAAATTGTATTTGAATATCACATCTGTACAGGACTTCCAGAAGAATGGCTTGTTTTTAATATACTGCACCTGCTTGAACCTAAGAATTAAGGTCAACAAATATTAAAAAAACATAGTCAGAAGAATTCTTCAGCAGATCCAGAATGATCCCTCAGTAAAGCTTAAGATAAATTCCTCCTCAAAAGTAGCTTGAGAGGCAACATGTGTAAGATATGCAGGATGTGCCTGTTACAAGTTTGCATCTATAAAACCTCCCTCTCCTGTCATACAAAAATCCAGCATTTTCAGCAGTTACCTAGTCGTTTGCATCCTCCTGCGTTAAAGACTTATTTTGGAATACCTTGAGTTGCCGGTGCCGTGGGCTTTAGTGCCACTCAGTGTTCAAATGCCACAACTGCAGGGAGCTGCTCCACCCGGCCATCCAGTAGCTCGATTCGAAGGGGAGTGATACTTTACTAACTTGTAGAGAACAACGAATTTTAGAAAGAAGGCGGATGTTGATCCTTCATCTGATCTCATCTGTAGCCTCAATGCTTCTCTTTTGGAAAAGCATAAAAGCCACAGTGGGATTTTCAGAGGAAACAGACATTCAGCCTGAAATGAGACATGAACAGAAATGTAAAGAAATCACCAGCAGAGAGGAGGGGAGGGTGAAAGAAATTTGCAGGACATAAGAAAATAAACAAAGTCAGGGGAAGTAAGAATAGACATTCAGCAAACACATGCAAGCAAGAGAAGGACCAAGTGAGCACAAAGAGAATGGGACAATGAAAAATCTATTAGGAGAAGTCAGGTAAGCTATTACTGCTTTGTGACTCACCTGAGCAAAAACTTATCTTCACCAAAACACCTGATCTTGAATCTTGTATCTTGAATTTTACCTAAGAGATAAAAGCAATACCATATAGTATATTTCTTTATTCTGCCCCCTTCTCCTTCCTGATTCACAATTATTATTTTTGTTATTTTAGGTTGGATATTTTTTTTTTAACCTGATTAAGCCGTCAGATAATACACTTTTGAAACACCTTACCAAAATAAGGGCTCTGCTATCAATATCCTTTCTAAATGAAAGGCAAACCAACAACTAGCAGAGGAAAAAAAATAGAATACATTATCAGTTCTATCAACAGTAATTTCCACAAAAAAAATGTCTTACAAGAAGTTCCCATATCAAAAATAGAAGTTACAATCAGACCAAAAGAAAGATTTTTTTCCCCAGGCCAATAAAAAATATTTGAAAACTAAAATCGTAAGCAGAAACTAAAACTGAGTAGGAGTTCCTGCTTAGTGCAAAAGAAAAATATTATTTGTCAAAAAAAATGTAAGAGGAGGCTAAGAAATGTCCTGAGAATCAAGCAAACCAAGGTGACCATAAAATACCAGAAACATTTTGCACAGGGATGCTCAGATTGTCCTCAGTGGGATACTGTCACACCCTGCCCTGCCAGCCTCACCTGACCTACACGAACACTAATGCTGGCAAGTGGCAAAACACCAACGGGCTGCATTGTGAAAACTGTTTTTTATAATACATGGAGACACCATTATCACACACAACAGCTAGCATGCAGCATCACGGTGAAGATATTTCCTTTAGCAGATTAAGCCCTCAAAAAAATTACCAATCTGAGAAACACAGATCACAGAGTCCCCCTCGGCTGGCCTGAGGACATCACATGTCTGCCAGAGGAGATGGGCTGCTGCAGTATGGCTTCACAAAAGGGTGCTGAAGGAACACGAATGGTTTGAGGCTTGTGTTCTCTTTTCTGCTTAAATTTTTGTAAAATCTCTAATGAATAGAAGTTAATTAGCTACACTTAAGACCGATATACAACTACAGCCATAGGGAATAAACAGGTTCACCAGCTGCTGTATTACTTCAGCTACACTGTAAATTGCTGCATGCTATTAACATGCTCTCCTGGCTTCAATAAAGAAAATCTTATTGAAATCAGTAGCACACATTTCCTATTTCAGTGAGACATTGCAAAATTAAAATGATATGTAGTAAAAACAATATGTGTGAGCCACCTGCTTACTGTATGATAGAATAGATTGGCATAGAATGACAGCTGCTGCACAGCCAACATTTCAGATACTGTACTACCTTGCCAACTGGACTTAAATTCACACACGATTTCCTTGACTAGCACTGAATGAATTTTTGCTGCTATAAATATGCATTGGCAATTGTGATGAATCATCCTGGATACTAAGGGTCATTGTTAATTCAAATACATCAAGAACCATATCCAGTGCAAAAAAGCCTCCAGAACAAATATTGATGAGTCCGGACTGTTTTGATGACCTACGCGTAAAGAACATGTCTTGACCCACAACAAAGGGTAATGAAGCCTGCAGGGCTTGCTGGATGCTCATAGCACAAAATGCTCAATGTTAAAACCAAAGTACTAATCAATCATAGCATGGTTCCTCACACTAGCTTGGAGTTCATGACAATTATCATAATCAAGATCTTACAGCCTTATTTAGGCACCTAGAGCCAGATTCAAAGAGCCTGAATGCCCTAATTTCTTACACTTATCCTAGCCTATTCTACATCTGCATTTTGTTTTTAGCAGACTCAAGGCAGTTCTCAGCTCTGCCCCTGATCTGGGCTGTCTGAATCCCTTTTCAGGCTCATGTGGTTCTCGGCACTGCTCAGTCACAGCTTACTGAAAGTCAGGCTCCTTGATGTTGATTCTAATTCCCATTGATTTCAATTAGAGCCATGTGTCTAATTACGTTTGCAGATCTTTTTTTGCTGGTTTTATATCAAGAGGATGCCTAGAAACAATACATGTTTCTTTTAATCTAACTTTCTATGCTGGCAGCTTATGTCTCAAGTCAGTGCTGACAGGAGCTCTAACAAGGAACCCTGCTTTAGATTCCCCTGATAATAAAATCTTGTTTGCATATATAATCATAAATACTCTGGGTTGGAACAGGAAATAATTTTATAAGGATGAATATGATTTACAGTTCTACAACAAGCGACGATAATGTAGTGTTCATAAAAGGGCAGGTTTGGGGTAAAATCAGTAATCTATTTCAACCAATTCAAATGCCAATAACCCATCTGCTAAGTCTCTTTATTTTATATCAGTCTGCCATTTTCTCTTAGTGGTAGCATCAATAAACATTGTTGGTAATCATCTGCTTGTGCTCTAATGTGGCATATTCAGTTTCATTGAACAAAGCCAGGCTGAAGATCCCTGAAGGAAAACAAAAAGTGAGTTGTTTAGTTGTGATTCAGACCCATGTCTCTGATTTAAGAATGACTCAAGTTGCATAATCACCAAACCTGAACATAAATAGGTTTTATGATATACAAAGCTAAATGCTAATAACAGCTGTTTTATTTATTCCAAAGCATTTTTCAATTACATGGGGTTCATTTCTTCATTTTTCCAAGTGCAGTGGAACATTTCAAAAAAAGCCATTAATTTGAGGAGTTCACTAAAAATAGTATCTGTATCTGATGATGTATAACAGGATTCCAGCTGGAGAATACCACTTTGATTTATGAAAGGATTTGTTTCTCTTTCCCTGCTTTCAGATAGATTTGTAATCCACAGAGACAAAATGCTAGATACCTAAGTCTAGATTCAGGTTTCCCTTAGCTGGCATTTGCCATAAAATTCCCACATACATCTAGCATACTCACAGTCTGCAGCCAGAGATAACCTAAAACATTATTACAAACTTGGGTTTTGCTTCTCTAGCACTGTAAAATTACAGTTACAATAATGTAATTAATCACAGCCATTCATAGTTACAATAGGTTACTAATAGATTATCAGTTACTACTGATAATCAGTAGTGAAGGGAATTATAATAGGCCACTTACTCTGAGAAACTTGGAGATTATAAACCCTGGCTTGCACAGTAACTTCAAAGCCTCACAGGTTTTGCGTTTCCAACAAGATGTTTGGGTTTCTAACAGGAAGAAGTCAACAAGAAATTTGTGTCCTTCAGCCTTAAAACGCTTATCAGTAAGACAGAGAGGATCTAAAACAGTCCAGTTATGAGAGCAACCTGATGCACATGTTAACATAAAGCTGGAATACCAGCCTGGAAAGGAATCTTCAGGAACCAGTTAAGTTTCTTGACATTGCTTGCTTCTTCAAACAAACTTCCTCCATTTCCAAATGGAAAAAAGCCATTTCCAAAAAATCTACATTCTCTGATATGCAAATGTTCCCTTACAGATTATTGTCAGGACAGGCAGCTTTTCTCATGGCCCACCAAGCCCTCAACCATGCAATGTTCCTGGAGGTCCACTACAGAGGTGGAGAACACAGAGCTCAGCACCACTGAGGAGCAGGAGGTCCAGGAAGGCTCGAGCAGGCTGTAACCTGCCAGCTCTGCCATGAGGACAGACCCTGTCAGAGATTCACATGCCTGTCAGCTAATACTGTACCCTGCCCTGGCATTGTAATGGAAACGGCTGTGCTTTCTGAAGACATCATCTTTGACATGAGACATAAAACCACACATGTTTGTCATTTCTATATTTAACATACCGATGTTGAGCTTGGGGAGGAAAGAATAGCTTCTGCTACCATAGATCAGAAATGTCTTTTGAGAGGTGGCATGTAAAACTGCATCCCCAGAAAAGATGTTTAGTTACCACTAAAAACATGGATGTTAGCACTGCTCTCCCAAATAACTAGAAATCACTTTTCAAAGGAGAGACTGCAAAAGTACAAATATACCAAGTTTACAAATTATATTCTTGTACATCTGTACAGTCACCAATGACAAAAAAAATCTATGATCTCAGAAGAGAACCACTGTTAAGGTATCAAAATCACCTAAATAATCTATTATATTTATATTTCAAATAATACTATTTACCGTAGTATTTATAGTGTGAATGACCCTTTTATGTTAAACAAACATCTTGTTGTCTAAGATGTTTAGACTTTTATACATACATAAAAATAAAAAATAAAAAAAAAATACCAGCCATTGGAAAAAAGCAAATTTACTAGTAACATTCAAATATTGTTCATATTATGTAATTAATTCTGTAGGTGTGGCTTGGTCATATACAACATAATAGATTATTTGGAACACAGGCACCGGCAAGCCTGCTGCAGTCCCAGCTGGCCTGCTGCCTGGGCTATACATTTTTTGTGCAAGAACTAAATCCTTAAAACATTACTTGGGCCTGAGATTTACTATTTGGCAATGTCACCTACATTGATGTCCACGCACAGTGGCACAGCTGTAGGAAATGTGGCAGCTGAGAGAACCAGCTCTGGCAGCAATCCCCGCCGGAGGGACCGCTGCCGCCCAGGGAGACTCCAGGAGCCACCAAAGGGAATGGCAGTTCATGCCAGAAAAACAGCAGTGACACATTCTCCCCATCCTCTCCCTGGTGAAATGAATAGATCATTAGAAGCCAAAAAGGAAATCTATATTGAGATACTGCTAATGTTCTAACAAAGTGACACAAAGAAGTTACACCTCTAACAGCTCACCTTCTTCCTACTCTAGGTATTTATAGCAATCTCTCGAATTTGACTGATATACCATAGTCTATTAATTGTGCTGATCTCCCCACCCCTCGCCTCCTCAAAAAAAAAGCAGGATAAACAAGGGGCAAAGTGAAAATTTTAAAATAGAATTTCCTCGCTTCAGTTTATTTAAGTTAGATATTTAGGACTGAGCTTATCAAGCCAACTGGTGGGCATCCTGCACATGGCATAGCACCTAGCACCAGCTTCCTGCATGTGCTGAATCATGGCAACTGATTTTACAGGAGCCGGTGGTACAGTCACATACCACAGAGCAGAAACAAGCTTTTTATTATGACAGTCTCTTAATTAGAAAGTTGCTAATAAACCAAGTAAAAAAAAAAAAATACAATTGACTGATTATTAAATTACCTTAGAATAAAATGTGATGTTACTATACTTGAGCTAGAACAGTGCAAGTAAATATCTCCAAAAGAAAAGGCAAAGTCTTCTATAACAGAAACCAATTTGATATGGAAATGGGTCAACAGTTGCTTAAGATGTAGCACAGTTTTGATTTGATCTGCTATATTTGGACTCTGTAAGAGGCGCTTCCAGTAACATCGGTATTGCTTATACATGAGACTTTTGCATAATCACTGTATGAAGCATTAGAATTCTTCAAACCGAGAATGATTTTCAAAACGATTATATATATCTATGTTAATAATGTGGATATGACAGTATTTGCTGAAGAAAAAGAACAACTGTTTTCTAAAACAATTAGGATTCATAATACATTGCTTGGCAGACTATTGTTCAAAAGCCCACACAGTCCTTATCCAACAGGAGCCCAGATGCAGCCATGGGCATCAAGTTATGCTTAGGACTTAGGTCAGAACACACACTGGTCAAACAAGCAGAAATACAGAGAAATAATTGGACATACATTCGTGTTACAAATTAAATCCTGTATTTGTAGCAAGCTGTTTTGTATATTGCTGCTTTTCAGACATTATCACAATTTGAGTAATTCTTAAGGAAACAATCAGATTTCATTTTAAGATTTTTTCTTTTGATACAATGATATTGTGTAACATTTTTTACTTCCACGTATTTCAGCTGTTAGCTTTCTAGTACACTTTGATATTTCTGTGGAGTCTCTGGAAAACTTTGTGTCACCAGAAGAATTAATTTGATTTCACTCCTGAAAACCATGAAAGATAATTTCACCATGCTTACCACCATGTCAGGGAACCTACCCCAGCCAGCAGGGAATGTTCCTTCATTTTTTCAAGCTTGGCCTCTACTCACCCTTGCTACCAATGCCATTGTGTTGGTTCTTCTTTGCCCTTGCATTCTGACCTTGGGAAGAAGAACACACACATGTAATATCTTCCTTTAGGTACACAGTAACAGCGAATATGAGCGCGCACTTTCTGAAAGCAGAGTGCAGGCATTAAATCAGCTATTGACTCCTGCAGAGCGACCAAAGGAATTTGACCTTGGCCACGGATGAGGTCCTAGCTGCATTCACAGCACAGAGCCAAAATCAGGTGCTAGGCATGAGCAGCCTTAAAAACCAAGAATTATAGGGACCATTTTCAATTTATCTGTGTGTGCTGTTTGACACTGAAAAAGAACACATCCAGAAAATATTATCGTATGTCATAACATTAGCATATTATGTCTGCAGAGACATAAATGAGTTATTGTAGCCACAGTAAGCCAGAGGTTTGCTGAAATCAAAGGGAATCGGGAATGCTAGATCTTTGCACAGACAACAAAATGAAACAAAAAATGCACCAGGCTATTTGTGATTAATAATAGTGCCTCTAAAATCAACATGAATTAAAATTACATGGGTTACTAACCTTTACAGAGTCCACATGAATATCCATTGGATTTTCCTGTCCGTTCTGCACCTTATATGACAATAAAGATGATATTCTGAGAACAAAAGTCTCTACAATACATGTCTCCACCAGGGTACAGCCCACTCTCTTGAAGCACATTTTAACCTAATAATTCCTATAGCATATTGCAATTTTTAGACTAACTGCTATTAGTGAAAACCAAGCTATTCAATCCTGTGTCTGGCTCTGTAACAGATGTCATACATATTGTTTAACAAGTAGTTCATGTCTCTTGACACCATTTTACCACTTGTAAAATAAGAATGCTATGAGATCATTGAATGGTAGACATTATAGAAGTAGAAAGCATTGACTATTATTTGTTGTTTTATTATTATTTAATGTAGCATATGGATGCAAAATTCTGGCTTGTTTGACCAGGAAGACAGCCCTATATGTTTAAAATTAAATTAGCATAGAAAAAAATTAAGCAAACAGACTATCTCAAACAGGAAATGAAATAAACAGTATGGAGCTCTTTAAATACATAACAAGTAATCAGCAAAAGGGCTGTGAACGGAACCTGAGTGGGAAGCTTGTGACCAGTGAGGCTGATACTGCTGGAAGCCTGAATGAAAGTTAAAAGGCTCCATGACTAGGCCAGACTATACAGGCAATTAGAAGTGCTGAATGTTGCCAAGGCATCAGGCCAACAAGAATTACAACTCAACAAACTGAATGAAGGAGAGTGGGGGGAGGAAAAAAAAGAAAAAGGAAAAAAAAAGGAAAGGCTTTAATTAAATATTTGAGATCTCACAAGGGATGGGGAAAGTGCCAGGTAACTGGAAGATGGTTAACTAAACAGAGGGGGTCTGTTCACTCATTAATGCGTGGGGGAATTTACAAGTGTAACTTCTACTACCATTAATTGGAGCTACAGTAAATGAGTGATGCCAGTGTATACTGGTGAGGAAAGACTGTTGTTACTTAGGCTGGTCTTACCTGGTAAGGGTTCATTGAAGAGTTATGGGATGATTTATGGATCTGAATGAAAAAAAGTCACCAAGATGAAACTTCTAGGAATAAAAATTTCTGCCACTTTGAGCGCAGGGTGATCCCAGAATAATGAGACATTTTCTTAAGAACTTTTCCTAGCAGTGTTTTTTCAGAATTGTGTAAATATTTACGCTACCCTGCAACTCAGAAAACCCAAAATAACTATATGGGACATGTGTCAGTTTTAGAGTGGATTAAAAATCTTCATTTCTGCAGTTGCTTGTCAGAAGGGTCACCAGTTGGGATGATTTGATTGTGCCTGTGCTGAAATGAAATAGGGAAATTAAGACGGCAGGCCACTCAGCTGTGGAGAAAGAGCAAGAAAGAGGAGCACAGAGGTAGTTGTGGAGGGACCAAACCCTGGTAAGGGTGGGGTAAGAACTCCAAGTGTACTCTGTCACCAATGGATCCATTTTACAAACTCCATAGATGCAATTACTTCAGGTAAGCTTATATGTATTTTTATGCAGCTCCAAGTTTCATGGGTTTGACAAGACCTATCACAGGTCAAACCTTAAATACGTTAGTTATAATACATCATTTTGCTGTCCACTGTTCCTCCATTAAATATGAAGTTTGTTCAAAACAGAATTTTAAGCTTCATTGTTCCTATAGCACTACAATTAAGGCAGAAATTACTTACCAGCTAAGCAAGTATTTTTTTCAGCCACAATCAAAGAAACTTTGGAATATGTAATATATGGTATATATTTTCAGAGCCCGCAAATGAAAACCAGAAATAAAATTTTAATAACTCTTTCAGGTACATAAAATGGAGAAATAAAGGCCAGAAAGCTCATGTCATGGTCCTATGTTGGTTGCTTTATCATTATTTCTAAGTGAAAAGGAGAAACCACCAGTTTCAGAGCATGGCATTTAAAAAAGGGCAGAATTCAGCATCTGTTCTCCACGTGACTATATATCATGGGATGGTTTAGAATAAAGAATCTATTAAACAAAAAACACAAGTAAGAAAAGGCTATAAGCCTTCACAGTCTTGAAGCCATACAAAATCTCATTAAAACTCAGACTTCCCCTTGAGATGTTCAAGAACTTGATGTCTCAAGAGAAATATGTACAAGCACATTTAAAATGATTTAATATTCTCAACATTTACTAATGCTTTACCAGAAAAGCAGCCAGGTAGCCACCTCAATAAGCCCAGTGTTACTTAAATTTGGACTCTTATTTCATTATAGGAATAACAGTACAGAAGAGCATTAGAACAATAAATTAAAATTATTACTACAACCAAAAAAGAATGAGAAATATAGACACTGAAGTGTTTACAGTGCTTTAAGACAAATTTCTAGACACCTCCACAGTATTTACCTTACAAAAAGTAGCTGCCAAGAACTATTCACTCTTTTTTTCTTGCCTGCCCTCATGAAAATATAGGCATCTGTAAAGGACAAAACAGACCTACATTTACAATTGCTGTGAAAGAGAGTTTGCTTCAAAAGTACATCCTTTATGGCCATAACAAAATTAAATACTAGATAAGAATTGATTCAACTATTATTTTCATATAGAACTTAAATGCTGACACAAGAACTAGTCAATGTTACTAGCCAAATCTGCTAAGTTTCTTAAGATTAAGATGGGAAAAATTGGAAAATTTTCACATTAAGGTGGTGGGCTATATTGTAGCTTAATTTATAATTTCCAGGCGTATAAGGCAAGCATAGACAGACCATATGTCTTTTCTTGGCCTTTAAATGCTCCTATTTTCCACTAGACTTGCCTTTTTCTCCATCTATTGGCAACCATACCATTTGCTATTCAGGTGATTGGCTGTAATGAGCCAACTCCTGTTTCCATATGAATAACCACTTTTTTCCCCAATTACTTAAGCTGCCAGCAAGTCACTGGTGTCATGTTCTTTGATGCAAATCTGACTGTCAATAGAGAACAGGACTACATAAAGGGAGAAATTATGATGATACCCTTAGCTTAATATTTTTTTGTAAATGTTATTCAGTTTAGCTTCCAAGGAACATGGGGAAGGCAGCAATGGTCCACAGTAAGAAGTAAGAATATCTTTAATTGGCTTTGTGCTCCACATGCCCTTGTAATCAGCCTTCCCATATGGTAGTCTGAAATAAATTTATCAATCTCAATTTATGTATTTATGTCACTTTAAAAGGTCCATTTTAGTCAATATCAAAATCTATAAAATGTCACATTTAATTTTAAAATTGTAATTAAAAGAGTTAGAACACCGAATATATAATTTGATATTTACAATTTTTTGAAATAAGCAGACACACAGAAAAGCATGGAGAGGGGATTTTCTGAGGCAAACGAACACCAGTTATTAACAATACAAGAACTAAATATTAATTTTAACTTACTTTTTTAAAAGGTCATTTTTTATTAAATCATTCTTTAGTAGGCTTGGATATTTTTTCACTTAAAGGGAAACAGCTTACATTTTGCAAGCCAGGGGACCTTATTCTTGAAATGCAGCATGATAAGTGTGATCATGGGGTAAGGGGCAGATTCCTTGATGGTGTTGGCACTCCTGACTGCAAGCACCATGTTTGACAGTAAATAGCTACAGACTAGGCTATTTTCCATGTTACAAATTGCAATATTGAAATTCTAATACAGAACAATAAAAGCAATGTTACCCACTATTCAAAGTTTTGTCCATTTACTGCCTACCTTCAAACCCGTATCACTTCAGGATGCCTCTCCAGCTCTCTATCAAGTAGATTTTCCAAGTGTTGTTCATTTTTTCCAGGTGATTCCAGTTATACACCATTTTAAGCATCTGAGTAATTTCTTGAACATCTGCTTCTGCAATATAGACACCAGAAGCCAATCTAAAGAGAAAGACAAATTCTATATATATTTAAAACTTCTTTTGGCCCTACAAACTTCAGATTCAGTTCTGCATGCTTCCAGGTGCTCTCAGCTTGGACTTTACCTATTGAATAATTAGCCCCTGTAGGAAGTTCTTTTGTAACAGCAGGTGTCCTTAACAACCATTGCTCTTTTGTTGAGAGGGCTTCTGGATCCATTTTTTTTAATCATTGGAAACACAATAATAAGTTATTGTTTACATAAGGTTGACAGCGCTTTTCACAGAGCTAAGACAAAACAAGCTAAGAGCTAAGACAAAACAAGAAGCCAGCAAAGGGAATAGAGGTAAAAAGAAAAAATTTTTCTTTAACAGTCTGCTGAGAAGTAGATTACCTTTGACTGTGCTCATTTACAAACAGGAAAAGTCCTGTCTAATATCTGTAAGTAAAAAGAGAAAATACATGCTAAACCTGAAATTCATTAGTGAAACATATTTAATACCAAATGAAACAAAACAGTAATGTTAAATTCAGTGGGCTTAATTAACCTCAGAAATAGAAATATCGTCTTAAGTTTAAAGTTGTTTAATGGCAATCTGGGTTTTTTTTATTATTATTGGGCTAAAACCTGATTTTAGGAGCACACATAAAGTCAGAGCAGCTCACAGGTTTCTCTGACTACTCAAGACCAGGTCTGGATTAGACTGCACTAATCAGGGATTTGAATAACACATAAATAAAAAAAACCAACAGTTGTAATTCATTAACTTTGGTACAGAAGTTAATTAGAATTTGTGCAAATAATTTTTAGGAGTGTTTTCACAAATGATTTTTCAAAGGTGTCTTAAGACTATTGCCCATTATAGTGTGTGTATACTCAAGCAAAACTGGCTGCCACAAGCTCTAAAGGAACACTGCTTCTCAGGTACCAGAACAAGGGCACTTAAACCCTGGAAGGAACAAAGAGATGCCTGACTGGATTTCCCAAAATTAGGGTACCTGCCTGTTCTCTAGCTGCCTAAATGCTTTCAAATCTTTTAAATTCTAATGGACTAATGCAAGGCACAGACTAGCTGGTGCCTACATTTGAAATCTGCTCTCAAACCTCATTTGCAGATTGGCCAGATGGTCATTAGTGTGGAGGTGTTCTACAGGCAGACTTGCTTTCAGGGCAGGGTTTTTTAAATTTTGGAGGGGGTTGGGGAAGCAGAAAAGGAAATCTTTTTTGGGGTTTGGATTTATTTTTTTTTTAATTTGGGGGGGAGTGTTGTTGGGTTTTTGTTTTTCAGTTCAGATTAGTAACAGCTAGGAAAGGGTGAATAAAAACTGAGCTACAACAGAATATTCTCCAGTTTGGTGTATTTAAGAAAGTGCTTGCAATTTAATCCAGAGAGACCAATAAACAGAAGACTAAAATAAAAAGGCAGAAGGCTGTAGTGTCAAAGTGCTGTTAAAGTACATGAGAAAAGCAATTCACTTGGGGTTCAATGTAACACTTCTAATAATGAGCTTCCCATATTTAGACACAAGAGATAGCAAATTCAAACCCCCTGGAAAGGATACAATACAGTTATACAACAATATAGCAAACTGTATTTGTTTTGTTATTACTACCTATGCACCCTATGGTTTCTTTAGGGAAGATGATATGATATCTTTATACCATAGTGTGTAAAACAGTCTGAAATCTCTCTTTGACACCAGTAATGCACCAAAATCCTTCCTAAATATTGAAAGACCTCCAACTTGATGCTAAGCTTGATCTTACTCATCACTAAAAAAAATAAATGTTTTGTTACTGCATTTCTCTCTGAGAGGTTTTCAAAATCCTTCCAGTCAGTACATGAGATAGGATACATATTGTCGGGGATAAGTTGTTAAAGTGAATTTGAAATGTGCTTCTCAAAATATCGTTTACACATTTACCAGATGGTAAAATAAACATGTAAATTGTTATCGAGTATACACCAACTTTATACTACAATTTTACCCACTGTAGAAATGGTGTAAAAATGTTGAATATAGTGTTACTTGTTCATTTAATAGTTTATTAACATTTTAAATACATTTGGAGAATAGGTTTACTTTCAAAGAAAAAAAAATACTTACAAAAGCAGCATTTTAAGCCATTAATCAGGCCAAATTAATGTACTGACTTCTACATTTATAATTTACTTTATCAATAATATAATTAACATAATTATAGTTGGTTTCTACGTATTTGCATATGCATAGAGGTTGCATATGCTTAATGGTATGGGTTTTTAAAAGACAAATCTAAGTTGAACAAAGGAATTTTAAGAAGTATAGTTACCAACATCTCAGTTAAATGATGTGTGTTTTGGGGTTGTCCTGTGGAGACTTAGGGTTTGGGTTCAATGGTCATTGTGGGTCCCCTTCAGCTGAGGATATTCTATGATTCTGTGATTTGTAAGTAGCTGCTACTAGACCAACAGGTCACTTTGTTACTGGAATTTCCTATTTCAAGACCCACCACACACATTCAGAAATATGAAGATGTGAATACTTTATGTATGACAAAGTAGAAGGCGTGTGCTAACAAACCCTCTCTCAAAGAAGAGAGAAATGCAACTCTTTAGCAGTATGGGGAAATTAAAATCTTCAACTCAAGGAGTAACCCTTGTCCTTCTCTAAAATATGAGCTCCCATGCGTGTAATCACTTACTAATGACCCTGCTAGAAAACAAAGGATTTTGATGGAAGACTGTGGCTTGTACTGGTTATGATTGGTCTCTCCTTTTGTAATTCTATTTCTACCAACCCAGCACATCAATTACACTGTGCTATAGCATTTTCTTTCTCACATTTCAGACTATGCCAGCTTCTTTTTTTAGAAAAATAATAGTTAGATTTAGGATCTTTCCTCACATATGATGACACATATTGACTCAGCATATTCAGACTCTTATGGCCCCAGCAGACTCTGAATTATTTACTCCTTAGAAAAGAGCATATCAACTAGTATATCTAGTCATATATCTAATGACTTCTTTGGTCAATCCACAGTAGGGGTTTGGCTTCTCATACGTCTTGTTGGAATTATTTTTTTCAGAGACTTTTCGCAGCAGCCAAATTCAGTCTGACACCAGCCATAAAGCTCCTGTTTACGATTGCATTGTGGCTTTACTATCATATGCCCTCAGCAAAAAGGTGTTACCACACAAATACAAAATATACATGATTCTCAAAAGTATTAGCACAGATCTAATGCTTAAGAGATAAGTTGACGTTATTAATGGATTCTGGAGGAGCGTGTATATCTAACAAATATCCTCTATTAGTAGGTGCCACAACATAAACTCTTAACCAAAATTATCTTTAAATAATATCACCCCTATACAAGGAGCTAGCAGAAAAGTGGTAGACAATAGACTTTAACAAACCTCTCTGGTTTTCTGACTCATACTAGGAAAACCTGTAATTTGAGATTCAGAGGTCAAAACCTGTTCCACATCAGGTGCTTTATCAGTGCTCCAGAAGAATCTTCCAGCGAAAGCCAATTGCATGTGAGCACATTTAAAACATCCACTTTGAATGTCCTGCTCTACAGAATCACAGAATCATCAAGGTTGTAAGAAACCTTTGGGAACATCTACTGCAACCACTGACCCAGCACCACCATAATCACCCCTAAGCCATATCCCCAAATGCCACATCCAGACTCCCTATGAACATTTCCAAAGAGAACTCCAACACCTCCCTGGAAAACTTATTCCAATGCCTAACCACTCTTTCAGTGAATTTTCCTTTTCCAGTATCTAATCTGAACTTTCCCTGATGCAAAGTAAGGCCATTTCCACTCATTCTTTTGCTTGGGACATGGCAAAAGAGACCAAACACCATCTCACTACCACCTGCTTTCTGGGAGCTGTAGAGAGCAACCTATCTTTCAGATTATTCTCTGCAGGTTAAGTATTTTGCAAAGATAAACAAAAATCTTTGATGATACTAAAAAGACAACAATAATAAGGGTTTCATATGGGAATGAATTATAATTCAACTTCCTGAAATATCCCAGAATCTCTGGGTTAGGTCTGGTTTAGAAATCATTAAGCAGAAACGTAAGTTCAGACTTGAAGAAATAGTCTAAGTGGGATAGGGAGAAGATGGATGTACACAGGCAGGAGGTATTCAATTAGCACACAATTACCAGCATACCACTATTATGAATCAAGGAAAATATGAGGAAGTATAAAAGTCTGATTACCAAAATCCTTTGTGCATTCAAGGCATGCATTGGCTTTGGTGTACACACAGGTACTATAGACTGAAACACTAAACATGAGAGGGAGCTGCCGAAGAAAGCAATGTCTTCAAAGCCTGAGCCATGGAGAACCAAACACCTCTGCCAACTAACTTCGAAGCAGAGCCTGAGCCAACACTTCTGTAAAGACAGGGTGAGCACTGAAAACTTGTAGCATATGCTGCTATTTACATAACTAATTGTAGCATGCACAGTCAAAAAACAGCCTCTAGCTTTAGCATATACATGCAAAATAATTGATTTTATTATGTACAGAAAATTAGAAGCTGTCAGAAACAAAGCCACTAGTAACAGCCGCGAGGAAGAATTTCAAAGTTTCATCGCCTAGATTGCAGAGGCTAGTCTTCACACAGTTGTGAGGTTTACAGCTAGAATATAAATCTAGACAAGATTCAGTGACAGCTGATACCCTATCCAAGCTTTCGGTAAAACTGACATACACACACACCATAGACTGATGGCGGAGACACTCAAGAAAAATATTCCCAGTCTCAGACTAGCTGTGGTTTGTCATTGCAGGCATTGTAATACAAGATAAAACTTTGCAGAGGATATTGCAAATATAATATCAACCTATTCTTACACAAAATAAAAAGGAAGGAAAGTATGAAGGGATGGAATAAAAACACTAGCTTTTATTTTAATCACCAATGAATAATAAGAGGACAGCAAGATGGAGAAAAATACAGAAGAAAAAGCTGCATTACACTGACTATTTTTCTATGGGGAAAAAAAAAATAAAAAAAAAAACCAAAAAACATAAACCTCAGTATTTCTGAGGCAAAACAGAGCATATATGTAAAAAATATACATAATGGTTATGGCTTCCATCACTTAGAAATAATATTATTTGAGACAATATTTAATCCTATAGATTAGTACTATATTGGTTTAACATGACACACTTTTCTTGCAAGTAGAGGGTGGAGAACAATTTTTTACAAGTTTAAAAATTTTTATAAAATAGTAAATTTTAAGTAGGTTATTTTAAGATATCATCTTGCCAGTAACCGTTTTGAAAATGGTGTTAAAATTCTAATTTTTTTTTTTAGTAAAAAAGCTATTACAAATCAAAGTTAGATCAGCAGAGGCCCCATAAATTGTGATGCAACACCCATAAAAATAGGACTTCACCTGTTACATGCTGCTGAAGAAAGAACTCAGAAATGGCCGCTGATTATACAACTACAAATGCTAAAAGTGTTTTACATTTTAAATTCTTACAAAACATGTCATGTTAAATGTTTTATATTAGGTAAACCCTGCACAATCACAAGAAAATGTATGTAAATATAAATTTAGAAGTTTGGGTACAAAAGAAAGCAGCATGGATCTCCTCCTCTTCACTAATCCTGAGCAAGGCTTTCCTGGTTTAAGCCTCCTCCACAGGAGCTGCAGGAGAAAGCACTCATCTGCATGCTCTGGTTCTAAACACATCAAGCCATGGAAGAGCCAGTGAAGTGCTCCCCAGTAAGGAAAAGGATGGTGAAGAGAAAAGCAAGGTCTGGAGCTCCTGGGAAGTTTGGAGATCTAGCAGGGGAAGAGACCAGAGGCTATCTGGGGACTACTGGTGTACGTGCATCAGCTTGGAGCCCTGCTGCTTTGCTAGCCAGGAATTCAGCAATCGCATGCATTATCCTAAACAACTCTGGGAGAGCAGGTTTTGGGTTAGAGATAAACCCATCTCCTACCTGCCTGTGAAAGGGATCACCAGCTTCCTGCTGTCCTGCCCTTGCACCCACCAGCCTGGCAGCCTTTCCCATGCAATAGCACCATCACCATCCAAGTGACTTCAGAGAGCTGAGCTGACAGCAAAACAACCCTCGTGAAAAGGGTTGAGTACACAGAACTACACTTGAAATCTCCTAGATCTTTATCCTGAGGCAACTGTAGATATTAAAACAAAGTCAAAATTAAATATAGCTACTGTTTAGCACATTGTGTATTTAGCACAGGCATTGCCCTTGTCCCTCTATAACTGGGAAATGTGACCGCAGTGACAGAACTGCATTTCAATTACCAGGAGGAAAAAAACCACCCCAAAACCCACAACAGAGAGTACTGCCAAAGCAGAAGAGACTTGGGCCCTGATCCTACAAAGACTTATGTACACATATACATCAAACTTTACACTGTAACAGGACAATCATTTGTATTGCTTCTCCAGTTACAATGTATTTGGAAAATAAACATATACCAGTAATGGACTACTTTAGGATTTGGCCTTTTAGGTTAAATCTGACTAAATGGTCTAGAGGACAATACAGTCCTGAAGAAATCTTACATGCCATTAAAATAAATTATGTTAATTTTTATAGGCCTGCATTGTATTTCTGCCATTACATTTCACATTACTTTAGTTTACATCTGCTTATACAAATGAATCCATTTGCCTTTTAAAAAAACACGATTTAAAAATATTTTTATTTATATAGTGATGAGAAAGAAGTTATAAGTGAACAGTATATGGAAATACAGCAACTGAAACACTGAAATATTTAAAAATACAATACCAAATGTTAACATCAGAGGGTTTTTTAGTATTTAACACAAAGGAAAAAATGAGCTACACGAGATAACACTTCAAAGAAGGTGAAAAGGATCTGGGCATTACAAAATCCCAAACACTTATAAGAAGAATTGAAATATCTGGTTAACTCCTTTCCATTCAATTTCTGAACAATACTTTTATATTAAAAGAATATAGCTGGCCTAAATATTGCCCCCCCCCCCCCGAAAGGGGGCAAGTTCTTGTATTACACACACCAAACAAATTGCTTTTAATTCAATCATTAAGATAATTAAATCATCTGAATCAACCTTGACAATAAGCAGAAAGGAAGCCTCAATTATTCTCACAATCTAAACACTGAAAAACAAAAATGTAAGTACAGTAAGATATCCATCGATGTTTTCATAATTATTTTACCACTGGAGAAACAAATTTGTTTATCAGTTTCTATATCAGTTAGTACTTGGTCCTATTCTTCCCATGAAGCAGCACCTGCTTTGGATAGTATCTGAAGCACAAGAGGAGACAATCAGATTGTTTCAATACAAAGGAGTATTGAACCACTGTAGCCCGCGAAATGACATAACTATACACCAGCTGAGGATTTAATCCATGCTATTCTGACCCTAACTCTGCAACAAATGCCATCCTCAATGCATAACTGAAATAACTGCTTGATGATGTGCCCAAGAATAAAACTGCAAAAAGTGTGAAAGTCATTTAGAGCCATAAGCGCTGGAGATTTCTCAGTAAGATTTTCATGATTTCTAAACACAGGTGACTAAACCACTTGGAGATTTTTGAAAAATGTCCCTGCCCTCATCACTTATGCACAATAGGTTCCATAGGAAAGTCAGGAACTGACAACAGAAAGCAAAGTCTTTTACCTCTTCTTCAATACCCTGCATCTAATTCAAGGGAAAGGTTCCTTCTCCCAACTGTAAGAGTAAACTGAGCTTCCAGGAGAGAGAGCTTACACAAAGCTTAAAGTAACACCTATGTACAACCCCTCATGCTATAGAAGTACAGTGGGAAAGCAGTGGGAATGTGGGGAGAGGAGAGATGCCTCGAGGGTTTGCCCAGGGGGGATGCAGCGTGAGGAGCGGTTCCTTCTCTGTGTCATTGCACCACAGATCTCAGTGATGTGCAGGAGCCGATCGCAGAGCAAGAGGCAAGACAGGAGGTGCTCCTGCCAGGCCCTCGAGTGGACGTCCCAGACAATGCAGGATGAGCCAGAACTTTCCCCAGGGCCAGAGGAATATCCACCATATTTCTGCAGTGTCTCCAGCAGGAGATCTGAGACTGAAGGGTGAGAGAGCAACGCTGATATTTTGAGTTGGAAGTCAAAAATGTGACAGCAAACATTTCCACAAAGGGAAATGAGCTTTAATCAGGGTGTTGATCAATCATAAAATACATTTTTCAGCTTACATTTATGATTTTGGTTTAATTCTTAGTGGGTGGGTGGGTGTCTTCGTCTAAACTAGGACACCTTTCAGCAGTAAAAAATTTCTCTCAACTCGAAATATCCGTGTTGCTCTTTCACCCTTCAGTCCCAGACCATTATCTGCTTTCTGGATAAACAAAAGCAGCCAATGTTTAATTAAATATCATTAAAGAAAGAAGCTTACTTACAAAACTGAATTCCAGAGCATGGCCCACAGAAATTGACATGACTTTTAGAAAGTTTAATTTATGTGCCAGTGCCATCAGTTAAAAAAACTATTACCCAAACAGCCAAAAAAATTATATTTCAAATGACTGGAGTTGGAGCTTGGATGATGTGCTTTGGTAATTCATCAATGTTTCTGCTATAATAAAAAAAAATCAAATTATTAAGTGTATCCTAAATCAGTCAGTCACTTCAAGGTACACGACTATCACAATTATTGAAAAAGGCCTTGATCCTGAAAACATTTATGTCTGTGAATTTTTAGACAAGTGAATAGTCTTTGTAGGACTGACCTCTTACTTTACGTTGTTCACACATATGAACTTGTATGCACGATCAGAGACTAAGGCAGAAATACACATTTACAAGCTATCAACATTTTACCTAAAATGTCTCTTAAAACGGATTCAAAGTCATTACCAGCTGTTTCTTATTTAAAGCTTAATATCCGTGTAATATTATAGACAGTTTTACACAGAAGCATCTGAAGTTTTTCATCCTTTTTGCCTTTGGTTTCAAAAAAAAAAAAAATTGGCCTAAAAAGTCATCTTAAGACCAAGGAGATCATCCATACTCATATCAGCCCCTTAGAATTAGAAACACTCCAACTATGACAAATCACAGTGATAGCATGAATAAAACATCACAGGTTTTATTGTGTAATATATTTTATAAGGTTGAAAGTTACATCTAATCAGCAATGGCAGCCTTGTATTCTAATGGATTCATAATTATTCTACATCCAAGATGCAAAATATTACATATGTTCAAAAATTTAAGAGTTAAATATATATATATTTCAAACAATATCTGTTTTTTTCGGACATACATATTTGAACAAACAGGCAGCTTTCAAGGGACCATGCTCTGAAAAAAGCGATGCTTTTGTTTTCATTTCCAGATTAATATGCGTTCTGATAAAAGCATGAAATGTTACCAGTGAGCTGTGTGGCTCTCTAGACCTACCACAAATATATTATCTGGAAAGAGCTGGGTACTGAATGCAAACAGTCTGCTGCCTTCCCTCTACTTATCACTCTGCTATTTCAATATATTTTCCTTTGACTTTGCCCCCGTGTCTTAGCAAGTGACACATTCCCTACTGAAAACCACATTTATGACAAGTTTTAATACTTGAAATGAAAACTTGTGTCCATTCTGCACAGAAAGTACCTGGAAAGTGTGTTTTCATGCAAAATCCTTTCTTTCTGCTTTTCCCAATATACACACGTTCTTTTTTTGTATCACAGAGATTTTAAAATTGTCCTGTGCAATTTAAATAAGATTTCCAAAAACAGTAACCTTTTTACAGGGAAAAATCAGAGTATTTCCAGTTGACAAAGTAATTTGTGAGGGACATGCAAAGCACCTGAAAAAACAGACTGCAATGAAAACCATTTTAACTATAGCAACAGCACTCACTGCATAATGTTAAAAGGAAAATTATGCAATTAGGTCTCTTATCAGATTTAGGAAAATTCAGATTATGCCATTTGGAGGAATGAAAAAGAAAAATCATTGTTCTCCACATCTCCCTTGAGCTCTACCTAGGGGAGGGGAGTGATGACCAGACAGTGAAAATTAAGAAGAACGTGTCCCACCTTACGCCTATTCTGCCAATCTGTCGCAGTTGTTCTTCTAGCTCCATAGGTTTACATGATTTTCTTCCCTAATTTTTTTTCTTTTTTTTTTTTTTTCTTAATGCTGACAAGTAATACAAGACAGATTCTTGCCTTCTTAGGATCTTGCAATCTAGTTTAGACATAGCACGTCAAGTGGTGATGAAAGAAGGTTAGGGTGGGTTTGAAAAGATGAGGATTCCAACAGTAAACGATGCAGAGACATCAGTTTGGTAATGTACACATGTTTTGCATGATTCATTGGACCAAAATGGCCAAAGGAACTTAAAAAGCTGTCAAAGGCATCTTTACCTCTGACCTACCTAGTCATCCATCTGCTTCCTCATACTGTCAATCAAAACCCTTCCATCCTTATCACTATTCTATTACACACATTTTCCACAACCATTTTTCCTCCAGCTCTTAAAAAATATCTTAGCAAACATTTCAATCAGTCATTAAAAACCTTGTTAAAATATGCAATGTGTCATCAAATATGCATAGCGTACTCGTGCAAAATCTGTAGAGCGTAAATCACTGTATTACATTTGATATAGTATTAATGTGAAACATCATAGAAAGTATTACCAATAGGAACTTCGAATTACTTTCTACAGATTGAAGCTTGATTTTGTGTTATATTAAATAAAGGAAGGGCAATTGAATAGATTACTTTACACAACAATTAAATTAAAACCCATTCAGCATGCCTAGAAAAATAATACAAACTACACATAAAATTCATGCAATTAATTGCTGTTCTAACAAATTCATACACGGGGGTTTGCTTCAATTTAAATGCACTGGGTCAAAACCCGCGCATTCACTCCTCAGTGAATGCAAACACTTTAACGGGTTGGTAAACATATGTTTAGCAGATATACAGGTGCATCTCTAAAAATAATATTCTAAAAAATTGTAATAGTAATAAAGTGACCTACCGACAGGAAATAGCCTGTTTAACTTCTGCAGCCCTTATCTCTTCCAGTCTCTTGCACAAATAGTTATGGAATTATCCTGTCGAAATAGTTAGGGAATAACATCAACCACTCACGCACAGGAAAGAATTTTGTTCAGACCTGTCACACGTTACGTATTTATTCCAGACCCGGTGGATAACCCCCGCTAAATAAAACCTGGCGGAACCTCCGTGAGGAGCGGTCTGCCCGGGGTGACTGCCCGGCGGGCAGCAGCCCCGGCCCCGCGGCGGCAGAGGGGAGGCGGGCGGGGCACGCCGCGGTGCCTCGGGCCGCTCCCTTTGCCCTCTCGGGGGGCAGCGCTGAAGGACTGGCAGCGGCGGGGGGAGAAGAGGGCGGCTTTTGCTGACCGAGAGCGGGGAAGGATGGCCGGGAACGTGCCATGGGTTATTTAGGGCGCGGGAAGCCCCGGGGAGGGCGCCGGGGCAGCCCCTCACGGCGCCGCTGAGGGGGCAGCCGGGGCCCGCGGGAGGCGGAGAGGTGCGGGCCCTGCGCGGGGGGACGCGTGCGGCGCCCCGGCCCCCGCCGCTCGGGAACAGGCGGCTGGGGAAAGGCGCGCACCGCCCGCGCTTCTCCGAGGGGCGGACCCGGGGGACACTGCCCCCACGGCCCCTCTCCGGGTGGGGTCCCGGGGCAGGGCCTTGGGCCCGACGGCACCGCGGGGCTGGCACCGCTCCCAGCGGCCGGCACAGGTCGGCCGCCGTGCGGCCCCACGGGAGGCGCTGGGTGCGCGGGGCCCCGCACTTTGGCGGGGGTGGAGGGGACGGAACGTCATTGGGGTGCTCAGGTGCCCCCGTCAACACCGCGGCAGGACAGAATACCTCTGACGGCTCCACACCGCGAAATCAAGAGTAAACCCGGCCTGTTACCCCGTGCGGACTCGGTCCACGCAGATGCCGGGCCAGCGCCTGTCCTAAAGCCCACAGGTGGTTGTCTCTAAAGGGGACAGAGTCCCGGGAAGGTCGCAGAGGGAGAGGTGGTGCTGCAGGAGTGGGGCTCCGCTCCCGCACACAGGGCAAGCTGCTCCCCCGAAAGGGCGCCTGCCTTGGGGGCACTGAGGGGCTCCGCCAGCGCAGCCCCCGCCCTGGGAAGGCAGGGGAGGCTGCGGGCGGGCAGCGTTGCGTCCCTCGCCTCTGCTCCGCCAGCGATGGCACCCCCCGCCCCGCGCCAGGCACCTCTCCCGCCTGCAGAGTGCTGTCAGGGTTTCTAGGCGTCAAACACTGGGATAATTATAAACCTCTCAAAACCGACGGGGTTTCATCTCCCTCTTTCACCGACTGCAAACCTCCACGCTCGGCCACGCGGTGTAAGAACGGTCCCCTACGCTCTTCCACCCCCCAAAAAAAGGACAAACGCGGGGCAAGCGGACCAGCTCCGACAGGGAGAGCAGCGGCGGGACTCCCGCTCCAGAGCCTCGCCGCGGGCCGAGAGCGGGCGAGCCCGCCAGCCTCTTCCCCTTGGGCCCACCCGATCCCTTACTTGCAAATCGGCGAAGTGCTTTTTCCAACACGACGTTAACGTTTTGCCAGGTTTATTTTACTTGTTATACACAGACGATACAAACGGGCAAAAACCGAAACATTTCTCAATGGAGCATGTACTGGTATAAATTATTCAGTTCCACAGACGTAACAGAACAAATATAAAAATCACAACATTCGATTTACAGAAGAGTCAAAAATATACACACGTTTATGACCCTGAATTTCTATTAGGAAATTTCCCCGTCGAGTGTAATCTAGACTGAGTATTTAGCCTGATGCATATTTCAGTTCATAATTGGTTTTCTTTCTTCCATATAAAAATGCGTTAATTTTATAGATTTGCTACTCAAAATTCGAAGACTTATTATTCTGCTTCGCCGGGGCGGGGGGGAGTCCTGGAGGGATAATTACTTCTCTTTCAACAGTATAATAAGAGGTTTACAAGAAAGAATTATCACTCTTACTTTCGATGTGTATTTGATTCCCCAGGAAGTCAGATCTCGGTTAGCTACTTTATGAAAAAGTCAATTCCAAAACTAAATGCAGTAAAATATACAACTCACAACTCATCTTCACTGGACTACACTATGGTTACCAACAATTCAGTCGTCTATATCTTTTTTTCTTTTTTTTTTTTTTTCTTTTTAGATTATTCATTACAAAGATTTACAGCAATATAAAGAAAGAGGGGGGAACTGCAAAGAAATTTGAAAATAGTTTGTTAGCATATTTGGCACCTGCGGGGACCAGTAATGGATTTGGCACTTGGGGGCAGGGGAAGGGGGATTCCACAAAAATAATAATATTGCTGATCTCGAGTTATTCCTTTCAAAGAAAAATAAGAGGCAGTTAATTTTGGTTCCAGAAGGCGTTGTGCTCCTTTAATCGACTTGCCTATGAGACGTATTTCTGTTCTTTTGAAGGGAAAGCTGAGCTATTCCTTAGCTGTGTTAGCCCAGGGCACCACGTAATTATTTCATGCGAGGAATTGGAGAGAAAGTGATAAACCCATTACCCGCTGCTACAGCTATGGACCACTGACATTTCCAGAGGCATTTAGGAAGTGTTTACCTGGGGAGGGGCATGAGGAAGAGGGAGCAAAGAGCGGGAAGTGGGGTAAAGAAATTTAAACAGAATCTAAGTTTTGTGACTTAACAATGAAAACAAAACAAAAAAAAATCCAAACAAATAATAAATAAACCGAACCAAATAAAAGTAATCTGTTACAATAAAATAAATACTATGTACAGGCATTTCACAGGCTGTTTTCCCCACTATTACTGTTTCCCCTAGAATCCATCCGTGGTAAAAGGAAGGAAGCGCTGTACGGTTTGAGAGTCTAAGCATCCTACTGATCAGTGGGTTTCGGTGCGGCAGTGCCCCCCGCGCCCCCGGGGCGCCGCCGGACCGGGCCGGGCCGGGCGGGGAGCGGGGCGGGGAGGCGGCGGCGGCCGCGGCCGCGGCTCAGCCTGCCTGCCTGCCTCTCTGCCGGGCCGGGCCGGGCCGGGGCACGGATGGGGCAGCTAGGGGCGGGGGTCAGTGCGCTAACGCGGAGGAGTTATTGTGCAAAAGGACGGCGGGCCGGCGGCCGCGCCTAGCTGTGCGAGTAGAAGCCGTAATAGCCGATGTCCTTGGCGCAGGTCTTTTCGCAGTCCCGCTGGGTAAGCACCTCGCTCTTGAGGGGCGAGGAGCTCTCGGACACCGGGGTGTCCGAGGGGGAGATCCGCCTCCTTTTGGCCTGCTCGTAAATCCCAGAATCGGAGGAGTCGATGGACTTAATGGACGACGGTGTCTCGATCCAGCTGGAGTCGGACAAATCTTTGGGCTTGGAGTCCTCGGCGCCCGGCAAAGGGGACCGCTCGGGGGCCAGGCTCTCCGCCTCCTCCCCCAGGTAGGGGTTGCCGGCGGCCATGCGCGCCGCCGCCGCACTGTTGGGCCAGCAGGAGAGCACGGAGCCCGACTTGCTGCAGTACTGCGGGGGGCTGCGGGCCCCCCAGCCCGAGGGGTCTGCGTAGTAGCCCAGCGGCCGCCCGGCGCAGCCGGCCGCCTGCAGCGGCAGCGCCTTGACGCCCGCGGCCGCGTAGGACAGCAGCGTGGCCGCGTTGCCGGCGAAGTCGGTGGCCGTGTCGTAGGCGGAGGCGGCGAAGTCGAGGCGGTTGTTGGCGGGGGCGACGAACCAGCGCTGCGGCGAGGGGGCCCCCGGGTCCTCGGCTTGCTGTGGGGAGAGCAGCCCGTTGGTGTGGGGCACGCTGCGGTCGGCGCCGGGCCCCGGGCCGGCTCCTGCCCCGGGGTGGAAGCGGGACTTGGCGTAGTTACTCACGAACTGGTCCTGGAGGAAGGAGCCGGCCATGGCGTAGCGGGCTCCGGGCACGATCTGCGAGCGGGGCGAATCGTTGGGGGAAGGCGTCAGCCGGTCCATGTCGCAGCCCGTGTAGATCCTGCCCAAGAGAAGGGGAGAGAGCTGGGTGTCCGCCGCAGCCCTGCGCCCTCCTCGGCGCGGCACCCGGCCGAACGCGGCCCTCGGGGGACGAACGGGACGGGACGGCGCCGTCCCAGCGCGCTCCGGCCCGGCCCGGGAGCCTGCGCTCCTCTCCGGGCTCGGCCTCCGGCATCAGCAGAGCCGAGGGCCTTTAACGGGGAAGAGGAAAGATGGGGGCAAGCATGGAGAACAAACGTTTAGGAACAGGTTGGCCATTCCTTGACGGGGCTGAGATCCCCCTCTCCGGTCCGAACCCACAACCCAAAGGCGTGGAATCCCACGCGGTGACACGCTGACCGGTCCCACCACATGCGCAACAGGCAGCCCGGTCATTTGCCGAGAACAGCGTGAGTGGCAGACTACGGAATTCTATCGGCTGTTTAACACTTATTATTGGGAGTCACAGACGAACCATCAACATTTTACTGAGTTTAAATTAAGCTAATCTTTAAACACCTACTGTAGGAAATGTAAAGCCAGACACTTCCAGTGTTCCCTGCTTGGCCTATATATAATTCTCCCATGCTGGGCTGCAATTTGCGATTATAAAAACTTTAATGGATGAATAACTACTATCTGTATTTAATTCAGGCTAAAACTGTGCTTTAATTAACCCTCCACGCCTCCTGGAATTTCTTATCCAAAATAAACTTGGCCCTTAAACAAATTCAACGTGCTAGACAACATTGAATCTTCCCCCTCCCCCCGTCTCCTTTCAAGTGACGCCCTATAAAGTTTTTTTCCTAACAAAAAGAGGAAAGCAATTTTGGCTGAGGCCGAAGGCCACGCAGCCTTTCTCAAGGCCGCACATACTCTCGCAGAGCTCCCGGAGAGCGGGCAGGCTCGGCTGCCGCCCTCCGTGGCACCGGGGACCGCCGCTGCCCTCCCGGTGGCAGACCTGCTCCCCGCCACAGCCTCGGCGACCCCCGCGAGAGAGCGACCGCACCACAAGCTGCTCCCTGGGGAGAGCTGCAGCTCGGCCCCTTGTCCCTGTCGAGCTAGTTCAGCTCTCGGCGTCGTTTCCACCCTTGTCCTGAAAGCCTGCTGCTGGTGGCTTGCTGGACCGCGGTCCAGCGGGGAGGCTGAAGCAGGCGCTTAAGATACCCACGGGATGAGTGAGGCGCTCGAGGCCAACTGAGGCCGCTCCCCGCCACAGTTTAGAGAGGAAAAAGGTTTTCCTCCTCAAAGCCCGTCCCACAGACCAGAGCTTGCAGCGGGATAGGCGGCATCCCTGACGTCTGTTCCTCCGGGTGTTTGGGCAGCCCTGCGGCCGCCGCCTCCCGCTGCCCCAAGCTGGACAGGGTGATGCCGGGCGGGTCGTACCCCCGGCCAGGGGAAGCCTGCCTACAGGGCCTGCAGGCCGGGACACCCCATTTTTGTCCCGAGGGCCGCGAAAGGCGGCGGCGGGGGCCGAGTGCTGATGCCAGCCCGGAGCCGCAGTCGGAGGGGCACCAGCCGCCTGTGGCGCGGGCGTCAAGGCCGGAGGGGTCAGACCGCTGGGAATGCCTCGGAGGAGGACGGACAGAGACAGAACAGGGACAAACCGCGATTAAAACTTCAGAGGCTTTAGCTCCACCCAGAAGGGAGAAGAGGAGGAAAAAAAATTCAACCCCGGCGAAGAATAGTACGAGACGAAGACATTTCCCTCCGGATCCCGGCTCTGCGGACCTCGGAATGATGCAGACCCGGCGGGTTGCCCAGGACTGAGCCCCTGCTGCTCGGGTGCTTCTTTCGGAGCCCTTACGCGCAAGTGAAACGGAAGCTTGGAAAGAGGCGCCAAGATACGTGCCGGGAAAAACCAACAACAAAACCGCCGCAAGTGCCAAAGCGAGATGCGGACTCGGTGCGGGCACCGGTGCCCCAGAGGCGAAAAGCGACCTCAGGGATGCGCAGGGCCTCGCCACAGGGACAGCCCCTGTGCGGGAGCGGGCGTGTGCTTCCCTCCCGGAGGGCTCTGGAAAAGGCTGACATTACACATTTCGGTGTGAAATGAGCCAGCCCTCATCCTAAATCTCCCCACTTTGACATGTGTGTGCAGCCGGCAGAAGGGTAGTAAAAATCCGGTTTACTTACGTGTCATAATTGTCTCGGAATCCTTTTGCGAAAGGGTTGTGATCTATTTTCAGCTGTGTGATCTAGGGAAAGAGAGGAGCAGAGCACACGTTGTGAATGCCTGAAAAATATACCCCACTGCAGCCAACACGTTGTTAAAGGATCAAGCTTTACTCTAGTCAATCATACTGCCTTTAAACCGTGAAAAAATAAGCTCTGGTGTGGTTATTGACATCACAGTCTAATTTTAAGATTTACGTTGTTGTAAAAATACGAAAAGAATCAATATTTAACCCCATATTTTGAGACGTGTTCAGCATTCCTAGCGCATGGGTAAGAATATACTGAAATCCAGAAATTAGGGAAAACGTACCGCAGTACGGTAACTAAGAGTTTGCATTTGCATCGAGCAAAATAATTAAAGCGAGAATGTGGACTGAACATATGTCATTTGAAAAGGGGGCACCAGTCTGTAGCAAAGCCAGACCACTCCGAAACGCATCCAGCCATTAACGAGCTTTTAATTTGAGGAAGTTGCTCCGTCACCCCCGGCGCAATCAATGAGGATGTTAATTGATCTTTGCAGATTTAAAGCTTAAGCTAACAGCTTAACAGCTAACTAAGCTGTTTCCGACTGGGAGATAAACGCCGCGGGCCAGCGCCCGGCCCCGGGCTGAGGGACAGCATCGCGCCCGTCCTGGCGGGGAGGGCGATGCCGCTGCGGTCGCCCGGAGGGGGCTCCTGAGGCGAAGGCGGCCCGAGCGGCTGCGGCCGCCCTCGGGATGGCCAGGGAGGAGGGATGGCACAAAGAGGGGAACAGGGAGCCCCATCTCCCGGCGCCGGAGACCCGGGGGAGGGTGGGCAGCAGGCGGGCCGTCCCTGGTGAGCTGCCTTGCGGGGAGCGAGGGGACCGCGAGGGGAATAAACCAGGGAGCTCTTTACATCGGTGTTTTGGTAGGCGGTGACGGCAATGAACTGCGTCTCGGGAAATGTGAACGTCTGCACTCTGCCCGGCTGGTTGGTGTCCTCCGTCCCGTCTTCGTTCACCTCCACGACATGCAAGCGAGGTTGGTACTTGTGAAGGGACTGCAAAACCACCATCTGTCGGGCACGGCAAAAGGAGGGAGGAGGACGCGGGGAGAAAAGAAGAAATTAGAGCGAGAAGAACGAGGAGAGCGATGCCCGCTGGCCGCCGCCTCCCCGGGACGATTGCGGACTTCCCCGGCCGCACCGGACAGCGGTGTCAGCTTGGGCAACGCGCTCAGGGCCGACGAGGCCCGTGGCAAAATAAATGGGAGGACTTTCTCATCACCACCCCCCTTTTATTTTCACCTAACGACAGGATCTAAACGAATAAATAAATAAATAAATAAATACACGTCCTTTTGGAAACGGTAGGATTTTAACTGAAGAAATAAAAATAATTCTGGCAGCGTCTGCGTTCCCCCACTGACCTGCCCGTTGTTGTTTGATGCTCCTTTATTGTTTGTAAGTTTTAGTTTCCCAAAGGAGATTTCCTGACGCATCCAGTGGGCTCCCGTGTTGGGGGAGTCGGGATGCATATACACCCGGTTTCCTAAGCAAAACAACAAAAAACACAACCACATCACAGTTCTCGCCTGTACCCCGGTTCTGTCACTACATTCGCACACGAGGGTGAAGAACCCCGTTAAGTGGCCAATATTTTACTGCCAAAACTCCTTTCATTTTAAACGAAAAGGATTAAAACAGCTTTTTCGGATCACCTTTTACTTTATCCTCCACCCTCCTTTTTTATTTTTTATTTTTTTTTTTTTTTAATAAAAACATCGTTGGCCCATTTGCGTTTAAGAAGTCGCCAGAGACAGTCCGCAAAAGCATTAATTAATCATTGTCACCTACATATGTGTCGGGAAAAGTGTTAATTGGAGGAACTTGCCTTGTACATTGGTGTCCGCCTTGCCGCAAGGAACCCATTTGCCTCCCTGAAATCTCCAGTGATTGGGATCCGCCAAAATTACATCCACAAAAATATTGTAGTGAGCCGTAGGGTCGAGACCAGAAATATTAAAGCTTAGGAAAGGGAACATGCGCCTATATATATAAAAAAAAAAAAAAAAGAAAAAAAAAAGAAAAAAGAAAAAAAGAAAAAAAAAAAAAGAAAAAAGAAAAGGGGAGAAAAAAAGAAAAAGAAAGGGAAGAAGGAAAGCAAGCCACCGGCAGCGGCAGGCACACGCGGAGCAACCAGCCGTTGTGCTTTATCCTCACGGCTCCCGATAGCGACCGGGAAATAAAAATCAAAAGAAACCCCCTCCCCGGAGCGCCGAGCTTTCCGCGGGAAAGGGATGAGGGCAGCGGGCGCGGGAACTTGCGGGGAGGCAGAAAGGGCTGCCCCAGCGGGGACCGGATCCGGCGGGGACCGACTCCGGGGGGACCCGCACCGGAGCTCCAGGCGATCAGGGCAGGGGCCCCGGTGACGAGGGGACGGCTCCGCCGGAGCGGCGGAGGCTTCGGGCGGCTCCCCCGGCGAAGTCCGCGGCTCAGCCCCGACACCCAGAAAGGTCCGCGCGGTGGCTTACCTTCCCTGCTTCGTGATGATCATCTCCGTCTGGTGCCGGTGAAATTTCAGCCAGAGTGGCCTGTTGCACAGGTAGACCTGAGCCTTGCCGGGAACCAGCCCCGGCTGGGTGGAGGAGAACTGGTAGAAAGGTGCCCCTTGATAGGAATGGCCATACTGCTGGGGGTACGGGTAGCCCGCCGTGGGGTAGCCTTGCGGAGAAGAGTTGGACAGGAGGCTGTTATAAGCTCCGTTGGTGATCACAGGATGATGAGCCATGTAGCGGCTGGGGCTGGCGATGGAGAAGGCTGGGTGTGCAGGTCCATGCTGGCTGGGATAAGGGAACATGGTACTAGGAGCAGAGGCAGCAGACTGGGGCTGGCTGGACTGAGAGAGCAGATAGCGATCTGCAGCAGATCCATCGAAACTGTGACGAAGCTCAGAGACCCCGTCCAAGACGGGAGAGAGTTTATTTCTCTGGACGTCCCCTGGTGTGTCCTTGGAGTCAGGAAAATTGTCTGTATCTGACTGATTCGTCATCCCCCTGGTAATTTTTTTCAAAGGTGAACTTCTCTCCAGGTTGTCAGTGGTCGAGATAATGGGATGATCATGCAAGGCAAGCTCAGATCCGCCTGCATGTGGGTAACTGCTGCTCACATTGAGAAATTTCTTGGAGAGCATGATAGAGGGAGAAAGACAATGCTCCAGCTGCATAGCTCTAGCACCACAGTAATAACCCTTCAGTCCCTGGATCTGAAAGGGCTTCCTAGTATCAGAAGCTAGACATCCTGGGACCCACACTAGGCAGAAAGCACTTCATCTACCAAATGCTTCCAAACGTTTGATTTACTTTTTTTTTTTTTTTTTTTTTTTTTTTTTTTTTTTTCCTCCCTTCCCAGGGAGAAGAGATTGGCCAATTGACACTATGCAGCAATCAGGAAAGACTCACTTTTGATCTTGCTGCTTGTGGAGAGGATGAAACGGCTTCTGCCATTGGTTAACCGCTGACAGTAATTTAATTAGATAGACATTAATTAGGATAATCACCTGGCTCCTGGTCGCGACGATCATGGCAAATTGAAGGAGATGATTTTATTGTGAGATAGAAGGAAGGGAAAGGGGGAAGGGAAGAGTATGTTTGCTGTGAGAGCTCATTATTATGTGACCTTTCTAGCTTTTTTTAATTTTTTTTTTTTTGACTACGGCTGGAAAATAAATCCGAACCTTACGATTTCCCAAATATTGCGTGCGTGTACCCCACCTTTGTGCGTCAGGGAGGAGAGCGGATCCTGGGCGCTTTGGGGAGCGATTGCTAGGGGAGCGCGGGGCTGGGCGGCCGCTGCCCTCAGCTCACCCCCGCGGTTTGTCCCCAGCGGGGCGCAGTCCCTCTCCCCCAGCTCTTCTGAGCGATCCCCGGCGCATCGCCCCCACCCTTCCCACCCGTGCCTGTTTCGCGGGGGAAAATCCACCCTCCGTCCCCGCTGACAGCGGCCGCGTATCATCTCTTTTAACTTCTGAAATAATCATAAGCCCCGCAGCCGAAGTGCCCTAATGTATTTGCCGCGATGTTTACGGGTTCTTTAGTAAGTAAATATTTTATCTGGGAGCCGTAATGCCGAAGATTACCAGCAAAACAGCGTGGAAGGCGTCCACCTCCCCATCCGTCTCCGGATTTCTTTCCTGTCGGTGCCTGCTTTCCCTCAGTGACTCAGTCCCGCGGGCAGCTCTCGGGAGGGGCAGATTTTTGGCAGCACCCTTGCCAGGGGCCGCTGCCCGCCCCGGCCGCGGGGTCGATAGGAGCTGAGAAACCCAAACCACGATGATGCTGCGGCAGGAGCCGCCGGCACCCTCTGCCCGGGGGGGTCTCCGCGGGAGCCGCGGGCCGAGCTGCGCTCGCAGGCGGGCGGGGGCTGCGGGGACTCCCAGTGACCGGAGGGACCGGCCGGCGAGCCCCGCGCTGTGCCCGGCCGAGCCTCGGGCTATTCAAAGCGGGACCCTCCAGGGCGCGAAGATGCGCCTGAAGGGCTCAGGGGGCCCGCTCGCCACCCCGCCTTTGCCAAGCACCAGTCTTAATTTCTCTTCCTAGGGAAGCCTGCCTGAGAGTTTAAAAGCACGGGGCTTGTTTTACGGTTTTTCGTGTGTTTGGGGTTTGGGTTTTTTTTACCAGGCAGAAGATCTCCTGTTCCATTTTTCTTAGTGTTGTTCCCTTAGTGGTTTGGACTTCAGGTATTTTACAGACTACATCTCTTCCCAGGTGACATCAGCAGCCGGCTTCAAATTTCACTGACAGATAACGCAGTCTGAGCCACCACATAATAAAACCAAACCACCGCATAACTGCCTGAAGCCAGACCGAAACTTTGCAAACTCAAATCCGGAGAAGACTAGAACCAGGATGACTTGTCAGAATGTGTATTTCAATGCTCTCAAATCCCGTGGCCATTTATTTTTCTGTTGCTTAACTGTGAGCTACTTCAGTTATTTGATATTTCATAGATGCCAACGTATACACACTCTCTGCAAGGAAATTATTCTAATAAGACAATTTATGAAGAAAAAAGCAAGCAGTTCACTGTTCTCCTCGAGTGGTTCAGCGCTTGCAACTTTCCATACACCACCTTCTTTCAGTGTTAAGAAAACAGTTTCATTATTATCAGTTCTAACTAATGTTTCCAACACTTATTTCACCAGTGCTCACCCTTCCCTTTCCGTGTTTGCAACAACAGAACGGTAATGGACTTATATAGGCAGGAGATGGACCGAAATGCAGATAAACCCTTGGAAACGCTGCCCTGAATTACAGAGCTACAGCCATATAGATGCGGAGCTGCAATGAATTCAGTGGTATACTGCCAATCACATGGAAGTGCTAATATATGCCAAAAATCTTCAGTGCACAACTCCTAAACTGGTATAATAGGGGGGATATGCAATGGCAGGTGGTGTTACAGAATCGTCATAGAATGGAGTGAGGTTTGCTAATACAATATGCCCGTCCTTCGTGCTGACAGGTGACAAGGGGTCATGCTGCTAATGAAGGTCTGCTCCATTGCGGCTGGAGGCTCAGAAGGTGGCCGCTTGAAAATCTCTTTCTTCCTTCAATATCGTATATGGGCTGCTTCTTTACAGGTTGCGGCATACACACAATTCTTCCAAATCCACTCTGTAGCTCCTAAAGCACTGGACAAAAATAAGGAAGGATGCTCCAAAAACCTGCCCTTTTTATTATTCATGTAATATCTTGGTAAATGGAAAATTGTGCCTCCAAGTTAAACTGAGGAATGAATAGAAAGCAGTGTACCACAGCACAAGCTTATACTACCGGAGATCTGCGTCTCCAACAGACTCCCTTTAGCTACCCTCTGCAAGATGTACATTTGTCAAAATTAATTTAGAATATGTAAGACTCACTGGTTTGTCTCCCTGCTTACACCAGCCTCTCACGCATGTATACACTGCAGCACTGCGCTAGCTCCTCTCCTGTTCTGCAGTGCCATGTTACCCACGACCTGCCAAACTCTGTCTCCCTCGTGGTGTTACACGTGTGTGTGGGAGTAGAGAGCGGCAGGGATGCAGAGTCCCCCTGGCAGACAAGCCCCAGGGCAGGTCCCTCAATCATCTCCTGCCCCATCTCACACCAGGCGTGTGCACCCGGCAACAGTGAGGCCCAAACGCAGCCCTCCTCAACCACCTGCAGGCTTGCAGTGGGAATCTCCCAGAAAGAACTTCCATTTAACTACACGCAGGCAAATATGGTTTGGTATGTCTCCATTTTCCCAGTCTGATATTCCACTGCCTACTGTGGGGGCAGAGGGAAGGCCATAAGGAGGGCAGCTGCAAAAATCTGCATGTTTCCCTCTGAAGTAAGTGCACGCTAAATATACTTTGAGAGAGAGTTAGTCTAAAATAGTAAATTAAAAGGCCTCAATAAGAAATTTCAAACAAAAGAAAAATCTTTGAATGGTAAAGTGTAAGTAAATATGGGCATAAGCTGGAAAATAAGACAATTTTATGGGCTGTTTCCTTAGTATGTAAATAAGAAGTCAATTTTTAAAAAAATATCTTCAACAAGAGATGTAGATAGCTTTGAATTATTTGCCTGCCACTACTGTTATTTTTATTGAAAAAAACCCAAACCAACAATAAAAAAAAACTTCTGCCCAGACAAAGAATCAAATTGGCTAAAGCAACATACAACACTTGAAAAAAAGAACCCTAACAAAAAAATTCCAATCAGTCCCTGCCCAAAACCCAAGTCACTCCCCAAACCCAGGTATTTGGCTTTGCCTGCTTCAAACCAAGCAGTCAAACCACCTGCCTTCCTGTGTCTCCCTCTCCAGTCAGTAAAAATTATTTTAAATGTCATATTCTAGTTGGGACTCTTTCCATTTATTTATATATATGGACAGCTCATGTATGTTCTCTCAGAGGAGGGTGGGTTCATGTAACCTAGAACAGCCTCTGTCACTTTAATGTTTATTCTCAGAATACTGCTATTTATGACACTGCTTGTGAGAGTTCTGTGATTCAGTTATCAGCAACTGAATTAATTTCCTTAAGGTCAGTTTTCTTCTGTAGATACTAGGGTTTGAATAGTATTCAAAGGGAGCTGACAGAGGAATTTTCAACATTTTTGGTCTTCTACATCCTTAGAATTCGGCACTATGATTTTTTGTTTTAATCTCCATGAGAGTAACTGGTAATTAATGGGAGCCAAATTCCAGTAGAGAATTTTTGCTTTCCAAACAATTAATATCTCAGTAGTTTTACAGTGGGGAGAAACAAATGTTTCCTAACACTTTTTCTAGTTTTTTAATTCCCACTGTCCCTTCTCAAAAAAACACTGTCCAGAACTTAAGACAGATTTGTAAATGTATTTTTATTATGTTGCAACAATCAAAATATATATGTACTACTGATTCCCCCCCCCAAATATTAAATGAAAATGTACTACATTTTTTCCCACATGGTGTTCTTGAATGCTTTGGAATCTGTGAGGACCCTGGCATAAAGAAACTGAAGCAAATGCACAATTAGAGACTGAGAGGTGTTATAGTGCTGCACTTACATTGCAAATGAAGTCAGATGTCTCCGTTTAATCAAATAGAGCCTCAACAGTCTCTGTTTTATGAGTATTAGAAACAATAAACAAATATACACAGAAAGTATCACAAATGGTAGATCAGTTATTTAAATACAACTGTATCCAACATAGCAGCTAAACACTGGACAATGTTTGAGGTCATCAGCACATCCACATGCTCTTCTAAATGACGTTTAGGGTCCTGAAACACAAAGGATGCCATGAGAGGAATGACTGAAACAGATCTCTGAAAGATTTCATTTACTTCAAGTCTATTTAAGATGTCTGTGAGTCAATGAACACAGGCCAGTAGTGCTCCTAAATTTTCCACTCTAGGAAGACCTAACAAATGACTGAATTTCCATGAACAAAATTTTATTAATTTCTGCTAACAATTAAGTTGAGCTTGGGTCTAGGAAGTAAATTTCTATCCAGTATATCAAGAGTAACCGTGGCAGCTCTGAGTTAGTTTTAAGGACAACACACAACATGTGAATTTTACTATACATCTCACTAAGGCCAGTATTTTAATCTTAGTCCTGGTACATTGTAATTAATTTTCAGATCTTTGCACAAATGTGTGTTCTAATCCTGCAGAGATTCAAGTATCATCAACAGAGTCTTTGAATAGTTGTGTTGACTACAAGAAAACTAACGTATCTATATCCATAAAACCATGAAACATGAACAATGCCCTGTTCAAATGCTCTTAGGAATTGAATGTTAAGCCTGAGCAGTTTTCTGAAAATACATATCCCCACACACTATTACTCAATTGATGTAGGCATTTGTGGGCATCTGCATGCAACAATAAGATTATTTCTGGTTGAAAATCATACCCATGCACTTCTTCAGTTTCACCACTGATATGAAATAATCTCCAAATACTGCAAAAATATCAGGCATACCTCAAAAAGATGTCTAAACTTTATTACAGTACTAGTGTAGTCATTCTTGTGTGTAAAGAAATGAAAATATAGAAGACAATCATGCATGGGAATTGTAACTTCTTTAAAAGATGGAATTATTGTCAAAATGTAATGAACCCATCTAAATTTATATAAAAGAGTACCACTGAATCGGTATATGCTGCCATTCTCATGTAACTCCTTTTCAAAGACCAGACAGTTCTCCAATATTCTTTCTGTTCATAACAAATTATATACCTAATAACACAATATCCCTATTGTGAGTGGTTGCTTGTTTACAAAGCTTTTTATGTAAATTGAATAAAAAAACCCCACTTGAAAATTACTTCACTGAAGTAATTTTTGATTATTTTTTTTTTTAATTCAAAGAAAACTTAAAAATTTTATCAGGAAAAATATTCTTTCTTTTTGAACAACTGTTTCAAAATAGAGTTTTTTTCCATGTATGCGTAACAACTAGCGAAGCTCAAGTTCTGTTTGAGATGACATCATAACCCTTAAAATACAACCCTTCTTACATATTTTATATGTATATATTTATGTATGTGTAGGTGTGCATAAACTCCATTGTTCTGAATGCTACAGAAATACATGAGTGACTGAACAATAGTGCAGATGTGTTATGACATTGCTGCTAGAAGCTGACACATAAGAGCAATCCAGAATCTTTTAAATTCTTCTACTGCTACTAGCAATACAATAAGTACTGGTTCTTTAAGGACACACTAGATATTTTAAAAGCTATTTCTTGTTTCCATTGCCCTTCTTGAACACAAACTCTTACAAATTTGCTTTGCTCTCCTCCTGCTCACAAGAGTGCATTTCCTCAACCTTTATGTTGAAATCAAATGTAGAAATAGTTTTTTGTTGAGTCTTTAAAAAGACATTATATCCTAACATTGCAAAGGGATGGAGTGAATTGAGTGGGTATTTTTAGTTTCAGCTGTGGTCCTAAACAGCTTTCCTCCAGTACCAATACAAAGGAACTCAGCCTACCTGCCAAGTGTGTCTGAGAGCTAAGCACTGACACTGTGTTCGTGAACTGAAGACGGGTAAGCTGGCTCTTCAGCCACGGTAATGTACAAACACACTGCCTTCACCTCTGTTTCCATGATCACCATTTTTTAAGAGTCTCCACAGTTTGGGTCTCTCTGACACAGACTTGGATATCTTTATGTCTCTTACAAGAAGTTAAAACAAATGAAGAAGGAAAAAGGAAAACTACATTTCAACACTGCTCCTCACTACGTAATAAAAACACAGGTAGAACACGGCTTGCAGATATTCTGTCAATTACCTAAAGTCAAGGGTCCTGTTCCCTGAACAATCTCCAACAAAAATACATTTATTATTTGAAGCATTGAGAATATCATGCACATAGAACTAAAATCACCTATGCACATGTAAAAAATTAGTATTTAGAATGAACGAAGCATATCATTCCACCTCACTCTAATTCATCACACCTCACCTGCTTGCCAACATTTTTTATTGCCAGCTGTTCAGGTGTCATCTTATCTTCTTCTTCAACAGCCTGTGAAAGAAACACAGAAAAGGTCAGTGTTTCAGATTTCGTTTACTTTTTCCCTAAGCCACAGATTCTCAAAATACAATTCTGTTCCTTAAAAAAAAATAGAGAGGGGGAAAAAAAAAAAAAAGAAAAAATCAAACAGCAACACATTTCAGAAAGTCAAAAGAAAAGGTACTTCAGCTTTTCAGCAGACGTGGTTTTAATTACTGAGTTAGTGCAAAAGATCAAGGCAAATACTTATGAATGGTTTTATTGTCAGATATTCACCAAAATGTTGTGAAGCAAAAATCTTAAATGAGTGTTACCAATAATTTAAGATAGTTGAAAACGGTTAAAATAGTAAAACGGAACCAAACCCAACATTATCTATACTGTTTCAACTACTGGAGATTGGATCTCAATAATTTTTTGTCCTGTTTAAAGTAATTTATTTTAATATATTTTGATTTTGTTACATTGCCTTCAAATACGGTGTTTTCATAAAGTTCATCCACTAACTTAACTAGTGAATATAATACTGAATTTTGGTTTTAAGGACTTCTAAGGAGTTAAAAAAATAACACTTGCTAAGAAATACTGACATGATTACTACTCATAGAATGCTTGTTGAGATCTAGTATTTGTAAGAAATATTTCAGTGTGTCACTATTAAAACAGTACAAGTAGCTGTGATTCCTCTTACAACACCAGTAACAAATTTCTTATCTAAACAGAACATTGAATTGGGCCCTGAATGTGTTCTAAATACTTACAACCTATCTACTAGACAGATACAGATAGATAACTTATTTTGCTACAGTGATCATATAGTTCTTGACTGAAGGATTGAAAAATATGACTAACTGCTCATTTTGATCTACAGAAATCTTATGTCCTTGTCACTAATTAAAAATACAAAATCTCTCACATTTCAAAGCAAAGCATCTAACTAAACACTTTGACAAAAGTTTAGGGCAAAAAGTCTAGTGGCAATGCCTGAGGAACTAATCTGGCAACTTCACACAGAAACCATACACAGCTGATTAGTATGAGCTACAGTCATTCTGAACAAAGCTTGTGATAATCAATTCCTTCTGAAATTAGCAATTAATGTCTTCATTTCATAAACACAGATACAGTTATACTATCATTATGGGATATGAATACCTTGTTATAATTCTTAGCTAATTCTAACATCTCCTTCACTACTGTTTCATTGAGTTTGCAATGTTCACTGTAGTCCTGAAGTGTCAAACCTTCCATCCAACTCTTCTTATGCAAATTTAGCAGCATCTGCAAGACAAAACCTCTTTAGAGCATTCACCATAAAAGAATTTCAGACTACTATGAAGATCTCTTTGACAGGCAACCAGTTTATAGTAAGAAGAATATAAAAAAAATAATGATCTTACAATGTCAGTGTTTAAATAGAGGAAATACAATGATCAACTGTTCTACTAGAGTAGAAGACAGATTTGCAAAATCAAACTTCTTGAATCCTAAATATGAAAATGAGGCATGAAAACATGGGTCATATTTACTTTGACAGGAATATGTAGATTCGTTTTCTGTGATTTGTTACTTTTGCTGCAGGTTGAGAATGCACAACTGCCTTGTAGCAGGGCTAAGAGAAAATTGAATACTTTAGCTGCCATATGAAGAACAGTTGAAGCTTTTGGCCTCTGACAACGTTGAAAAATATTTTAATGTCTGGATTAAATTCATAAAGTAGTTACATAGGCTTCACTGATTATCTGATTGGTATGCAAGCAACTTGACAGTTGTGATAAAATAAACCTTGAAAGTGACCAAAGCATGACTTGTGTGCTTTTGCCTCATGCAGAATAAACAAGCATAAAAGCCGTAAGATAAAATGTGCAGAGATTTGATGGTGATAAATGCAGGCACTATTACAAATATTTGAAAGGTTTTACTTGACACTTTCATGTCATCTTGAAAGAGCAAAGGAATAGCTACAACAGCAATTTCTTTATTTTCATAAATAAAGGAAGTGTATTTTGTGGATCTCCTGCACACTCGATGACTGTAGGAGGACCCTTTCAACAAATGGTTTCAGCTTGCCTTCAATTTGTGAACATTTACTAGGTATTTTTGAGAACTGGTATTTCCTGTAATTGCTATCATATGAATAAAAGTACCTGTTTCATCCTATGTAGAGCTTCCAAAGAAACCTGGCTTTGGAACATGTGAACTGAGTTGAAAGTTTGTGTCATAATTTGTGTTAGCAAGATCTTTGCTACTGACAGAAGGAGTCGTAGGCAAACTGCATATGGACAGTTTAGCTAGGCTATCTTGATTTTAAAATTAAGGTTTGGTGTGATGAGCTCCTAATCTAATACATGAAGCATGTACTCTTCTTACTACAGATGGAGATAACAGATCACCACCACCATGAGGGGGGTTTGAGATATGTATGAAGCTGCCTCATGAAAGATGTGAGAGAGAGTTGTTGCCTCACAGATTAAAGTTGTCCTAACTTGGTCAAGATTATTCTCCTACTTGCAAAGGTAATAACTCACTTATGTAAAGCCATTGATGAAAATACACACTTGGAACTTCAGACAAGGTTTGATTTGCCAAATTGTTGCATTTGACTGGAAACAAAAACCCACTGGAAGCCTCACCGACATTTCCTGAGAGAGCTGTCTTTGTTGAATCAGTTACTCTTTTCAGTAACAGTGAGGTCTTAGAAGCCTTATACTGCACTAAAAATGGTTGTGGATTTCACACAGTCTTTCCAACTCCTTAATTTGCACACATATTCCTCCACTATTTGAAACTGCCTGTTTCTTATTACTTGTAACTCAAAAAGTTTGGATTATGTGAAAAAACTATTCTGACCATTTTATCATAAGCTTTGAGATCAATTTATAACCCTAACAAGGCCATGAAAATGCAGACATATCAGAGAACATACACAGAGGATAGAATCTGGCTTTTCAAGAATGAACTGTAGATGATAAGTAAGCTTTCTTTACCCTTTTTTGTTTTCCTGGTTGAGACTCTCAAGCTAGATTTTGCATGTAATCTGAAGAAGTTTGATGCAAAAATAACAAAAAACATTTGTTGTCAGTAACTCCATTATACTACTTCTGTAAATGCAGGACATCACTACTTCCTGATACTCAGTGATGTCTTGGGGAGTTCCAATCATACCAACTGAAAGTATCTTCCAGTCAAAATGACTACAGCAAATAAAAACCCAACATCCCTTGGATATATATTCCATTTTGGAAAACACAGTTAAAAATTCTCCTAGCTTCAGGAATTCCAGCCTGTGAAAACTGAAGGCAGCTTCATCACTGAAAACCTGATGGACAAACTTAGATGCAGAGAACAGAATGGCAACTTTCCATAAAGTGGCCAAAAATGTTGTCAAACTATTCATATGGTCATTAGAACGTGGTTTTGGAAAGTTTCATCACCATGACTGTACATTCAAGTGCTTTCTGGAAGAGAAGTCACCTATCCCAGGAGAGTTTAAACAACTACTGAAAGTAACAGCCGTTGAAGTCAGAATACTGCCACAAATTTTAAACAGTTTGTATAACGTTCCTGGTACTCTGAATTCCAGCTGAAACAATTACCTTCTGTTCTAGTTCATTCTTCCTGTAGTTGATGGTGATGGAATAGTAATGTCTGTTTAGTCCATGGATTAGTGCCTGCAAAATTTAGGGGAGAAACTGAATTAAATCACCCACCACTGAAATGAAGAAATATCAGAAGGAGATAATTCAAGCTAATTTCAATATAAACATCTTTGAACATTGCTCAAATAAAAGGAAAAAATTAAGGAAAAAATACAGAGACTATAAGGAGATATGAAGTAAATATACCTGGTTCTATTTCTCTTTTTGTGTTCATTAATTGACAGTTATGCTTTCTATTTCTAAACCACAGATTTTTTTTTCACACAGTAGCAACTATAATAAGAAAAAATGTTAACTGCCTTCAAACATTTGACCGATACATATGCACAAACATATTTCTCTCAAATCCTTCCTCTCTCAATAAATTTGGTTATCAATCCTATTAAAATATTCTATTAAAATATTCTGTTACAAACAAAAGACTATTTGCAATCTATTTATTTATAACCACTGTCAACGTTTCCAGGTTCATTCTCCAGGGTACAACACGAAGAGGGATTAACTGAAGCAAGCAAAAAAACCTCAGTTAGACAATGTGCGCATCATTATAATAATTATTATTATTATTATTATTATTAGTGATAAATACTTCTGTTTCACACATTCCACCTATTTATGTTTAAATATATACTTAGAGCAATACAAAATGAATGTGCATTTGCATCTTATGCAACTTAATATTTCAGCATTACAAAATTATCTGTATGAAAGCTGAAAATGTTGTCATACATATATTTTAAAGGTTTCAACTGCAAACACACAGAAAGATAAAAGACTACTTGAAAAGTTATGAGAATCAGCACTTACATAAAACCATTATTTGTGCAACTTATTTTAATTAGACCTGTAAAATACAGCTTTTGTCATCAATTAAGGAATTTATAGTTGAAACTATTAGCAGTAAGTAATTTCCACTGCCATTTTCGTATCTCACTCAAAATGACTGCATATGAGGTTTTGGTGTTTGTGTATAAACTCAGGTGTAGCTATTTAGGAAGTTTTCTTAAGTTCTTAAAATCTGACAAACAGGTTTGCCTTGTCCCAATATCCTCTCCCTTTCCTCCCCGCTTCCAAAAACTACCCTTCAGAAGATTAGGCAAATGTAAAAGGTAAAACCTGTAAAAAAAGCTGTTGGTAAGGGAACACAAGAAAAAACCACACACATAAAAAGGGAATGAAGCCAAGGCATGTACTATTCTATTATTCTTCTTCCTGAGATGTTAAGTAATGTCTTATAATTCCAGCTTCTAGCTCAGTAGAAATGAGTATTTAGTTTGCTTCTGTCCTCAAGTGGGTCAGAATTTTATTCATGGCTTAAAATAAAAGCAAAACAGCACTGCAAGAGCTTTTGCAGCTTTAGGAACAGAGTATCATTTAAAATTATGTTTTTTATCTTAACAGTGACATTTGCAACAGCTCATTGCCAGCATGCAAAAATCAACACAAACAAAAACTACCCATTTTAATAACAGAAACCCAAAATCCCATGGCCAAAATATGACATGCTGTAGTGACAGTGATCTTAAAATAATGAAGCTGAACAATACTGCAGGGGTTTCCAAGGGAAAGCATTACACATGGTCTAGAAAAGCCCAGTTAGAAAAGCCCTGAAACATGCAAGTATGGGCTTGCCTGCATCCAATCAAGAGTATTAGCTGCTTATTTCATACTCATTATTGTTCGCAGCTTTTGACCAACTCAAAAATCAAAAGTAAAACACAGCCTCCTGAAGCAGACACTCTTTAATTTTAAGATGCCTTTTGTGCTAGCATTTTTATCAACAGCAAAGAGTTTCAATGTATTAGTAACAAAAAACAACTTATCTTTTGCAAGATGGGGGTATGTAGTTTAGGACCTCCCATAGGATGGCTCTCTTAGAGCACAAGTTCAGCCATTATTTCAGTTCTGCTGTGACTAGTGGGTGGTCTTTTTCTTGGATGTTTATCTAGCAAAATATTACTTCTATTGTTCAAATAATGGAACAAAAAGCAGGAACTGGGTTTCATGGTTTCAAGGACACATGCCTTTGTAATACATAGTAAGGAGGAAAAGTTTTTTAAAGGAAAAAACACTGAGGCAGAAGAATGACAGGCATAAAAGCATTAATCACTCCAGAGGATACTTGTTTCAGGATAGAATCTATTTCTCAAAATAAAGGCTTGCTTCAGTGAAGACCAAAACTTCTGTCGTTTTAATGAAAGTCAACTTCAGAAATCAAACTTTGTCTATTTAAGCTTCACAAATGTGTATTCAAAAGAAATAGTACAGCAGAAGACAATCAGGCATCCATTTTATCCATTGAACATACTCCACCATTTTTTCAGCAAATTACTGCATTACATAAAAATCAGAGATTAATTATTTAAGACACAATACAAGGCTTAATCTAGATTACATAATAAGAAAGAACCTTTATCAACTTTGAGTAAAAAGAAAAGAGAGAACTTTTTCCATAATTTGCTTGTAAATAACTTTTCTTGAAGAAAACTGAGATGTTGATAAGCAGCAGTTTTTCAGCAGGGCTGAAAACAGCACCTGACTTGCATCACATATTATGTCATCAATTGTCACTTTTAAAAGTTTGCGTTCCCATAAATTTATATGTGAATCTTTGCTGTACACATTAAATGCATGCATTCACACTTAGCTAGCTAATTTAGGGCTCAATTTTAAACCCTTCACATATACATGTCCATTGATGAATCACATCAATTATAAACACATGTGGAAAAATGCAATAGAGAGAAAAATAAATAATTTGTAACCTACTGCTTTAAGTACCTTTCCCAAAAATTGAGGAATAAATCTTGCAGTTTACAGGGCTATCAGCACTAGGTTTACCTGGATAGATGGCTTGTTTAAATGACCCAGATTTGAAGTTGTTTGTCTTGGTTCATGTCCTAAGACCATCATATTAGCATTGATCAATCTGAAGGCATCAATAACAACCTGTAAAAACAAGATGTCAAGTCAATTCTTTTTAGAAAACGCAACTAATAGAGCCAAGCAACAGTGGACAAGGCACAATCAACTCTCATCTGTTTTTGGCCTTTATCCAGAAAATCATTTAATTATAATATTAATAAAAAAGAACCTCCTGCTGGCTATGTGATCAGCAAACTGCACTACCTTGCATTGTAAGGTGACACCGATTATTACCTTTTCCATGGAACTGTAAGTTTTATATACATTATATCATCCTATAACATTGAATTTTATGTACACTTACTCTAAGCCTCAAAACTATGCATATGTTTGTCACCTAAATCTTATCCAATCAAAATGAATGACAGAGAGAGACTAAAACTGAAAGTGAGCACAAGCTAAGGGACCAAGTCTAAAGCCCAGTCCTGTCACATCAATTATACTACCACAATACTTGAAATGACAACAAAATTATAGCCAGCAAGGAACTTGCCCCATGTATTCCCTTCTAGTCAGATGCTTTTTGCTTCTTGTGACTACGAAAGGGTCTATAAACTGTCTGATGGATTAAAAAGTCCTTGTCAGTGTCATGCTCAGGAGTAAAAAATAGAGAAAAATAAAACCAAGGTCATTTATGATTTAAAGGTACATGGTAGGAAGTATTCAGTGCTATTTTATTGCAAATAATGCAAACCCATCACTGATTCTTACTCTGTCCTGTGCTAAATTTGTCTATGAAAATTTTTGGAAAGAGAAATTCATGGTCCCATGCAATAAAACTTCCACCCCCATTGAAAACCTATAGGAGCTGAAACAGACCTAAGAATGTACCAACAATACACTCAAACCCATCCTTATTGTGTCCTGATCATCACGGGTTCGTAACCGCAAGAATTCTTGCTTACGTTCCAGTCTTTTAACAGGACCAGTGCAAGTACAGCCTCACACGTCCACTAAAACAGTACCAGGCAGACTTTGCAGGCATCTTGTCTGCGTATGTTTATAGAGTTATTAACTTAAATCTCCTTTTGACAGCTTTTCTATAATAATTCTTACTCTTTTCTTCTCTGTACTATGAGTTGGACAACAGATGCATTTACATGGCTGGTTTGATATTTTGAGGAGTTAGAGTTGAACCTTGTTTACATTAGACAAACAAGAAACCAACCACTGTCACTAAAAGTCTGTGGAGAAATTGACACTTACTCTGCCACCTCCTTCCAGCATTTTCCTCTCCATTTACACAAATATTAATAACTAAATAATGTGCAGTTTTTAGGATAACAAGAAAAAATATTGATGTCCTTTATGTGGAAATGAAATTATTTGGCAAGTATTTACAACAAAAAAAATCATCAGGTGTAAACAGAAAAACCCACAAACTTATCACCTGTTATGATTTACTTTTGAGACCCAAGTGAGACAGTAGTATTGACTGAGTGCCACTAAGGGGTATTGCTTGGTCTCTTAGCTGCTGGCCAGGTCCACCTGCATATGCCCCATTTTCAAACCGCATGCAGAAAACCTTCCCAAAAAGATCTTCTTTATTAAAAATGTTCAGTTTTAGATAACATGTAACTCACATATAAAGTGAGTTAGCAGAGATATTTTTTTTCCCGAACAATAAAAAAACCACAATTCAGATTTAGAATGCAGCAGAAGTGTGCTGATATCAATGCTACAAAAAAAGGAATTCCATTTAGAAAAATTCTCAAAAATATCTAAAACAGTTACTACATATCTATACATTCTTTCTCATAACAGAAGAAGCAATTGGTTTTGTTTTTTTACCATTTTTCTCTATCTTAGAACACTTGTGACAAGCTTTTGTATGTATCTTTGTATTCCATTTTAACCAGATGCTCTAATTTATCAACACCTGGAAATGCCCAACCATAACAAACAGGCAGTATAAATTAAAAAGTCATGCAAAGCAAGAAAAAAAACCAACCAAAAAACACACACCACCAGTTCTCCAGAGACTAGCTAGAGAATGGAAAAAAAACAAAGCAAGCAAAAATTTACCCTGAGGAGCAAGAAACATGAACTTGGCAGTATACTAGAATGATACAGAGTTGCTTTATAGCTTATTAACAGCTCCACTTCTAGACCTGAATTTAACTGAGAACTTTACTAGACACTGCTGAGCTTATCAAAAAAGATAAGCTCATTGTCCAGCATGGATTTGTTTTGGGGCCTGAGCCATGTAAAATAAAAAAAAAAAAATTAATTTTTTTTTTTACAAGAAAATTCAACATTCTGGTTAGAGTTTTCAGATTAGTTAAATTTCACATTAAAATATTAGAACAAGTTCATGAATTATTTATGAGTGATACTGAATATTGCTCAAGCATCTTAATTCTGACCAGAAGTAACTTTCATTATGTTTCGGGTACAAGCTGCATGGGAGTACACTGCACTCTCTGTCCTCCTGACGGAATGACATGTAAGTATTTCCTAAGCAGAACAAATACAAATCTAACAGAAAGCAGTAGGAAAAACTGAAATCACAAACCAAACATTATGCTTTTAAAAGTGATAAAATGGCAATTCCTGCAATCTCAGAGAGGTACAAAAAGTACACATGCAAATGCTATTTTCCATCTTAGTTGCACTCTGATGACCAATGGTAACTAAATACTTTAACTACACTAAGATTAAAGGAATTTGCTGCTATCACTATAGCAACCATCTTAAAGAAACTAACATGCTCAGCAACCTGGAGGCTAAATTTAGACCTAATACACAATAAAAACATAAATACAACAATAAATCCTATACATTAATTTCTATGCAATGTAGTTGCTTTTATCATAGCAAGCATAAATCAGTCCCGCCTTTAGAGGATTACATAAAAATAAATAGACTCATTAATGTCCAGTGTACTAATGAGCAATGGGTGAAATAGGTGTTAATTACGCCACAGTAAGATCCAAGAAAAAAGCCCTAGTGAGCACTTGGAGGTGTGTACAAGTTGAAGTCTCCTGTCTATGTTTGTGTATTTCGAAGTACAGAATGATGCAGGCTGATGACAGAAACATGGTCACCCCCTATTCTATGATGGAAACTTTAGATGCAGTATTTTGAACAAAGAACTTCTAAGGATTAATTAAACCCAGCACAAAATCACCACTCAGTTGGTCAGATTTTTGTTGTAAAAAGTCAGTATTTCCCAACCAAAAAATTTAAGGTTTCATTGTACTTAAATTACCTATAAAGTATAATACAGCATGTATTCTTTGAGTAAAAATTTGTTTCCAAGCTTCATGCTAAATTCCTTTCCTAAAAAGACATTAAAAAGTTAACCAGAAGTCTATGCTATTAGGATGTTTTCCAGAAATTCAAAGGTAATTTTTTTTAATGCATTTCCATAGTGCAACTCTTTCACCACTCTGACCATTTAATTTTTCCTTGTATAAGTGTCTCCAGACTTTTCAGAGGTCATTTCAACAGCAGACAGCTTATAACAAAACCATTAGCAGTTTGGCTAGCTTAAGGAAACCTCTTACTTTCCTTTTTTGTTTATTATCACTGCATGAATCTGCAGCATATGAGAGTTTATAATTTCTCAGGCTTGTTAAATTCATGTTAAAGGTCTGTTTTCTTGTTGAATAAATTTTGTTCATATAATGCTGCCTATTTCATATACTGAGTCTTTAATAGCACCTTTGGTCTATGCGCAACTCACAGATCAAAACAGAGGACTAAAATAGGGGTTGATGATGCTATTTACATGTGTGATTCCTGCTGTCTTCTTGTTAGTAGCTTTAATATAATAGAAGACCTTGTCTGTTTTGTAATTAACACATCTTTACTGGAGAGATATTTGGAAGTGATTGCTGTGAATATACTGGTTAGTAAAATAAACACAATCACACACCACTTTCTGTTATCAGACAAATTTGTGAATTGTACACATTATACTCCAGATCAACAAACTGTGATATAACAGCCAAGTAGAAGACACATTTATATAACCCTTTATTTTTCTGAAAATATGTATTCAATCTGACCTTGCAAATATAATTAGCTTGTGGGATGTGTGGATTTCAGTACCATGGATGCTTTACTAATTGCAGTTCTTGGAAATAGATACTAAATATTTGGAAGCTGCCAATACAAAATAAAAACTGCATCTTTTTGTACATCTGTCTTAGCTTCAAAATGCATAATAATCTAAAAAACAATAACTATACAGCATTTTTTTAGCATTTGCCTGGGGTCAACAGCCCACACTAGAGTCCACAGAATGTATTTTTAAAAAGAAAATTTACGATTATGTCCTGTGTAAATTTCAGGACAGCTATAATTAAAATGATTAAAATTTACTCGCAATCTAAGATGAGCACTGGGCACCTCAACTACTAGCTAGACAAAAATCTGGCCTCTTACAGTCTCCACACAGTTATTAAAAGTAATGACTTGATTAAAATTTAGGGTATTTCTTTTAGCTTCTCCTGAAAGTGTGAATGCTATCACTCTTTAGTTTCTTAATATCAGATAATGATAACAATTGAACATTATCAGTTTTTCTAAAACAGTCTTCATAACTTTGTGGGGTATTAAAAAAAAATAAAAAGGATTAATTCAAGAGTACTTTACACATTTGATTCTTATATCCTTCCAATACTAGATTTCCAAACAATACTGAATGAAATAGTTCTGTTTTTCAAGTCCCACTATATTTTAGTGGTAAACTTCAGTTAGGCGTAAGTCAGCCTTTATTGTATAAATTAAAAAAAAATCTAACATCAATATTTTTCCAGTGAAGAATCTATGGCATATGGTGACTATCTTTAAAAAAGCATTGTGTCCTTGGAATTCAAATAGCGATGTATTGTTTATGCTGTATGTTTATGAACAAACATACCAGTGCTTAAAGACAACTGCAAAAGACTGAGTGTGGTTATGCCAGGTGTGGAAAATGAAGTAATGTCCCATCTAAAATCTCTTTTATCACCTGCAAATGACCTGTTATCAACTGCTTAGTTTGTTTCTACAATCTTTAAAAATGAAATGGAACACGTGACCGGAGAAGTGCAGCTCAGGTTTATGACCATTTCGTTATTTATGCTGCCATGCACTGTTAGACAACTACAAGTGAAGAACATCTTCTGTCCCCTGCAAGCCCACAACATAAAAAATTCAAAGGAATCGTACTTTTTATGCCATTTCCAATGAAAAGCACTAAGAACTGAAACTGACTCATGCCAAATGCATATCACTGAATTGCTGTGATTGTGAGTTTGAAGTTTCCAACACGGAAATTATTTATAAAATGTCAATTTTAGCTCTGGAAAACATATTCCTAGGAGTATGTGCATTTTCCTTCTCCATCCTTGGAGAATTATTTACTTGTGGTCAAATCTGCAGTACAACTTCAATATCCATACTGGAAGGGGAAGAGAACTACAGCATAATACATTTATCTTGACAAGTGAGGGCATGCATCCATAACTTTCATGTAGCTGAGCCACAAGTTTTAAAGCTATATGCCTTAATGAGGATAAATGGACTATTCTACATCCACCACAGCAAAAGGAAATTAAACATTTAATACTTTTCAACGAAGGCTTGGAACTTTCTGTTTTAGGGAAGGGCATGAACTCAAGTAACCTGTGTAAATGGTTTAGTAGGTAAACATACATTACTTAATTAAATCCAAGTCCAAAGGACATTACATAATGAATTTTGGAACATTAGGATTGACATTAACAATTTCAGTACTCCATTAAAGAAAATAGGAGGTAAAATATGCAAAATATATAAATCCGGCTATGCATAACCACTCAAGAAAATGTAACAAAACATTGTGGTGTGCTGGCAGTAATAGAACTATGTAATTTATGCCTCAGTTTACACAGCCTGAACTGAAAGTGCCAAGTGGCCCACACTGCAGACACAATTCATCTCCTACAAATATGATTCTCCAGGCGAAAGAACATCAATCTTTACTGAATCAACAGTGATCAAACCCAGCACAAACATAAAGCTTCCTTACTCTCCAAATCAGGCTCCTATTGAAACTTGTCTCTTCCCTAGATCAAACCATGATGTTTCTGTCCAGTCAATGGCAAGAAATAGCAGAGTACTATGAGACTATCTAGATGTACTATACACTGTGCACTTTGTTCAGAAATGTAATCTTGATACGTCAATCAAAATTACATTCTGCAAAGTTATGTTATCCATTTTAGAATTTTTTTCCATTTAAAATAGAAAAGTATTAGCAAATCCAGTTCTAACAATGGAAGTTGTTCCAGGTATAAAAGATTCTGACAAAATTGTAGGCATCATGTTTTAAAATACATTTTCTTCTAAATGCTATCTGCAAAACAATTGACAATAAACAGACATGTCTCCAAAGTAGTGACAATACAATTTATTGTTTTGTTTAGTTGTTTTTAATTACTAATTTCAACTGTGTTACTTATTTTTAACTGTACCCTAAAGACTGTTGAATTCACTTGTGTCTAGGGAAGACTTACTAAGGCAAAGATCAAGACAGGTGCATGAAGTGGGGAGGAGAAGTTGGGTATATTAAAGAAGTCTTGTTAGGTGGCTCCAATCTGCTTACACTTCTCACAAACATAATTCTAAATGGGCTATTTTAAATTTCAGGCATTACACTGGTGTCTCCACACATTTCAAGGATTGCTCTTTTTCTGCCTTCTTAAAAAAAAAAAAAAAAATCACTTTAAATCCCATAGTCAATTCAAGTCAAACAAAGAAGGGAAAAAGGCAAGTTCAAAGGAAAAATAATAGCAGTTTGATAGAAGAATGGAAGTTTAAAACCAGGCAAGCTTTCAAAAAACTGGCGTAAAACGTCCTCAACTGATGAAAATCTTGAAGCTAGATGGTAATTCCAATATTCAGGAAATTAATTGTTAAATCGTTATCTGCTATTGGTTTCAGTGTTTTAGAATAACAATTAATTACCAAATTATGAAACCATTCACACACATATTTGTCTTAATAAACTGGGAAGATTTGCAGCACAAAAACAGAAGTCACCAATCTGAAACGGTGTAATATACAGAAAATTTAATCTGAACTAGAACATAACAGTGGCAAAAGAGATCAAAACTACTTTCAAATCATTATTTTTATAGTCAGCAGTCAACAAAACGACGATCTATTACTCTGAAGAGTAAAAAAAATGAAACCAGGTATTAACGAACCCATAATGCTCATATACATCATTAATTACACACAGGTTGCCACTTAGACTTTCAAGTACCAATGGACAAAAAAGGGGAAAGAGGTTGCTAAAACAAGTCTTCTAGCTCTCCTCAGGGTCTTAATTTGTATAAGGAGAATAAAACCAGCACGTATCTTTCTCTCCCTCCAGCATGAGAAGAGCAATGTTTTTCATACTTCAAAAATTACTAAAATAACAAACAATAAAGTTCAACAATTTTTTACTCCTTTTAGAATAAAATTCTAAAGATCTTCTAAGTTGAACAAAAGAAAGCAATTTTCAACTACCAATGAAAAGAAACTGCATGCACAAAATTATTTCAGACTACAGCCCACATTCTGACTCTTTGAGGTAAAAAAAACTCCTAATTCCGGAAGAGGTTGCTTGGACCACAGAACAAGGTTCTTCAATGATATATGTGACAGGAGACAGTAGTAATAAACTGAAAAAAGGAGCTACTGACCACATGCATACAACAGTAAAAAGCCAGCTGCAAGAAAAATAAAATACTGGAACAGGAATTGCCATGAGGCTGTTGAATCTCAAGACTCAAGTGAACAAAACACTAAGTGAGCTGATCTGAACTCAGTGTTGAAACTGTGCTCAGCACGAAGTTGGGCTACATGATCTACAGAGATCATTGTCAACTAGGATGACTTTGATTTACCAGGCTACCCAAATGTACTTATTTTCTTTTACCATCTGAATGAGTTTAAGATAAGGATAAGGTACCACAGCAAAATCCTCTTATGAACATGGCATGATCTGGTTTAAGCACAAGATTAGGATGCATAGGATATTTGCTTTCATCTGTCTGAGGTAAATGAAACAGAATTTATAAAAAAGTTATTGCAAAGACAACTATTTTCCTCAGCAAACAATTAAAAAAAATAATTTTTCCAAAAATCAACAGGTCTTCCTACAAATACTTCTGACAGTGCCTTGCTAGGAAAAAAATATGGCTTAACAGAAATGAAAGTTTGCTGTATTACTAAGAGGTTTTGCTACCAATCCTGCTAAACACCGCAAATACCAGCAAGCTTCTCAGATGTACAAAATGGACTTCTGACAATTTTCAATATTTTATCGATCCTTATGCAAGCAATTATTAATCAAGGGAAACCAGTTAACTCTCTCAGAAGAACAAATAATTTTAAATTATGACTTTGTTATAATGAAGATCCAAAGTTTAAAACAGTTCAAAGTAGAAAACACCACCTTTTTTTATTATTATTATTAATTTAACAATACGGTGAGTGCAACACAGTAAGGTAATGCTTTTGGAGTTAAAGATACTATGTTACAGTGGGTTTGGTGTAGTTATATTTTCCTTAAGAGGTGATGAACAGCTGCTAAGTTAAGGTCCAAAAAAACACACTTATTTTTAACATTTGGCAAAGGTTTATGGTTCTCTGTACAGACATTTCAAAGTGTATGTTGGAAATAAATATGAAATGTCAATATTTAGCTTAATTCCAGATCTTTAATGAAATTGCTGCTTCTGTGGAATATTCTAAATATGTATTACAGCTCCCATTGCACAGATTGGAGAACTGGAAGGGATAAAAGAAAAATTTATAAGTAAGTATAAAATGAAACAACAGGTAGCCAGGTTGTCCCAATGACCATATTTCAGCATGCTTACTTTGACTTCATTCAAAGAAATCAAGCTTAAAAAACGTAAGTCAAAACAAAGCTTTTCCTCTCTGGGTTCTGACCTTCATTTAAAACTCAATGCTATGCTGCGAGTTTATTTTACAGACAACTAGAGTTAAATATTGCAAAATATGGTACACAGTCATGAAAAAAAACATAATTTGTGTGAAAGAATATGTATGTAGAGAATTACTTGTCCTTCATGTGTCCTACTATATTTGTGCAAAAATAGTCACAGTGGTCATTATGGCAGTTGGCATTCAATCCATGGATCTCTATGAGGAGTTTATTTTGCTCATTGGCTTTAAGACATAAAATGACTGGTTTGTTTTTTTTGACTGATGAGAATTACATGTACACTTATTTTTAAACTGCAATCATACATCCCTGTGCTACGTAGAAAATGTGTATGGAGACAAGGCAGTTAACAAAGAACAAGTTTTCATTTTCATTCAGGACAAACTGTTTTTTAATGTTTTAGCTAGTCAAGGTGAACCTGAGGTTCCTCATCAGAATTCACTGCAACTTCCTGACACATGAAAATAACCTCTGCCCCAGTTATTCTTCACTAGCACAAGCATGACTGCTTCAGTGACCATAAACTATGGCAATTTATATGGGCATGGACCTGCCCTGAGGCAGCTTTAAAATCAGCTAATGTGTTATTTTGGGCTTTGCTTTTAAATACATCTAATCTCAGACAAAACATGCCATATTAAAATCTTCTATGCCACACATTCACTGTATTTTTTTGCCAGAGAGTCCAGGGAGTATAAGGAAAAATGAGTAATGACCTTGGACTCATGTAGCTAAAGCCCATTAGTATAGTGGTTACTACACCAGCAAAATTACCTCTGCAAGTGGTTCTTCATTTGCTGGTGCTGAAAAATGCAGGTACTTTCCTGAAATAGGCTGAGCTTGAGCTCTGTAGCACACGATGAAGCTCTGGGTGCCATAAGTTAGCCAGGCACATGAAGCACTGAAACCTGACCTAAGAAACCCCCTTGAACTCTAATATATCCGTTCTTCTCTTAGTTCATCTAAAATCCAAACACATTTTCATGTAAGTGATCTTGCCAACCAGGATCATAAAACTCGAACACATTCCACATCTTCCAAATCAAGAAGTTAATTACAAGTGGTATTCATAATTTGGGAGATTCTTTTTATTTCTAAGCTTTAAAGGATGCACTTGCCAGAAACACGACAGATGTAAATTTTTTTTAACATGAAACCTGAGAACGTAATTTAATCTGACTGTAGCAGCTAAAAACGTGTATGAAAAACAAACATTACAAGACTTCCAGTAATCTCAAGTACTGGCAGCAATGCCGTAAGAGCAGCTGTAACTGAGAAATGCTTAGATGGACAAAAAATTTATTCACGTTCAAAATAATTATGCCAAAGATTACTATATTGAAGATCTCAAGGATCTCAAAGATAGACATCTATGTCAAACAACACTGGCAATAAAAATATTTTAAAAAGAAGTACTTAGTGAGCAAGTGTGTTATAACAGCAGTGTGACTTCTTGGGAGGCTTTTCTTCTTAATAGATTTAATAGCTAGTGAGGTCTAAATTAATTACTAGTAATACTCTTGACAATTTTATTTTGACAAAACAAAAAGAATCCTATTTCAACATTTATATTGGAGTGAGAAAAGTTCTAGGAAAAATAAGTTAGGAATAATGAAGTGTTCTACCGCATCTTTCCCTTCCAGCCAAGATTACCTGTATTTTCTTCTACTCTTTAAGCAATTTAAAAAGGAACAAAATTTATACAGATGTCTAATACCTTCCAAACAACCAGAAGCTAATAATTTTTCAATTGCCTGTTACATAAATGTATTTGCTATAAAATTCAGAATTGAAAGGAAAAAAAAAAACAACTGAAAACGCAACTGTAGCTTCAGAAGACTTCGCTGTGAAATTAAGAGAACCCATAGTGTTTGGTATCTTTAATAAGATATGCCTCACAGGAAATAGGATACTACAGTTTTATAGAAGATGAACACTTTTAAAATATTTATAAATTTACATGAAAATCATCCATAGATACCATGACACATTTCAATAATTATTCCACAATACAATGGGAGTGCATGCTCAAACAAAACACCTCAGCAGTATTTTAAAGCAGTAAACCACCTAGCCAATTTCTGTACGTTCTGTAGTTTTTCTAATCCACTCTCCCTGTGGTTGAGCAAAATCGAATTGCCTCTCACATTTGCAGACAGCTCTGTGAAGGTGATAATAGAGCTGCTCCCTGCTGTCATGAGGCAGGAAATAGGAAAATGGCATATGGGGCTAGAAAGAAATAAAAAGAGAACTAAACAAGAACAAAAGAGATTTCAACAAAGGACAACTATAACCCAATATGCTTTGCAAGTTAATCTCTTTTCATAATAATTTAACGTACTTAATCATTTATCTGCACACTTCTCAAAAATTCAAATGCTTGATATCAACTCCTCTGTAAAGTTTTATTGCTCAAAACATTTGGAATAGGAATTTAAATAAAAATCATCATATGCAATGCCTGCAAATCAATGCACCCTTAGTACCCATGTTAAGGGGCTGTACCTATTCCAATCAGCTAGTAATTGATCTCAGATTTTGTAGCTAAAATGTAATATATAAAACAATATATACTTGGATTATTAGTTGTAAACCTGTTGAGTGACACCTGAATAGGAAAATATTAAGAGAGGATTATGACTGGTTATGTGTACTGACAATGTCAAAGACTTCCAGCCTGTTTAATGACTACTTATCTAAGATGCAGAACAAACTGGAAGTGATCTTTTCATTTACGATGAGATTTTGGTGTTTTGCTTTTTTTTTAATACAGTATGGGCCTCCAAAAATCAAGTACTTACACATATTTACAGTGTTTCTGTATTAAATCTTACTGAAGTACCTTAAAAATGAAAAGCAAATCTACTATACCTTTCCTTTTACACTCTGAATGGGATCCACCACCACAGCAACAGCTCTTTCTGATAAGGCTTCAAAGCTCTGCTGAGTATTGATATCTACACCAGACAACCAACAGCCAAAGCCAGGATGACTGTGATACCAACCAACTACCATCTCAGGTCTGAAACAAAGAGGACACTGATATTTTTAAAAATATAAACACTTATCACAAGAAGAAATAGGAACAGATCAGGGCATAAATTAGGATGAGCTGCAAAAAAACCATCATTAGTAACACTTAAATGACTCACCATACTATGGTGAAAACATGGACATGAATAAATGCGACAAAAGAAGGCTATCATTAAGAGATACACATTAGCAGTGGTAGATTACGCTTTCAGTTTTTCACCCTGTTACCACACCTTCCCTGAACCAGTTTTTACCCTTTCAGCACTTGAGTAAATATCTACTCTTTAACTCCTTGGCGTCGAAGGTTGAATTTTCACGGCAGAAAGTCCATTTCAGTCATGGACAACGGGAACCAACGGTGGGAAAGGATTAAATATCAATTAAACCAGCAGTAGAACTAGGAACTCAGTCAAAAAGCAATTTGCACTGTTCTGTTCAGCTGCTGAGCCTTTTGCTAACATTAATTTTGAAGTTTTTCCCACAGTAAAAGAATTTGAGCAAGCAGACGACAACTGTTGAGAGGTAGGAGTGAAATAAAAATTTGTTTAAATACTCGGATCCTTTGCAAAATTATTTTCCCTTTCTTTTCATTAAAATTTCTCATGAATAAGCTATAACTTAAAAAAAAATTAAAAATTTTATTTAAAGGGTTAAACAAAAAAATCAATCTTTTAAGCAGGTGCTGTGTAGTAATCGCCTATGCTAAACTGAGCAGCATTCTAATCTTTCTGGGCGATAATCAAAGCTGTAGGTTTTAACAGGAGTGACAATCTCCTGACAATTTAAATGCATGAGGGAGACTGAATTACATGCTATGTTACTCACCCAATTTCTGGGGCAATTATTTATTTTTAAGTATTATTAATAGCTCTTAGATCACTAGCTTTGTAGAAAGCCAGCCGTTTCTTCTAAAAACCATGGAAGGAGTACTTGTTACCGTCAGCCCTCTTCAGAGTGACTTACCTTCCCGTCTGTTTCAGCATATCCAACATTTTTGCTTGAAATACAGGATCAACTGCCTCCACACTGACACCCTGATTTAAAAGACAGACAAAAATCATAGTAGTTGTACATGAAGCAATATTATCTTTTAACTTGTAACTTCACACAAACAAAAATATTCATAAGCATCTGTTTAAAAAAGCAACCTGAATACTTTAGTACTACATGACAGAACACCCTTAAACGCAAAATATAATTTTCAGAAATGTATTTCATTGTGATTTTTAAAATGCTAAACGATTATTAATAGATTATTTTGAATTGCTATTTAAGTAATCTTTACTATGAGCAAACATGATTAAATAGGCATAGGAATTCACCTTTTTCTCCTCTGTTTGGTCTGCAAACAGTGGCCTGTTGTTTGTTCCAAGTTCAGCTCTACACATTATATTCAAGATAAATATCACATATTGGCTTTTTGCAGAATTTTGTATTATGCACATGTATAGAATAAACTCAGGACAAAAGAATTTGAAAATTTCATGGAGTGCAGCTCTGAGTTACAAAGGAATCATCCCATGCTTAAGAACATTTCATTCTAGTTAGAGAAAATAAAGCATCATAAAATCTAATTTTGCCCCTTGACTCTTTGTCACTTTAATCTGTTCATAAAATGGATATTCTTACTCAAAATTTAAATATATATTTTTTTTCAAATCACAGAAGTATAATTTAAGACACATGCAACTAAGATCTGCCAAAGAAAGCAAGTTCGAAGTATATAGCACCATCACAATTAAGGGCACGATACACTTCTAATCAAACCTTTTACATTTTGAATCTTTCTGCTGGCTCATAGAATATGAGTTCTGAAAGTTATCAATTTGTAAGTCTTACAAGTCATGTTACACCACTATATTTCTACATAAAAAAGACATAATATCTGCATATATTGATACACACACTTAAGCACCAGCCTTCACTAAAAAAGAAGTTTTGACTACATATTTTTTTTACTGAAACCCTTAACCATTAGATTTGTTTGTATTATAACTCACAACTTATACCTTCAGACTGTGTCAATGAGATAAAGCACAAAAAGTTTTTTAAAAATAAATTTACCCTAAGGAAAAAAAACAAGCAAATAAAATTATCAAGGTCTAGATATAAAAAACTCACCGTTCCAGACTGTGGCATTGCAAAAACATCAATCACTCTCACAGTATAATCATCAACAAATTCCCCAAGCATCAGACCCATAACTTCCATAGGGACACCAGCACGACCATGCTTCAACATCTGGAATTAAGACCAAATGACACCACACGTTTAACAGAAGGTTCAAGTTTGATTTGAGGTAGTTTTTTCAGCCTTTGTAGATCTCTAGCTAGTTTGCAACTTGTAGCACTTTTGGAAACTGTAACAAACTATAAAATAGTAAAACAAAGTCAACAAAAGACAACTAATTAAAATTAGTTTCTGAGGGTTCCAATGAGTATTAATTTATTTTTAATGCGTCTGGCCAGCACATAGGCAAGACAAGTCCATTAACTCTGGACCACTGCCAGGTGCTCTAGCTCCAGAATTACATTATATCAGACATGGTATGTACACAGAACACTTACTTTCAGCAGTGCAAGGGAAGAGATATAAACCTGTTCCGCTGTATCAACTGCAGGAGCATCTGTCGGTGGCCCCTATAAAAAGAATAAACAATTATTTTCACCAGCATTGTTATTCTGTTCTTTCTAAATATTTTCTTTTGTTTTGCATATTGCAAAACTTATAGAAAAATCCATATGTAATTGTGACTTTATGGGTTAATGCAGTTGCTACAAACAAAACAAAAAAATGCACACCCAATCCCCAAACCCTTCTTTACAGCACCTTCTGTCACTAAAATTATTTTGTAATAGGTCACTCAGCCATCATCCTGTCGCCTCCCCCCCCCCACTCCAAATAACACAGTCTAAAGAGCAACCTTTAGAGCCAGTCAAATATAAAGCAGGCAAGTGTTACACTGGATACAAACCTGTTACAAGCCATTCAGGCTAAGAGTCAGGTAAGTTTCCATTAGTCAGCCTTGCTGCAATGCTAACCTTCGTCAGCTGTAAAATATGGCCAGTTCTCCAATTAACTATGTGTTTCTTACAGTGGTGTGAATGTAAATGCTGCTGGGCTAGCATGATTAACTGGCACCAACACAAACAGCAATTTCCCTTTGCTTCATCAGCTTTCAGCTAAAGAGGACTTGCAGATAAAGGCTATGGGAGTACTTTGCAGATACACTGGTACAGTGAGAGAAAAAACGGACCTCTGATCCCTAGGTGGAAAAGCTGTGAACAAAATACTTTGCTCTTTGCCTTATGAGTAGTTATTCAAAAATTAGCACAACTGTCCCAGGTGTGAATGATTGGTTGAAACAGGTTCTGTGTACTGTTGAAATTGAAAAACACAGGAGGCAGCAGTTTAAATGTCCCTTTCTTGAGGAACAAGAGAAATATTGCTGTTATATACAGAATTTCATATCAGCGTACCTCATTACAGCCAATTAACAGCACATTCATTACTTTATTACCAAATTTCCACTGAAATGACAGCTTACTTCTGCATGAGGTGATGTAAACTTAGAAGAGCAACAAAGCAACTATGGAAAAAAAAAGGTACTCCACATCAAGCTAAAAGAGGAAAAATGGTGCCTTTACAAAAACACTTCACAAATTTAGAACTTTGATTCCACAGTTATAAGAAAAATTGGGGAAAAAAATTGAATAAATTCTTAATTTTTCACTTTAAGTGAAAAAATTCAACACAACATTCATCCACATGACATCAAACAAGACATAGCAATCCACACAAGCCATTACCTCCTGAAGATAAAACCAGATACTTAAGTAAACAACACATTACATTTGTACAGGAATTACCCTTTCTGCATACTTTGATTTTCACACAAACAGAAAAACATCAGTCTTCAGAATAAAGCTTTAAAGACAGTAAGAAAATTCAGCTGTGGTATCTTTCCCCGCTAAAGTCGATCAATCTATGAGTTCTACATCCAATCTTTATATTATGAATCCAATCTTCGTATTTTGAAACTCACATATACACACGCATCTGTCAACCATATCCACTTCCTAACAGCTTCAAACCTCTGTTTCCAACTTTGATACTGCTGACCATCATCTCTTGATGTTTGCCCTTCCTCACTTCTTACTAATCAGTCCTAGTTCTGTCACTTCGGCCTTTTCATCAGCAATCTTCCAGCTGGTTTCCCTGCTTTTCACCTTCCACAGTATTCTCACCAAAGGTCCATTTTTTATCAACTCAACCCCTTCATCAAGTATTTCCCTGGCCTAGCCCTAGCCCAAGCCCAACAGTAAGATGCTCCAGTGGAGAAGTGCTCCTCTAACACTCACACTGAAAAACTATAAGCAGTTCTTCAGAATATTTCCCAGAACCACATGGGCAGAGCACCTGCATTACTTATCCCAAATTTTCTGCAATTAAATTGTTTGACTGGCAAAGCTTCAAATGCCCAATCATTTTGTAATGCTGTTCACATGTTTTTCTCCATAAACACGTCAGTTTACTTTTTAAACTCTACCTCTCCTGCTTTAAGTCTATTCACTTGGAAGTTCATTTAGAATTTGGAAAGCATAGACTCATGTTTCCATTTAATCAATGCAAAGAAAAAAGCCAAGGTAAGTTGAGTTTTAATTTTAAAAGTAACTTATTAGTTTGTTAACAAAACCCTTTTTTTATACACAACACTCTCCCAATTTTCCACCAGTTCTAGACCAGAGATGGTCTGAAGGGAAGATAAAAATAACAGTAACTAGTAACCTTGTGCTATAAGAAGAACCATAATACCTATGTAGTGATCACCAAATGCATCCTACATTTGTTCCAGATTTTGTTTAACATTCCACTGTAAGCAACCATCCCATTCAGTATTTTTTAAAATAAAGAACAGTGTAATAAAAATCTCCCCCAGATTAGCACAAATGGTTCCATGATTTCTGGAAAGCTAATCTTCCTATTTTACTGAGACTAGCTTCTCAAAAACCAGGAGCCTGAACTGAAACTTACTCCATAGACTATGGCTCTTGGATGAGCTCTCCTCTGGGGATTTCCTAGTGTCTGTTAAAATCACACTGACACCTGTCCTGCAGCTGAGGCATTAATCAAAACTCTGTCCCCTATATAGATGCCTGTGCCCTCAACTTATAAAACCTTGTTCTTCAAAACTTTTCTCATTTTAGCATCAGTCAGTACATTCACCACTTACCGGGAGGAAATAAAGACAAACAATACATTTTGTTTCTATAAGAAGGCAAATGAATCACCTTTAGTTAAGTGAAGGTGGGAACTAAAGCAGGATGTTCCTAATATTTCCTTGTAATTTCTATATTCCTTGGAGCATCCAAATGCTCATTTACCTTGATGATGGTGCAGAAGAGGGGATACTTAATATGAAACTTCATCAAATCTTTAGACATTCTATGAAATAAACCATTTTTTTCTTCCAAACTTATGTTGAATTCCTGTTGCCAGTGCCCATAGTCAATTTATTTTCAGCACAGGAAACCCTGCTAATTCATAAAGGAATTCTTCATCAGTGTAAACCAACTTGATTAACTTCTGCTGTTTTTTTTTTAAACCCATAGTACTCACTGTGAAGGATTTTACATACTAAATGTGTTTAATTATATATAAAAATTATTATGTGAAGGATTAGGAGGTATCAACTGCATACTTTACTGCTTCAATTTAAGCACATGCAAGACACAGAAAAAATACCAAACATGAGTTTCCACTCTTAGCGTTCTGTTCAACCAGTTTAGCTAAACTTGTAAAAATTAGCTAATGGTAGTACACAAGACGGGTTTGTTAATGCTCAGTCATCTTATAAATACACAGCACATACCAAGTATTTCCTTGGTCACTGATGCTTGTTTGTGTGACCTATCTCCTTTCTGTCTGCTCTCTTCTTCTCCTAGATTTTAATTAGTAGGTAGATTATGGGAAAATTGAAGTCCTCATGGCACCGTACAAATTATGTGTATTAATTTTTCATGTTAATATTCCTTCCTTTGTTTTGAATATCAATTACAATAAACTGCTTGAAAGATTACTGAAATTCAGGAATTTTGAGTAGGAAATGATGCATAGGTCAAGTTTCATATTATTTTTCTACCGAAGATAAACTGCCACATAAAACACTATAAGCACACATTCGTATTTCTATAGAAAATGCTAAACCCTCAAAGATTTAATAGATAAAGCCAAATGGAACTTCCAACTAGTTTACTTGACTTTAGATTTGAAAACAGAGACATTTGGAAACTGGAACCAATTTCTTCCATCTCTGATCACTTCCTTTTCCACAAATGGCTGATAATCTAACACAGCTCTGGAGTGACAGCCCCAGCTTCTGCGTGTTAGTTACACAGTATGTGGGAGCCAGCTATGAGTTACGTGTTTTGAGATCTCTTTGGCCTGTTTCTAGTAGTCTTTCACAAAAGTTTATGCATTTCTTTCATCAAGCAAAGAAGAAGAAAGATTTTATTAGCTAATCTCTACATGGAGGCAAATATTTTACACTGACCCTCCACAGCATGTGCTATTACCACTGTTCATAAACTTCACTGCCTGCCAACTTTAACAAAGAAGCACCATCCTTACGAAGCAGAGCACCAAATTAAATTAACTGGTATCAGGAACCCAGACAAGAAAGCGTTTGTGTCTGCAATGCAAAAGAGCTGCTGGTATTTTTGGCTATGTTATCATATTCAAAGGACAGCTATCTCAATGCAGAGTTTTAGAAGACTGTCCATCTCACTGCAAAACAGTAAATATTGCATACCTACAGCTTTATTGGATTATTTCTTGGAGAATTGGGGAAAAATCAGATGTGGAAACTGAGAGGAATACTGAACATTTTTTTTCCCAACTATGCATGTATAAGCTGGATACAGTAATTATTAAAATTAAAGAACTGCTGTAAAAAATACTGTTATGTGTTACTGAAAAATTGATGCTCCTTCTTTGCTTCCAGTCATGAAATGAGCTGCCCATAAAACCCAACCAAGCCTCAGGATTGTTTTTGTTTAGAATGGCAGAATTCCAAATATAAAATTAAAATTAAGTTACCGCTGTTCAAATATTTCTTTTTTTTTTAGTAAGACTTGTAAGGGAAAAAGAATCACATGCAAGTTATGGTCAGAAAATTACATCGTAATATTAAATTATGGATGTTACTATTTTTGTTTCAAATAGTTAGAGATGATCCAATACAAAAAAGGAGTCCTTTACTTGGGTAGCCCCTGTTGACGAAGTGTTAAAGGCATTTGCCATTCTTACATGATAAAAACTAACGCCTTGAAGTGTTACCTACTCGGGCCTTTTAGCAAATTTATTAACACTTTTATGTATATTACTTCACCTTTCTCTTAGTGTGAACCAATATAAATTATTTAGCCAATTTTATTATTAAATGTGAACTAAAGTGTCATTTTAGAGCACTGCTCTTTATTTGTACTATTTTAAATTTATTCAAATAGGTATAGAAAGTGGACTTAATTAATTACACAAGGAACTGAGATATATTCCATAAATTGATATAATTTTCCATTGTTTAAATGGATCTTAAACACTGCTCATCATAGCTGTTTCAAAGAAACTCAGTTTTGCAGGGGCAACTGTAATAAAAATCCAAAGGCAGACAACTTAAGTGCTGTAAAGCACATCTCAGCTTTAATGCACCAAACAACATATTACTGTGTAAAATATAAGAATCATTACTACTTCTATTTATTTTTGTAACTGGAACAATTTAGGCACAAGCACAGGACACACGAGCAAACAATGACTGCTATCATGTTTTATTTCTTTCCCAGTAAGCTAAGAAAGAACCTTTTAATAGTTTAATTTTGTGAGTATTAAACAACTAGTGTGAAAAACAAGCTGCATGTAAACTATTTCTACTGCCTCTGCTTCAATGACTAGCTGAGGCAACCTGTTATAGGAGGTGTTAATTGGCAATAGGAGTACAAGTCAGAAGCATGTTCCCCATCGTCCTAACCCAGCAAGGCTAGGTCATTAAAGTGGAAATGAATTCTTTCATGCCGACTTAACCCTTTCACTACATATTTTCAGCTGTTATATCCAAAGACAATTGAGAAAGATTAGCTAAAAAAAAAAAAAAAAAAAAAAAAAAAAAAGACAAAACCCCGCCTTGGATTACTTTCGAATTTATTTACCCCACAATTTTTCTTCATTACCCTTCTCTACCTCCCCCAGAATAAGTGTTACAGGTAAAGATGACATTTTATTATGTAGGTAAGGGGGAGAAAGGCAACTGAGGTATAAATGCAATGACAATCATTATAAAATAATAATTAATCATATTAAAAGATACACGGATGGATGAGGCACTTAAAGTGAGCTTAAAGCTACTGTTTTGTAGAGGTAAATTCAACTTTGTGTGTATAGCTTTGTAGAAGGGAAAAAAAAAACACATTACAAAATACTAGCTGCAGAGAGGACAAACATGAGTAAGTCTGCAGAGGGGGTAGAGGTATTAATGATAGTAAGGCATTAAAAGTTCACCAGAGTACCACTGCTCTTCTCTACTTTTTGCCAGTAAGTGGTACAACATGCTGATATATTGATGCAAAGAATAAGAAATTTCTTAGATCAACACAGTGTTTCTTACACATTGCTAAGCCTAAAAATCTAAGCAGAGTTGGGACTGCAGAACTATTTTCTTCCTGTACTGAGACAATACACTGACACAAATTACCAACTCATGTTCCATCAGTGGAAGTAGCAAATGGAGTGAGGCGTGGTCTAGGATCTCAATGGTTCTAACAACTTTGTCATGACAAGGACCAGAAGCCATGTACTGCATTTTCTGCAGTACAAGAAGTTAACATAACCAGTTAAGATAGAGGAAATCATTAAGGTGATACAAAAATATTCAAAAATCAGTGAGCTCAATAAAAAAGGAAAAATATATTTCTTTGCACTGTAAATCACACACTAAAATTAGTAGCAATTTGAAATTTTATTGCTATTTTCAAGCTATTACACACACAATTTTGTAGTTAGTTCCACATCAACAGGATTAGATTTTGAAGCTACCATTATGTCTCAACAGTTTGTATGTTTAGGTCCATTTTTATACCAATTATAATCAAGCATGCATAACAGACCACAAAATACCATAAGTCTTAACAAACAGCCTAGATTTCTCAAAGGATCACATTGTCTTGTTACACCATATGTCAGATGAAATAAAAATTGTAGTAATATGTTTAGTCTCAGAGACTCCAAAATGGAGTAGGGATACTAAGGAAGTATTGTGGCATCAACTGCTACCTTAAATTGAAAAATCTCAGAAAAAAACCCCACCTTAACAGGCAAGATAAAAACTGTCTCTCTGTGTTTTACAAAATTCTGTCTCCTAAAAAAAGTTTACCCAGGTTCACATTTACAACAGAACTCCACGAACAGCAATATAGATGGACTTGAAATATATAGCATTTCCCATCTCTCTTCCTCTTCAAAACCAAAATTACAAAACACAGAACTTTGTATAGCTTTGAGCAGTTGGTTAAACGGGTTGGGATCATAAATTTGCCAACACCTCTTTGGTGCAGAGCCAGAATTTTGCTGCTTAGCTTTTCTGCTTATTTAGGATTTTAGTTTCTGTGGGGCGGTTCTGTGGTTTTCTTTTTTAGTGTGTGTGTGGGGTGGGTTTTGGTTCAGTTTTTTGCTAGGGTTTTGGCAGGGGGTAAGGGGTGTTTCTTGTTTTTTGGTTGGATTATTTTCTACAAGGTATTTTTTGGTGGGTTTTTTCTTTGGTTGTTTTTTTTGGGTTTTGTTTTGGGGGTTTTTTGGAGTTTTTTTGGTTTTTTTTGGGCTGGTTCGTTTGTTGATTGTTTTTAACTAAGAAGAACTTCAAACAAAAATAGTCTCTAGTTTTATGGGAGACTCAGTCAACATTATTGTTAGAAATAAATCCTTACTCAATATTAACATGTATTCATGATATTAAATTACTTAAACATAACACCATGATGCAATTTACAATAGTCAGACTTCTTGCAGTGTTCCAAACACAACCATTGCACGAAATACCTGCTTAAGTGTAATTTTCCCTGGGTCAGTGTTTCCTCTATCTTTACCCCATTTAGTCTACACATTAATTGAGACACATAAGCCAAAGGGGTAGGTGTGCTGTATTACTGCAATTAATATTCCTTATCAAGCATTAGGACAATTTGGACTAAATGACCTTTAAATGTCCCTTCCAACACAAACCATTCTATGATTCTATGACAATGTTACAGTTAGCAAAAAGCGTTAAGATTAGAGACTATAAAACAAATTCTCAGTGACACTGTACATATTTTTGAAAATAACTATTGTTTTTCACAGCCTCAATCTACTGGAAATAAAAAGAAAATACAGAGGTCAATTTCATTCCAGAATAAAGCCAGGCTAACCTGTTATCTACTCCCCATCAGCATTACAGAAGATATTGGGATTTAGAACTGAGAGTCTCAAGGCAGATGAGGAGTCAGCACCTGTAATTGTGTCTGTCTCCAGTAGTCTTGTACTCCAATGTACATTTTTAATTACCTTATTCTAGACACAATTCTGCCAAGAAGGTAGGGTAGCCCTCAGCCCTTAGTTCTGCCTAAACTCACCCTGAAATACACTTTGTGATGCAAAGCAGATAAAGATATCTCCTCAATGTGAATAAGAATGCACTGGGTTCTATATGCCTACAGGTTCACTGTTCTGAAGAGCTGGTCCTCTGGACAGAAGCAGGTGAACTGGGAGATTCAGTGGCAATATGCACCAAGGTCGGTTGTTCATAACACTTGAAAAAACAACCAATCAGCCAACACCCAACCGCCCCCACCAGACCACACCACTATAACACAAAAATGCTTCAAACTTAGAAAAACATAAAGAGGACTCTTATACAGGAAGAAAAGAGAAAACCTTGTTCAAAGGTGCTGCATAGTAGCATTGCAACTTAATATTCAATTGCATGGGATTTCAGAAAGAAGATACAATTTTCAAGAGAAATAAATTAAATTAATCACTATAAGGCAGCTGTTTCCTGTTTGTAGAAAGGAACATTACAAATGAAATTACATTACATTACAAATGCAAAATGCACAAGGATATCTCTTCTTTACTCTTTCTTCCCATGTTCTTTCTCATTATGACTACATTCATTTCCTTGTCCAAGCTCCTTTGTTTCTTCTGGGGAAAGTCAAAAGTCAGCTGGACTACAATGGCAATTAAATTGAGGAGAGAGAATCTAATTGCCTAATTATTAGAAATACGGAAGTTTAAGATCCAAGGCCAAGAAGAGGCAGCTAAAATTGTTCTCCAGAGTAAAACAGCAGATCAGAGGAAACTTTAATGCTCAGACACAATCCACTACCTTTTGTAGTTTTAGTTTTATGCTTGTTTGTGATTAATATGTAAAACATGTCTGTAGTGCAGCCATCCTACTTTAAGACAGCTTTTATAGCACAAATTATATACAGGGTTTAAGTAAAATTATATGATTGCTCCTAAACCAATTCTAACAGGTTTCTCTTTCCCTCTCCCAATTAGCTCCTTAGGAGAAAAATCACATTACAAAGACTCAACTGTACTTCAAATGCATGAGAACTATACTCCGCTTTGTCATCCCCAACAACTTTCAAACAAGCCTAACGTGACCCATAGAGTTACTGTGTCCAGCAAAACCAGACCCAGGCCACACCTGGGCCCTGAATTTATGAAGCTTTCATTGAACAGCCCTGTACTGAAACACCAATTAGTGCAGTAAAACATTCATCCCAGACATTGAAAGTAAATGTCAGAGTTTACTATCTATAAGATGTTTTCTTTTCTCCTTAAAACAAAATTATATACTTTGTATATAAAAAATGATTCCAAGATTTTGTACAGAAGATAATGCAGGAAATTAAGTCTTCTGAACTTCCTATGGGATTTTTTGTTGGATGTTTTTAATGGATGAAAAATGTTTGTCATTGAGAAAATTTTTTTATTCTTTAAATGGGTTGACAGCTTCCAGGGAAAAAAAAGTAGAACTGGAATAACCCACCCAACTTGTACATCATCTCATCTACTGGGAATTACATTTGAGTTCTAGAAATAGTAACATTCTTCATACTTGAGAACTTTGCTGGAAAATGTCTCAGAAACAATGGCACAAAAATGATGCACAATTTTAAGAGCTATAATTCGGATTTATTCCCCTGGCAAAATACTCTCAGAAGGTGTATTTGAAGCTTCAAATACATATGAGGAGGAGACAACAGTACATCACCACATTTCAAAGCACATAGAGCATACATACCCAGGAGACACAGAAAGGATAAAGTCATACAGCTAAATAGATACTGAGATACCAGAACACTCTACAGCTTTACAATGAAAAAGGTACTTAATTAAAGACAACACATTTACACCCTTCAAATTACAACACAAGCTGTTTCAAGAATCAATGAACCAGAATAATTTTCAGTAAGACATTAAGGTGTTGAAGTTTTTACTGTTTGAGTTGTTGGTGTGTTTTCAGGTTGTTTTGTTTTGGGTTATTTTGGGTTATTTTTGGGGAGGAGGGATGGGGGTGCCCGAGTTTGTTTTGGGTTTGAGGTTTTTTTATTATTGGTGGATGTTTTTGTTTACATATGGAAGATGTAAGATGCAAGAAAAAGTCATGTACTTCAAATGACACATCAGCTTAATGAAGTAAGTCAAGGAAATTTGCATCTAACTGTTAATTGGGAATGATCTACACAGAGCCTGACCCTCCTCTGTCTGCCAGACCATCAAGTCCTCTCTGGAAGCCCCACAAAAAAGGGCACTGTGCTGTCCTCCAACAACCACCCCAACTAGATTAGCACATGAAACAGAACTTTAGATCAGCAGAAGGTCTCCCAAGTTCCCATGTGCCACAGATTTGCTAAATAGGATAAGCGTGTTCTAAAAAACCCAAGATCCTATGAGGGGAAAAAGGTTCCACAGCACCAAGCAGTGCAATATTTGAAACCTCCTTATCAAAGTGACAGTTTTCAAGTGCCATTTACAATGCCCTAATCTGGAAACATCCCAGCTAACCCATCTGATCAACTATTTCACAGATGGAAGCACTTGATGGCTAATTGGCAAGTCCATGATTCAAATAAAATAGCTATCTGCACTTCTTTTTCTATATTCCAAGTCAAGGTGTAAACACTCCTTATAAGACACAGGTCAGTTCTCTATCTCCCCCACCCTTCCCACTGGAATTTTTCCCCTTACCCTCTGTCATCAAATATGTTAAATCAAAAATACAGAATCAGTTTTATTTTTCATTTATTGTACTAGAACAGTTGTCCGCACTAACAGATTCAAAAATCTACCAAGCAATGAAAAGTTAATTTAAAACCCTCTTTTAAAAAAGTGTCATTATTTCACTGCTTCCTATCACATCTGGATTCAGAAAAACAGACAGCATGTGCTAGCATGGACAAGAACTTGCTTAACTTGAATTATTGTTCTGGAAGTGATGGGGAGAGAAAGCTTGGCTACAAATGCACTTAATTTGCTCACACCCTTTGCAGTGGGATTGCCTAATAGAGGCATATGTGGAACTGATTTCACCAGCAAACAATAGTTCAGCATACAAAATGAAGAGAAGTGTTGCTCCAAATTCCTGTCTGCTACATAAGCAGAATGCTTTCACGTACCCCACAAACCTGTTCATTTGTCTGCAGCAAATGTACAATGCAAATCAAAGTACTAAACTACTAGTGAAATTCTGTGGTAGGCAGTATGAGAGGGACAAACAGGGACAAACAGAAAAGAATGAATCAGGAAAGAGAAGTAGCAGAACTCAACATGACAAGGGGCAGAAAGAGAGAGAAAGGAGGCCATATAAGTGAAGAAGAACAAGGGCATTGTCAAAATCTTAATTCCCATGAACTACAGGAGGGAAACTGAAGTCAGAAGATTTTCTTTGAGACATCACAATACTTTCAGTCTTTTCTTTTCTAAAAGGCTGCATTCACTCATGAAAACATAAATTCAAGACAAAACAAACTTATGGACCAGGTCTACAACACCAGTCATGTAAGACACAAGCAACTTCAGCACGAAGCAGTGTTCCAAAGGAGGTCATACTTCTGGCATCAAGTTCAAAACTAAACACAGGTGCCTTGCCATAAAAAGAACACACAGTTAATGACCAAGTGCGCTGTCAGAAAATACTGTGAATGGCTTATGTGATGCCAAAAGTTGTAAGATTCTCTTCCCATCTACTCTCTTGTCCACCTCCTGCCTACTAAGTCAGCCCTTTGTCCACCTATGATTAAAAGGAATGAAATGCCTCAAGATTTCTAAGCCACATGTCACAGGAAGGGAAATTTATTGTTGAAGTATCAGTTTAAGATTACTTCCTTGAAGATTTGTTTAATAGACATTTGAAGACAGGTAGATGGGATTTAGCACTGACCACCTCTGGACACCTGAAGGCCAATCAGCCACTCAACAGCATCCGGAAGGAACAAGAAGTAGGAAAAAGAACCAAAAAATTCAGTGACAGCATTTCTCAAGTACATTCTCAAGTGTAATACACTACACCAAAAGACTTGAAAAGCATATAGAAAACACATGAATTTAAAGTGCATTTGGGGCAACATATCTGAGTTTGGAAATTTAGAAGACCAGGAAAACCTAAATGAGACAATAATTAGAAGAGGTAGTTTTGCCAAGGGGAAAAAGCCAAGTAACTGCTGCTGAAGAACCTAAAGCAAGTCGCTGAGAAAGAATCCTTTGGCAGAGATCAAACAGGAACTGTGCTGACCAAGCATCTGCTGGTACTTAAACATCAGTTACAAAGCAAATCAAACACACTCTCAGCAAACTTTATGTGATGCAGTCCTCTTGCTGAGGAGACCCCAAGCTACAAGAAATCCCCAAACTATGTGATAAAATTACTTTGAAAATGCCTCTTTTTCTACCAGACTATACACAGATGATTCTTATGCTGGCAAGAACGACTCAGTCAGACATTTTTACTATGTTCAACCTTTAGAACAACTGTGACACAGCAATAAGAACAGAAAGCTTTATACTGCTCTTTAAAACACTCTAGTGCAAACAAACAACAATAATTTTGCTTTCTAGCATTACAAAATTTATCCAAGAAATACCTTCCTCTTCTCTTCTGTTTCAAAGAGGTCTGATTCACTCTGGATTATCTTTCAATCTCAATTACCATCAATTGATATTCACAATATAAGTGACCTTTCAAGGTCCTTTGAAACACATTTTAAGTATTTTAAGGACATAAAAATATTCTATTTGAAAAGCCTTCCTGCTGATTCAATAAACCAAAAGAATACAAATGTAGTCAAGACATCCAGTGCAAGCAGCAACTTTGAGTAAAGAGCAATTCTGTTTTATGCCTTTCTTTTATACAACACATACTCATCAACTCATTTAAAAGACAATTCCATATTTAAACAAACACAGAACAGCTTTGCAGGCCAAAGCTACCAAAGGAGTTCAGTGAGCTTCCTCTGAATGTTATGTTTTATTGTCTGCCACAATTTTTTAGCAAGCTTTAAGTTAAAGATGAAAAATTCAGAAAACAGCAGAGAGTTAACTGTAAATTTGAAAAACAGCTTTGATATGCGTCAAGTTCAGAGAGGACTAAGAAGTGAAAGCTTGAGAGATTAGACTGCACAGATGTTAAAAAAATGAAGAGTCATGAAGCAGGCTGGCAGCTCAGAGGAACAAGAGAAGTAACTGTTTAAGAAAGTGAAACTAAAAATAACTGAGGGCGGCTTGAAGATTCACTAAGAAAACGTGAATAGAATTTTAGCTATAAAAAGGGGAAAAAAAAATTATGCACCAAAAGTTACAGCCTATTTGGCAAAACATCTAGAGTCTGTAGATCAGCCTAGAATATTTCACCAAATGCTTCTGTATTAAACTACTCCTGTAGTTATACTGGACACAAACACACTATACACAACCAAAGAAACTTTCGGTTTAGCAATTTCACCCATCCCAGAAGAAACCCTGCACACACATCCTAAAGCCCAAGACATACAGAACTGATTCCTCCAGAAGAACAAGAGTCTGGATTCTTGATTTAGAAAGAGACCGTGAAGCAGATGAGGAAACAGAGAAAGGCCAGCTACAGCAGCCAAACAAAGGAAAGGACCATAAGAGAAATTACATTGGAGCCCATTCCTCAAGGAAATAATTCTTCCTGCACACCTCAAACAAAAAAAGTTCCTAATTATTTCTTTCCCTGTATCCCTGCAATCAGCACAATGTAACATGACCAGCTTGATATTATTTCTGAAGACTGCTAGCCATGCCAGTTGATCAAAGAAAAAAAAACACTAGGACTTGCTGTAAAGGTAGGAGAAGCCACACAATGTGAATAGGTCTCTCACTGGAATAGGACAGCTGCCAGGGAGGCCTTTTTGCTGTGAGCAATGGAAGTGAGGACAATGAACAAGAGGAGACACAATAAAATACTCATACAGGTAGCTACAACTACACACAAGTGACAAATTCAATTCAAATTACTTCTTGAAATTTACATATAGACAGTATATTATAATGCCCCATTCACAATGTGATCCAAGAACTGAAATACATAATTCATGAAAAAGCAGTAGATATGCTTGGCCATTTAGAATACCCCTCATGTTCTGAAATTCCATAGTATTGAGAACTGTTTATTTAAAAAATATACCATGTGCTTCCAATGCTTTTCAATACAAATTTTGAAATGCTCAGACCCAAAAAGGTTTGTAAACATTCTTTAAACTTAGTGCTAACACAGGTATTCATATTTACAAAAAAAAGTCAGGTTGTAGAAAGATTTGCATACACATATAAAATCTCTCGAGTCAAAGATTATTACTATGAACTCTGGTTTTTTATGCTGTTTTAAAATATATATAGTATAATAATAGAAGGAATACTCCAGAATTTATTAATTTTAAAGAGAAGATTGACAAGCTATATACTAACCTGTCCCAGCCCAGGCATACCTCCTCCCAGTCGCAGAAGTCTATCCATATTTCTAGAAAAACAGAAACAAAGGAAAAATGTTCCCAAGCTCGAAATGTTTACTAAATTGTTATCTATATAATTCACCTTCAGTCACTCAGTATGTCAAAAATATTGGTGGTAATTACAACACAACATCAGACTTCCTGTTAATTAACACCACATATTAATTCAAGAAGCTGTCTTCCATGCTAATTAACAGACTTTGTTTTATTGCTTTGGTTTTGGGTTATCCCCATTTCTGAAGATGAACACTCTTGTCAAACTTCTCAAAACTTTCCCATCATTCAATTAATTGTGGGATTTTTGTTGCTTATGATCAGTACCCACAGCCAGAAAGTTCCTAAAACTTATTAGATATACAATCAAATTTACTTTAGTTTGCTCAGAAATCATCAATAAAAATCTTAAAGTAAGGATTTTAGCATCCTCATTAGTATGTTCCGCGCTAATTAACTTACAGCTTGTCAGTTATCATCAAAACTACATGTGAAAGACACTAAGCAGATTATGGATCTCTGAATTAGCATCAAAAGCTTTTTTTAATGAACTCATTATACTAAAAGAAATACTGTAAAGTAAACATTTAATGTGTATATAGTTGGAAGAATAGTGACAGTACAGTCATTTAATACATTCCCAGTGTTGCATGTGCCATTGCTTTAGTGCAAGATTATTCCAATCAATGAAACATCTTACTTTAAAAAAAAAAAAAATATCCGTTTTTGTGTCTTGTAACTTTCAAAGGAGTGATCCCCAGGAATAAAGGCTGTTAAAGTGCCCAACCAAAAAAATTACACTGCTCTTTCTCTCTCTACAGTTTCTTCATTTTCTGTTGTTGAAAAGACATCTACAATTTCATGGTGGATATCTAAGCAGAGATTCTGCCCCAGCTTTAACAGAACTTTACCATGCTTACTTGGCTTTTTCAACTTCTTAGCTCTGTACAACAAAACTTACGGATAAAAAGAAAAAAAAAAAAGCCTACTGAATATCAATTTTTAAACAGCTGTTTTTAGCAAATCAAGCAATTTCCAAGGCTTACAGAAATCAGAAAATTTTACTGGCTTATTTTATTTCTGAAATAGAAGATTAAAAAGTACAGCATTGAAAATTATGGTCTTAATCGGACAAGTTTTAATACAACACAATGAAGCCTGTCTAGCTGATATGAAAGCAATTAAGAACACAAAATATGATTTTCAAAATACATTCATCCTCCAAGAGGATGCTACATTAGGCATGAGAATTATACACATGATTTCAGATTACATTAACAATACTAATTCAATAGCCTTCTTAGTAATTTTACAAAAGAACTTGAAAAATATATTTGTTTTGTATATGAATAAACCTTCATGCTGAAGGTGAACATGACCATAATTTTCATAATTTCTTCTGATATTTGCTAGAATTTTTAATTGCTAAAGACTAACAAGCTTTATTTCAGAATAAGTTTAAAACAAATACTTTAAGCTTCTAAACACACAAAGAAGCAGCATTTTACTTCCTACTTTAGTAAGTTCCTGTCGATATCCAAGATACATTGCTCAGAAATACCTGCTCTACTTGCTAAGTTCACTTTCCCAGTTCAACGAACTATCAGGCTATTAGTTCAATATGATTCACTCTCTTGATTTTGTAGAACCTGCAAATCCAACAAGTGCATCCTCATCTAGCAGTAAGTACTTTCTTAAAGCTCCACTAACACCGTATAAATTAAAAATGAGTTTATTAAAGGGTCAGTGGTTATGCTTCACTTTTTCAGTAAGTCATTGAAACCAAGCTTCTTTTTTAGAGGCAAAAGCTGCACACAGTGTATGTGCTTTTCTATACTGAACTACAATAAATTCCAAATCAAGTTGGAGGATTTCCTTGGAAAGGTTAAGTTGCTGTTTAAAGATATTATGTAAGCATATGTTAAATGGCTTCAATGAAACAGTCACAATGTTACCACAAATTACCGCCAACTACAGTTCATTTTACCCCTCTGTGGTAGATACTCCTCCATTGAAACCCACGATGATTCATCTTCCGTGACACTAAAGAGGGCTGAAGAGTAACTGACAAGTATATTTAAACTACTAAAACTATTATTTTAAGAAACTTTTAGTCTCTACAACTAGTAACCCTAAAACTGGTCGTTCTGACAACTACAGCAACTTCCATAAATGGATGGGGTACATTACCTGTGTACATTTAAGAAATTAGAAATTAATAACAAATCCTGAAACACAAGTGAAAAGCAATAGCTTGTACTAATTAACTAATATTTTATTTACACAGTTTATTCCAGTTTCTATAAAAGCCATATATTTTGCCATATTAAAGTTGGAATAGACCGATGTGTTAAATAAACAGATTATTTATCAGCATAACGTTACAACAAAATCTTACTCTTACAGAACTAGAGGGATGTAACATTTCCCACAGACTAGTCATTGAACTGAGGTATTCAAATTTTCAAGACAGCAGCACAGACAGAAAATCTCCAAAACCCAGTTCACTGCAAATTATTTCACTGGCTTCCATGATTCTGGTTAGAGTTTTGGCAACTAATGCTTTACTTGCCTATTTGTAACTGAATAAGTTTTAGTAGGCTAAAGCCTATGTGGACCTAAACAGATTTGTTTACTGAGATGTATAAACATCTGAAAAATTTAGGTTAGTGAATCACATTCACCAAGAAAAGTTTTAATTTTTGATAATCAACCTAAATATTATTTCAGCCATAAACTCCATCCCTCAAACAACGCTTTTGTAAACCTTAAAACAGATTAAGCAAAATTTTTAGACATTAGTGAAGCTAACTTTAGCCTTTACAAATAAAGCAACTATACATTTCTAACCTGGTGCTCAGCAAGAGGTGCTCACAGAACAAACTCAGCAGCAGCTCCCACTTTTTGACTGTAAAGATGACACCAGTAGGTCTCTTTCCTGTTGAAGGAAATAGAAAGGAGAAAGGCAGAAACCCAGTAAAATTTAGAAACTATGGCACATGTGAAAAAAAAATACTACATTGATAAACTGCAAAAGGACGAGGCATCATTAAAGAATAATCCCAAGAATGTTTACTGGGCTTTTTTTTTCCTTTTACCATACAATTCCTTGAAGTGGTACAAGCCATGTCTTGCTCAAGTATCCATAATACTACAAAAAGCTTCCAATTTTTTCAAAATTACTTGTAAAAATATTTTAATAATTCATTTAAGCAATTTAAAACTAATTGATAATTTTAAATGCTGTAAGAAACTGAAACCATGGTCTTTTTTTACTATTTTAGAAGCTCTTGCTGTAGCTAAGATGCCCTAAGTACCAAGGGTACGAGCAGTCTGCAGGTACAGAAAGCTCTTCTGTTTATTTCTGCAAGAGTGGTTGGTGTGACCAGAAAAGCCAAAAAGATCTTTAGGTTTGCCTAACTTCAGGTAGACAAAGGCTGCTTCACATTCAATTTAGGAGTTAAAATTCATGTTATCCTCCTCCCTGAGAACACTGCCCATTAATTGCATCCACTCAATCATTTGTAGAGCAGTGTTTTAAAACAGATCTGTGAAATGATCTGTGGCTGTGATTTGATAGACGTTTTTTTCAATGTCAGTGTTAACATAAGGAGTAATGAGGAAGCTGCTGCTGCTCACCAACTTGATGCTGCTTTCTCAGTACTGCCAGGACAGCCATTTGTGCAGCCCTGCAGCAAACTGAGAGGCTATCAAAAATGCTGGGTTTAACCCTGTTCACTTCTCTGAGAGGCTTCAAGCTGCATCCCAGAAATAGTTGTCTTGGCATAACAGAAAAAGAGGTCTTGGAAAAGCTGATTGCTTGTAACACTAATACAGGCTATGGAAGACATTTCTGTCAAATCATTCTTTAAGCTTAAGCTGCTCAAAGAATGTCTGTGGGTTTTGGGTTTTTGTTTGGGTGGGGGGGGGGGGTTTGTTTTGTTTTTTGGTAACTGAGGCAATTTAACAGAGACCCTTTTGAAGCTTATCTCAAAGTAGTACAAGAGCAAAGATGTGTTCACCTTCCCAGAAAGTCAGAAGAGAAAGAACAAGTCAGAGTTTCTCAGTGCGGACAGGCTGGGATGGAAATCACTAAAACATTGAATGGACAGTTACTAGCCTTCTGCCAGCTTTGCAGAAGGAAATGATCCAGGAGAGACCACAAGAGCCAGTAGCACAGGCTACAACAGAACTGCAGCCACTTCTTTATCTGGGCTTCTGTTATTCACCTTTAGTCACCTGACCTCCCAGTGGTCTTGCACTTTCTTCCCCACTTACTACAAAGATATGAAAGAAACAAATCTCTGTGAGCTTGGTCTGTTCCCCAGGGAGGCACACAGGGTAGCCTACACCTGAGAATCTCACTTCTGCTACAGCGTGCAAAAAGCTGGGTTGGTTAGCAACTTCTCTGTTGGCTTTTTCCCTATATTTGCGCACACTCTATAGTTTCATTACATATACATATAAATAAAAGCCAGAAAAGTAAACAAACAGTTCACAGTAAATCTCACCTCTTTTCCTTCCAAAGCTGGCAACAGGTATTTTGATTGTTTCCTTCTGTCTGCAAGGGAAAGTTAACAATCTCTGTTTAAAGTGAAACTTTAAGGAAGTAAATGTATCAAATATTTCCATATCAGAAAAAATACAGGAGGACAGTTATCATAATAAACTTACATTTTGGTGCACTGCAGGATTTGGATAACGTGCACTCATCACTGAAATCAATATGGTCATTAATGGCTTAAAAGAACTGAATAGCTTCTGAATATTCTGAACTGAATATGTATGTCCATGATTGGAAACACCATAACTAAAATACGCTTGGTCACAGGATGTCATTTAAAAATCCAAACTTGCATTACTGCAATTTTCTTTTAACTGTCCTTCCCTCAAATGGGAAAAAATAGTTGATATTATTAATGCAGTGAGAGTATACACAGAGCATCTCAAAATTGATCTGAAAATAGAAATTTTAAAATCCATGTCTAATATTTGCTCCTAGTACTACTGTTAGGCAACTGTAATAATTGGAAAGAGTTACCCATTTGGGGAGTTCTAGTTCGCCACTCAGTTGTTCATTGGTATTTTCAGGTCACTTAAATTTGGACTTTTAATAATGAAAACATTTTTTCTTAGGTAGCATAGGGATGAAGTTATATAAAAGGATTATGCACAAATGCATATACACATATAGGTATAAACCAATAGCTACTGTGTTTATACTTGGCATGTTTCAGCATGTATTTTGAAATCAACTGGAAACAGTCTTAAATTACTCCATCTCCTTGCATGAGACACATGAATTTCACACTACAGTGCACTATTTTTATCTAGCATTAACACTCCACAATGTGATCCCTCAACGAAAGAGGGTTCTCCTGGTTTGGCAACTTCTGAGTTAGTAGAGAAATAAATATCAAAATCAGCTTTGACATACATAGAAAACAATGGCTACTAAACTGCCCTATTAGTGGAGAGAGTATCAGGCTACACACAGGTGACAACAATTTACTTTGCAATTTGTACACTGAGTGACTTGATGCAAATCATTTCATCTTCCGTAACTCAGTTTCTCCACCTGAGACTACATAACAAGCTTTGTACAAGCACTTCCAGATCTCCTGTTGAGGAGTTACATGCAGCAGATGATCAACAATTTTATTAACAGTGTTCAAAAGTGGCTCAAGGTTTTTGGTGCAACCGCAACCATTTCAGCTTCACTAGGGATGATAAACAGTAACAGAGGTAAATCAGCTGAAAAACTGTGCATTGCAGAAAAACATTATTTCACCAAGAAAAAAATCTCACTGCAGTTAAAGTCATCAAACCTGAACAGAGACTTCACATATGCAAAGGTGGGGGGCAAGGTAGAGGGCTAGCCTATCTTCCTATACGTTTTGTATGAAAAGAAAAAAATAATGTACATATTACCATCAATACTAAGTAATCTGTTAATTAAAGCTAGAGTTTAATCATGTCATGCATGAATGGAGTCTCAGTAGTGCAAGTCCAGAGTTACATTACTCTTGCTTCCATAACATGATCAGTTCTGTAAATACAGACCCTATTTCTAGATCACACAGACCTGAATCTCAATAGACCTGAGCTGGACTAGGTGGTTTGCAGGTCAGCTTCCCAGACTCTGATTTATAGAAGTACAGCAAACCTAATTCTACTACATTTATTGCTGAGCTGGAGTTACTTCAGTAACACAGATTCAAACAGACTGCTTTAAAGCTACTGAAGTACATTCATATAAAATTTCCAGATAAGCAGAGATTCATTTACAAGCTGCACCACCACAGAAACAGACAGAAATCATTTGAATTTTTTGTATTACATGAAGTAATGGCCTTCTCCAAAATCTGCAGAAAGGCAAGCAGAGACTATTGTGGAACTATTGCAGTAGTCCAGCAAGTACTCATCATACCAGTTCTCTGTTATTAAAGGTGTCCTTAACACTTGCCCTTTCCCATCATCCTAGATGTTACAAGGTAGTTACAGGTATTATTAATTTGCACTCCATAATTCTTGTCAGGAGTGAATAATTTCCAAGAAAGTTGACAAACTAGTTTATATACTGGTATTACTTAATATTGTTTTTAAAGTACTCTCTAACTTATAATGTTCTGAATCATGGTTTTCAAATGAATATCACTGAAATGGCATGTTACAACAGATGATGGAACACAACCTTTCCCATTAACCTACAGGCTAAATCCTGCTGCTCAAAGTCACACTGAGTGATTGAGAAGCAATCCATAGGCAAGCAAATTTCTGAATTTTTTCAAAACCAGGTATTTTTGACTGTCTCAATAAGGTCACAAACAGTGAATACTCTGCTCCACAGAATCTTCTTCTAAGTTTACTCCCTACCTGAGGCATACGGGACTCCGTGGACTCCCAGGGCTGACAGCTTTAAGGTAAACACAAATCTGTCAGACTTTTCAGCTTGCCTAGTACCATTTCACTTATATATAGCTTTGAAATGCATTTACATGAAAGTTTTTTATAAAAAGTCAATCTCAATCCCTGTTAGTTTTCTGTTTTTCCACAGCATACTGAAAACAACTGCAACTTTAAAGACATGACGCCAGCACATTGTTTACAAGTATCCAACTACATGACACAAATTTGTTACAGAAACATTACTTAAGTCAGCTGCATACTGTAAATAGCACCGTTAATTTTTGATTATCGCTCCTTTTCTACTTAATTCTACTTCCTTCCCCTCCAGGTATCCCAGCCAGTGCTCTGCCTTCACTTCCCCCCGCGCCCCTCTAACTTCAGCTGCACTGCCGGGGATCGTGGCAGTGCCGCGCTCCGGGAGCAGCAGCGCTGCGGTCCGTGAGGTGCCTCTGACAGGGCACAGAGCGCTGGTGCTGCCCGCAGCACGAACCAGGGCGGCCGCTGCGGGCCGGGCGGAGGATGCCGGGCCCTGTGGCCCGTGCGGCGCCGAGGCCCGTCCGGCTCCAGCGGCCGGGCCCCCGCCCTGCGCCGCTCCCCGGCCCTTCTCGCCGCTTCTCCTCACACCGTTCGCAGCTGCTCCCACTGCCCTGAAGCGCCCGGACTTCCCAGCGGAAAGCCCAGCTGCCCAGCGGGCTCCCCTCCCGGGCCGGTGCCGCCCGCCAGACCCGCCCGGCCCCGCTCCCGTCCGCGGCCCTGCTCAGAGGGCGCGTTCCCCGGGCGCCGCCGGGCAGAAACTCCCCGGGCCGCGTTCCCGCTGCCGCCGCGGGTCCCCTCAGCACCCCGACGCGGAGGCAGCCGGGCCCTCACCTGGGCCGGAGCCTCCCGGGCCGCGGTGAATCAGCCGGATCTCATTCAAACCGAGCCCTTCCCGGTTCACAGGGCACCCGGCAGCGGCTTCCGGCCCCGCGGCCGGCGGGGAGGAGCTTCTGAGAGTGGAGAGCGGCGGAGGGGAGCGGCCTCCCAGGGGAACGGGCGGAAGAGAGGCGCCATGGACTGCTCTGCTTTAGGGTGCTCGGGATTAACTTGGTCCCTTAGCAGCCGAATGCCACCAGTGCCGAAAGAACGACACGATAGGATGGCAGGAGAACCAACAAATGAGTCATCAAATTAATAAAAGAATGATTACTGTAATAGGAACAGTATCACATGCACTCCTCTCAAAAACAGTGTTACAGAAAATGCGAGGATTTAGAGAAGAGAAATGAGAGTGACCACATATATATATAAAACCAGCACAAGAAGAAATGGAAAAACATCAGAATTTTGGCCAAACAAAGATAATAGGGAGATAATCACATAAAAGTGTGCATGCTGATAATTAATGCATACTTTCCTGATGCAAACAGAGAAGCGAATTGGAATTTCTATTACCCTTATGTTAACTCTGGAACAAAAACTCTGTTGTAAATTAAAAGAGGAAAACACAAAGGCCAAGGAGTACATTGCCAGACAGCATGTGAGCAAGTTGTGGATGTCAGTGCCCCTTATGAACTTACTATGGCTAACACAATAACAATTTTTAGAGGTTGATTTATATGTAGTTACTGAAATACTGCAAGTATTTTAGAAAGTATTGGGACAATTTAAGAACCTATACAAGCAATTTATTAAGGACTCTGTATAGAGTTTCTGCCATGAATGAACAAGATGAGCCTCAAGGTTTATTTGAAAGCTCCTTTAAAGACTGAGAATGTAATATTAGAAGATGTTCAGCATTTTCTCTTTCACAAATCAACTACATGGAAGCAGGTAAAAAGGTATTAAATTGTAAATTACGTGGGAATAACCTCAGACAGATATGGTCACCACTTCCACAGCACTTCAGCAGACACAGAAGTCTTAGTTTTTTATATCATGAAGTATAAAATTAATCCAAAGAAAGAGAAAGGGAATTACCATTATATGGTATTCTGCTTTATAAGAGGGGCAACATTTTTGAAAAGCGAAATAATTTTCCATTTTGTTTTCAGATCTTTGCTAGGCTGACGGAATCTCAAGAGTTAAAATTTCCAAAAGATTCTTAAAAAGCTAAAGGTTTAAAATGTGGTTTAAGCTGTGGGCCAGTAATTTCTTTCTCAAGCTACATTAGCAAAACCCATTAGTGTAACTTACTAGTGCACCCATAGCCAAATTACTGAGAAACAAAGAGTAAAATCTACGTGTCTCTGTGTGTATATGTTTATCTAGGTATGTTTGTCTCTAACAGAAGAAATCTTGCACCCTTCTTCAAACAGGCTGTTATGGTCCTTCCTGTTTTAACCTGGTAAAACTTAGCTCCTGAAATCTTGAGACTGTATTTTGAGACTTGTGTGTGTCTTAGTGTTCTCAGAAGTCATTATATTAATTATGTGGTCAAAGATTTTTATTTTGGATTAAATTAATGAGGTAAAATATTAATTCAGTGGATGGAAATGCATTATGTTGCTGGTTTGTACCACGATTTTGAGAGTAATCCATTTATTTCTCCGTGTCCACTGGAATTCTGACCCCTTAAGGAGAAATACTCATTATATTAGGGTTCTCACTCTGCAGTCATGTGTCTTTAAGGTACCCTGTGTTTCTGAAAAAAGAAAGAAATACAAATATTTATTTGTGAAAAGTGATCATTTATCTGGGTTAATGTGTATAATAAGGAAAAACAACATAGTAAAATCTTTATAATATGCCTATACCCACTGATTTAAATGAGCAATGGCATTTCAAACCATTTGAAGATTTGGCCCTTCTTTGAAATACGAGTGAATACAAAGTGAAACAGACTTTCATTGTTATTCCTAATTACATTTCAAGTCATACTATTGACTTTTTAAATATATACATTTATTGAAATTTTATAAATAAATATAGTTACAGAAAAAGAAAAAAAGAGAAAATAGGAGAAATATTTACACTAGGAAGTATAGTGAATTAATTGGATATAAAGAGGCAGTATCATGGTTGGAACTTATGACAGATGGTATTTTATATTTTTATATAAAAAAGATATAGTCTTAATCGTATATGTCAAAGAAAAGAGACCATATGTTGTTAAACACTTCCAAATTGTCATTTAATCTGAAGGGCATTCTCTTGCATGCTTCCAAATCCCTCATTGTTTTGGTCTAACCAGTGCTAATCTATAGATTTTATTTATTGATTTGCAGTAATGCAGTGCAAGGAAATATTCAAGGTTTGTTCTCTTTTTTATTACCTTTTTTATTACCTGGATGGCTCTCATAAGTGGTAAATACTAGCTTTGATTGGACCCTCACATTTTTCATACCAACTTATCCTTGTTTGTAATGAAGTGATCAACAGAGTCAGACTTGCTAACAGGTCACATATATTTTTTCTAACTCCTGGCATATAATTTTCCCTTCAAGTCTGTTTGTGATTGGATTAAAGCAGCAATATTGCTGAAACTCTGTAATTAAATAATTCCATTTTACATGGCTAAGTGGCAAATGTAAGAATGGCATGTAGAACATGAAGAGTGCACTGTGAGATTGGACACAATTTTCTGGCAAATCATATATGTAGAGAGTGCTGTTTGTGTTGGGACAGGAGGAATTCTCCAGGACTGAGTTATAATATTAAAAAAAAAAAAATCATCAACACCAAAAACCCCAAACAAACCCAACAGAAGATACTGTTTCAGAAAGCCTGGTGTTAGAATGCCCAATAACATGGTGGGTTGAAGAAAACATTGGAGTTGTGGATATTTTTGTTTTCTATGTTTAAACATGTAGAACAGAGCATGGGGAATGAATATACATCAAGGAGCACAAGAGCTGACATCATCTTTGTGAGAGGGTAATAAAGCCAGAATCACACTGATTGATTGATTGATTGATTGATTTAGAGTTATGTTTAGTAGTTATACACTGAAAAAGTAATGAAGGAATTAAGTGGAATTAAGGAAGTGTTTTAAACTGCAGCCTTTCACCATGGGAAGGGACTGGAACTCTGTCTTGGCAAACCTGTAAATGGAGAAATGGTTTCTTCTGTTATCCTTGGCAAGCACTCACTCCGTTAGAAGTGCTGATGGTGACCTCTGTGACATCCCCAACAGCTTGTACAATGCTTGATCAACTCCTTGCTGCATGCAGAGTAATAGCAAGGCTTGTCACAAACAATGAATAAAATTTAACAGGATTAGTTAAAGATAGTATATGAGTGAGATTACTTTTTTTAGACTCCTCAACAATTCTACAATCAGCTGCAGAAGGCTGTTAGAGGCTTGAAAGAGGCTTCATTAATCATGAAACATATGATTATTGAAAACCTGCAAACAAAACTATTTGCATCTCTTTCAGATTACAGACCTGCCCATTAAAGTATGACAAGTATAAAGTCAGTTTGAGTGAGAAGAATGGTAACAATGTATTTGGATATAATCCATCCCAGTTAAGAAGGGAGAGGATATTAAGAAAGCAAACATTCCTTGCAGCAAGCCGTAAACACAGACCCAGCCCCCCTCCAGTTGGTGCCAAAAGATCTTGTTTATATTGGAAATTTCACCAGCCACAAGTTTCACACACAGTCCTAAAGGAAACTGGACTTTTGTCTTTTTAAGTCTATTTAAAGTGATGGCTGAGTTGTGAGAACTATCTACAAACCATCTGGAGAAGATAAGGCCAAGTAAAAAATCAGTCTTGCTGGAAATGCTTGTGTTGGGGGTGTCTATGGAAAATTTTTATGAGGAAACAGAGAAGTGGGTTTGTGTCCCTGGCAATTGCAAAGGTGCTACTCTGTGAGAGACAGTTTATTTAAATAACTGTGTAGAAGACTGTAAATTGAAAACTGTAAATTAAGAGAAAGGTAGTATGTAAAGTGGACATACTGTGGTTTTTTTCTGGATTGCTGTGGGATGGAAGAATCCTACACCTTATTTTTTTTTCCCCCTTTATTCAGTGGGAGAGTTTCTCCTTATTTGTGACATGATAAAAATTAATTTTATACTTCCTTTAGTACTTAAGATATTTCTGATTGAGCTGAAACATTACTTGTATAGAAGTGCTGTGGTATAATTGTATAATGCTTTTCACCAATTTCAGGTAGCGAGAGCCAACCAACAGAGACAATTTCAATTATTTCTGTGGTTATTTCTGTGTTAGGGAATAGTACAGACTAGAAGGAGTAAATGTGTATGGCTAAATAGGCATGATACATTTCTATTATCGTTTTCCACTTTGGATAGCTGTACATGTGTCCCGTGGGTGAATGCCCATTTGTAACCAAATCATATGAAGCATGTTTCTGCTCTGCCATTTTACAGTGAGAGAACCTACTTCCAGAACTCCCAAACTTTGGTTTGCTTCACGGGACAAACCAAAGCACCTAACTGCTTTGAGAGTTTTGCTTTAAAGACACACTCTGGATGCAAACTTCAACAATCATGTAGATGCATGATATGTATCTTTTTTTATTTTTACAAGAATGAACCAACAATGTGTAAAGACAACATGGCGGAAAGCTGGAGAAGAATGAAATAAAATTGGCGAAGGTGAAGTCCTCCACATTGCTACACATGGCATGCCCAAAGCACTGGGTATATACAATATGTTCTATGGAGAGCCTGAGGGACCTGTAAACTGCTAGATAAAAACCCATTCAGTGAATATTTTGATCCTCACAAGAATGTCACTTGGGAAAGGCACATTTTTTACAAGAAACCAGCTGCCAGATGAGACCATTGACCATTGTTAAGATCTTTAAAATAAAGCCAAGTAATGTGAATTGGAGCAGTTAACAGATGGATGAATTACTTGTGATATAAGTGATAACCAAGTCAAAGCAAGGTGAGAAAAGGACTTGACATTGCAAAGAACAGCGGATATTTGCAGGGCTAGTAAAGACTGCTTCCCAAATAAAAGTGTTAGCTAGTGGTGAAAGAACTGGAGTGTATCTAATTAAAAATGCATACCAAAGCATAAAGAGAGAATACAAGGGTAAACAAATGGCAGAGACCAGACTTGTTTTCAATAGATGTAAAATCAATCACAACATGGTGAAAAGGTCCTACACAAGAGGTTCGGTGTCCTGTATACAATGAAAGCAGCCATTTTGCCGAAATTAAATTGCTTTCAATTCAACTTACAAAGATCTGCCTAAGAAAAGCTATCTGTGGCTGCGCTGCTGGAGGACATAAAGGATGACAACGGAGATTTCAATGGCTGATTAAAGGGATGGTAGGGATGATACTATTCTATAAAATCAGATTTTCTGCTGGACCAGAACATTTACCTTTGAAATTATCTCACAAACAGGATTGCAATTTGCAGATTTTGAAAATTGCCTGATGACACAAAAGTAATGAAGAATTTCTTAATAGCTTCATTCCACAGTTTTACATAAATTAAATAAATCTGTAGAGATTACATTAGTCTACTAATCACAAAGATATAGCAGAGAATAAAGTATTTGCAGTCTTGGTGCCTCTACAAAACAAGGTGTGTTCAGTATGTGTCATTTACCCTGTTACTCAGTATGTGAGGAACCTGTACTCTCTATTTAAATAGAAACTGGAGGTAAATACAAACTAATGCATCTGACCTAGACATTAAATTTTTGACTTCTATATAGTCTTAAGAATTATGAAATTTATTAATCAGATATAGTGACTCTTCTCTTTATAATGGTTTCAGTTCTTGCAGCCCTTCAAGATAAACACCATGGCGTTTTTTCCTCTTCATGACCCTGGCTCTTTTTTCTGTCATCCTTCCTAGAATTATCTACTGTTCTTATAAACATTAAATCATGATGAAGCCCAGTTGTATTTGGAATTTTTCTGAGATAATGAAAATTATTAATAGCTAGCCAAGATAAACTAGGTATTTCTCCTCCTTGATTGGTCTAGAAAAATAGCTATTTTATTGATTAAACATATGCATTGAAAAACATATACTTCAGTCAGTTCAGCTTTTTGGAACACAAGGCATCAGTAGAAGAAAAAGGAAAATAAAGTATAATTGTTTTTTGACTGTGCACAATCTGTGGAGTTGTGATCATGCCTTGTTCTCTGTGTTAATCACAGAAAAAAACCCTAGAAGTACATAGAAAAGGTTAATTTCATTCTTGTAGTACCCAAATTGTCAGAAATGTAATTCTTCCTGACTTTATTACACTGAATAGACAAGCTTGTTACGAACACTGAGAGAAATGTAATTTGGATAGTCACGGTACTTGCAATAGCTGATAAACTATTCAGGTAAGCCTGTATATTTAGCTATATTGGCTATGTGCCATAAATAAATACAGTAGCAATTTATCTCATCTCACAAGCTTACTTGATTCAGTTGATTAAAGGCTAGAAACTGACTTTAATTATATGTTGTAACAGTTGGTATTTGGAGACCTAAATATTTGGGTCCATGTGGTGGCAGTTTTAGTCTCCATTGTAGAAGGGATCTGGAGAAGCTTTTAATACTGCCCAGATTTATAATTTCAATTATTTATTTTTTTTTTTATCAATATGCCTCCAGATTTTTTTATTCATTTAGGGGGTCATGATTCTTTTAGTTTGACTACTAAACACTTATTTTTCCTGTTTCATTCCAGGTCCAGAGACCATTTCAAGTACCAATTGAACCTAGCCTTTTCCCAACAAAGGTAGGATGTGAAAAATGCAATATATTCCAGATATTTTTTGCTAAAGTGATCAAAGAGTGAGACATTTTATCCATGCAGAAAAGATGGATGCAAATATTACACTTGCACATGCTATTGTTTTATAAAATGATTTGCAAATTCTTTATGATTCCTGAGAACTGATGAGGCAACTCTCAGTATCAGGTGCCTAAGGCATTGATTTGTTCTTTGAATACTTTATTAAATTAAATAAATAAAATTAAATTATTTTTAATTACATTTAATCTTTATTTTACTATTTTATTTCATATTTAGTTACTCTGCTAAAAAGAGTAAATACAATTCCCTTGTTCATTCTTGCTGTTTAACTATTAATCTCCACAGCACTATCTAAGTAATTATATTTTGTTTCATAGTTAAAATTAGTCTAAATCTAGGTAAGAAGAGTATTCAAGGCAAAACTAAATACAAAAACTTGTTGTAATTAAATAAAAATATTGAAACCAGATAATGAAAAAGGAATTTTCATTAGGTCTTCTAAATTGTTGTATTCCTGGTATATAAGTTGCTGGGTTGTTAAAATGTAATACAATACACATTCTTTAATTCTGGTATGAAGTCTTTTGAAGAAAGTCGATTTGAATTATTATACTATATTATTATACTATTATTATTATACTATACTATACTAATTATTATACTATATTATGCTATATTATACTATATTATTATACTATAATTATTATTATAGTAGAGAAATATCTTAAATTGTCTTGAGACCAATGATTTTTCTGTCTGTCTGTTTAAGTCAATGTAATTGGTTTAATACCCCAGATGAGTTAATGCAATACCTTAGATGGCCAGTTACTGAAGTCCAAGAAAGTACTTCAGTATCTGCTACCTGGTTTTGGTCATATTCAAACTTGATACTAGCTCAAACATTAAAGTTTGCTTTGGCTCTTGTTTTATTTCCAGCTATGTATGTCAGTATATGGCAGTAGTTGTCAATCTCTTGAGTTGGGAAGTCGTAAAAATTTCAGTGGATGAGGAATTGCATTAGAAACATAGTTTGAAGACAAAGAATACTCCACAGACACTTCTTTACCAGAGTCCACAGGTCACAAAGTTAACATCAACACTTTAAAAATCCTTTGGAGTACTTGACTGGTTTTCATATATATGTTTAATATATCTGAAATATAATATGATTGTTCATATGACATATTTGCAATAGGGAATTTGAGGTGGAATAAATGCAATGATGATGATCTCGACAATCTTTTTCTAACAGCAATTATACTCCCTAGTACCTACCTCATGCCACAGAACCTTATACTGTTTTTGTGTATCTTAGGACCTTGGAGTTTTTGAGTAGTGTTTGTATACTTAAAACTTACACTGCTATCCTTTTGTGATGCCCTTCTTGGTATTAGTCCAACAAGCCAATATAATTATTTGATCCTTTCAGCTTAATTTTACACTCATTATTGAGAACCTTTCCTTTCTCCACAAAACTTGGATATAAGTATTAATTAAATTACACATTTCCAGTTTACCTGAAAAATATATTTAAGCAAGAGCCATAATCGCCTCTAGCTAACAATTAACTTTTATATTCAACATCCTTCTCTTGCTATTTTCAGGAACTGTGGATAGCCTCTAAAAATCATCAATCCTTTGTTGCATATTTCTTTATGAGCACAGATGCTTACAACGTCTATCGAGTGACTGTAAATAACATCATTTTTAATTAGAAATGCGCTGATTTAAAACTGCCTGCTCATCTTAGCTCCATCTTTCAGGTAACCGGAGCTGCTAATTACTTTCAAAAACCTAGGTCAAATGGTCAGTGTCTGAATTCATTAACCACTCAGCAAAATATCTTTCTCCCTCTAAAAAAGAGAAGAACTTCACAAATATTTTTAAAGGTCAAATGTTGTTGTCCACTTTACCCATTGACTTTGTTCTTGGTGATAGATCTGGGATTTTGTAGTAGCAGTAATACATAAATAGTTAATATTGTTTAAATAAGTGGAAAGTAAACCAGCTGTGTTCCTTTGTAATGGAAGACAGCGAAATATACTATTAATGGTGTACATAAGCAGTAACCTTTTAAAATCTCCATCCCTCTGAAAAACATTCAAATTCAGTTCATTCAAATTTTCTTCATGCAATCTTTCATGTTTTTATTTCTCAAGTAAGTAACAGAAAAATACTTACCAGTAGTGATCATCACATGTAGACTATCAAATCATGTGTTCAAATAAGCATAAAAATTTGGTCTAAAGCCCAGGTATTTCAAACCATTTCTTCTGACCACCTGTGTGAGACACAATTTTTTAAGGAAATATTTTTTACTTTTAATCTTTGAGAAGACAGTTTGAAGCTGTTGTAACTTTTTTATTTTGCTGATAATATGGGAATTGTCCAGTCTAGATCTATGTGTGATTTTTTGTGACTGATTGTTATGCACACAAATATTAAGGAACTATTTTATAAATGCAAGCCACTCTAACTGTCTTGAAGCATAAGAATAGGCTACCCACTGTGTGAAAAGTAATTGTGGTTTGAATTCTTAGAAAATGTTGTTTTCATATCAAGACTTTTGATATTGCAGCTAGTTTTCAAACAACCATTATACTTAAAGCTAGTGAGCTGTTTACTTTATTAACATGGTGTAGGTCTTTTAATTTTGTGATGCTTCTTGCAGGTCTTGAACATTTATTAAACTTTCTTCTCTCCTTATCAGTAAAGTTCTAGCTAGTTTAGGTACTTCTGTTGTAATTGAAACTTGGTTTCAATTCAGATATACAGGGCTGATGTGGATTATATTAATGTCATCAGTAAAATAGTGTAAATGGTCTTTTTACTCTACTTGTGTGTTGTTATAATTATGTGCTGTTATGATGTAGTTGTTTTGTTGCTCATTGGTTCTAGCATTTTTACTACACAAATAGAAAAAGACCTTAATATTAAGTCTTTCTTGTGACAGAAAAAGGAGATATCTCTTATATTTTGAATGAAGTGTTATTTTTATGGAGAAAGAATGCACTCTACCTAAATTTGGACATTCAGATATTTTGCCGCTTGAGGTCTTTGTCATTTTAGTAGTTGAAGAAAGAGGGTGCTTTTTTTCCTCAGGAGCTAATAGTGCTAAATGTACTCTTCCATAGAGCTGACTGAAGAACAATAGTTTTATTTTATTTTTACATTGACTGATGCCAGTAGGAGGGGAAGGCATGTATTATTATGCAGTATTGTACACAAATTTGTTTCATGTTTTCATGAAGTATATATTTGTATATCTTTTGAAAAAATGGTTCAGGTACATCTTCAAACACAAGGAAACACTGTGAATAATGCTATCGTTCCCTTCTGAGTTACAAACATGTTCTTGTGACTCAAGCCATCCTTGCATTCTACAATGCCCAAAGAACAAGGATCATAGAATCATAGGGTCATTTAGAAGACCCCTGATGAGTCCAACAGTGAAACTAACACCTTCACCTCCAAACCGTGTCAAGTGCTACATCAGCATGATTTTTGATCAGTGATTCCACCAATGCCCTGGGCAGCCTATTTCAGTGCTTGGCCAAACTTTCAATGATGACATTTTTCCTGATATTTTCCTAATATCCAGTCTAAACCTTCCTTGGCATAACATGAGACCAGTGTTTGGTCTTGTCTGTCTGTATTTGGTCACTGTTAGGCATCCCAGAATGATATGATCATCTCAGCTGGCAGTCCTCTTATTTTATGCCAGAAGTGCCACTGCCTTTCAGAAGAGCCCATAGTAAAGATCTTGACTTCAAATGGTCATCAAAATTTTATGGTGTTTTGTGTAGTAGCTAAACACAAAATTCTGCTTTAGTTAATTCTTCATCTAATTAATTATTATTTTATTACTGATTTTAACTAACACCAAGAAGATCTTTTTGGATACATCTTCCTTTTTGTACATTAAACATTTTGCAGATAATGGCTGTTGGACAGTTATGCATCTGTATAGACAAAACCATCCATCTATAGAACATAATGTAAAAAACCCCAAAGTGATGGACTTTATCTTCAATTTGGATGAAAAAAAAAAAAAAAGAGAGATTGCAAATTCACTAGTATTTATTACCATTTATATTAAATATCTATGCTAGCTGCATGCGTTTGTTCTGCAAGTGTTGGTGGAAAATAAGGCCATGCATATTCCTACAACAAAGCTGTTCATTGTATAATTTAGTTTTTAGCTGACTCTGAACTTACTGCAGGTGAAAATAAGATGATCCAGATCTGTCAGCACTGATATACATGTAGGTGGTTCCATTATTATAATTTGTGAAAAGCTCACAAGCTGTCTTTGTGAGGGTGCTTATATAGAGTAATGTATTAAAAAAGGCAAGATGTTCTACCTTATGATGGCATTGCAGTTGTGCAGTTTGTGTAAAGTAATCAAGTCTTTCTAAAATACACTTGAAAAGTATTTGAAGAGGAAAATTGATTAATATTTTTGTATGGTTTTGTATGTAATGTAATACTTCATAGTTTAAGAAAGAATTTCCTGCTTTTTATGGGACAGATATGTTCCAGTGGAGTGAACTAAGTATTTATAAACTAGATGCTCTTTTCATGAGTTGTGAGTACTACAAGAATAACACCACTATTCTTATAGAGAACATAGATGTTAGAACTGCCCCTCTCTTGAGTAAAGAGTTGTTGCAATAGTATTGGTGAAATTTCTGGCCTTTTCCCAGTATTTTGAGAAGACCACCCTATTTTTTTCCATATTTTCTTAGATTTTGCTTTTAGTTATTTAAATTTTCAGTGATGAGCTTGTACAGTGTATGTAATAGGTACTATAACCAGTCTGCAACTGATGAAAATAAGTTATTGGCAGAAAAAATTACTTCAAATATCTACTTCTGATAAGCTATTAAAAATTTTCTAGGGTATAAAAATAATATAATGTAGCTGGATATAATCCAGTACTTTATAAGATGAATTTCAGTCCTCCCTCCTTCCTCCCCTCCATATTCAGAACAGTAGCAAAATGATATTATGAGGTTTTATTGAGACTGGCTGATATACTTAGAAAGAAATAGAAGAGCTTTTGGACTCATGGTGATTTCATAAAGGTGCTTCCCTTACTTTCAGTGAAGCAAAAAGAAAGAAAAATTCTGACATTACACCAATTTTAGCTTGTGCTCTTGTAACTCTATAGGTATGTAATTTTGGGGCTCTCTGTGGGGTCCACATATGGATCCATGTTTGAGCTTAAATAATAGAAAATGGCCATGATGCAATAAATTTTCTATGAAAATGCAATAAATTTTTTATTAGCTGTACTCACCTAAAATGTGCCAATCCTGTGAATGCTTGACCATATTGTCTACTTCAGTCACATGATTACAGACAGCTTTGGATGAATAGAGCATTCCTAATCTGAAGAAATCACTTGATGGTCACTTGAACAAGCAGGATACTCCTTATGTGAAATGAAGGGCAAAAGTGTATTTTATCTATCCCTGAAAACAAAATTCCTGCACTCAAGCATAGTCAACTATGTAAAAAATAAAGTATTGTGCAGCCTGCTTTATCCATCTGAAATCTGAGCATTGGAACCATCAAATTTTTGTGTAAGTAGCAGCTCTGCTTTTCTCTTCCTAAGTTCTGGCCAGTGTGCCATTTTTGAAATATTCAAACAAAGAAACCACAAACCGCTAGTCACACCACAATACCAGCTTGTGTTTACATTTTCAGCTCTCCAGATCATGATCCTATTGAGTGCACATAGAGCGAGTGCGTGTACACGCGCCCATCCACCATCAGGAGGAACGAAACTGTAAACACAAGCTGGTATTTTGGTGGGGGCACACTAATATGGCGGTTGGTGGGGTCGGAAGGTGGAGGGTGAATTATGGATCCAGAATTTCCTTGTATTTTTAAGTCAGGCTGCTTGCAGTATCTGCTTTTCAAAATGAAATGTTTGGTTGTTTTATAAGACTAAGGCCTAGTTTCATTAATTCTAAACTACACATTCAGACTTGAAAGATGATGGATGAAAGCGCTAATGCATGACAGATTTAAACTGGACAACGACTTACAAACTGTATTACAGGGAGTCCTGATTGCATGAGTGGAGGGTGGGCAAGAATGATCTCACAGTTATTACCATTTATGGAATTCTTTGCTGAACTAACTAGTGAATCATCTTGCTTAATATTAAACTAAACACTAAAAACATTGTTAAAAATAATGTGGTGAGACCAAAGTGACTATCTTTAAAGTTGCAGAATCTAAGATACTTATTTGAATACAAACTCTTAAAATATAGAGCATTTGATGGGTAAATTCAGGAGATGAAACATACTCAATTAGATATCTCTCAGAACTTCTTCATGTTATTTGTTGCTTAATTTAAAGATGCCTGCAAGTCCCTAAACTTTTTTTTTTTTTTTTTTTTAATCAATGAAGTGGTATTATTTAATTAAAGCTAGAGTGCCTGAACGAAGCTTTTGTCTGGAGAAAACTTGGTTTTGCTGCTTACAGATCAGTCATTGCCATTAATCTTTATGGAAATCTCATATTTGTGGCTATTTGGTCTTCCTTACTGGCCATTTGCAGCCAGTTTCTCTTGTCTACTCTTCCAAGAAGAAGAGTTTTGCTGAAAGAAGAGTTAGATTGCTGTTTTGAGAAAACAGGATGCTGGAATGCACAATCAAGTCATGACCTTCAGGAATAGAAGAGAGACAAGAACAAAAGCGAGACTGTTGTCTTCAGAAGGAAAATAATCTCTCTCTAAAATCTAAACAGTTCAATAGCTTCTCCCAGTGTGAAAACAGCATGGCCTAATTTTCAGTCCTGTTCTTGTATTAGCACGTTATGTTAGCAACAACATTTCTGAGCTCAGTCCTTTAAATGCTACGTGTTGTTCTTTCCTCTATAGTAGACATCCTAACGCACTACTAATTAAATCACAATTACAGTTACTAAAATAGTTCCTTTATAAATTAATTGAAAATTTAAACCTTAAAAATAATAAAATGCAAGCATAATATTTTTATCTCAAAAGCCATAAATCTGTTTTTAGCTGCAAGTTAGATTACTTAGCACACAATGCCCATATTTATCTGATCTTTAAAAAAAAAAAGTATGTTAGAGGGAACAACACACTACTGAAAAAAACCCATATCATAGGCTTTGTTGTGAACTGTCTACACTTTATGGAAATTACATAACATCTTAGTTCTTAGTACAAGTCTTGTTAAATAGAGTGGAAAAAGACTGTACCTGCACTTAAGGAACTTCTGAAATTTTATATTTCATTTGAAATTACTAACTGGGAGAGACTAAATATAGTAATTGCTTATCCTTATAACTAATGTGATCATTTTGAAACAACAATAATATTCAGAAGATTGTAATTCAACTACAAGATCTGGAAAGATACCACAAAGCTTTGAAAAAAAATATTACAATCAGGCTGCTTAATGCAATTAAATAAGTCTGAAACGAAGATATTTTCATCTACCCCTTTAGATAGCTCACAGAATATCAGAGAGAGATTAGAGAAAGAGTCAAAAAGGGATAGGTTTTCATTCTTACTGCTGTCACACTTGTGCTATTTAATCACTGATATTTTTTAAAGGTAGGCTTTAAGTTATTTGTGTGAAAAATCATGTTTTGATTTGATTCAATGGAAGCTGAGATTCTCAGTGGAATCCATCACACAATATTGAGAAATTTTCAGTAAAATCATAAGGGTTGGCAAACAGCTGAAAGCTTAGTACCAAAAAACTGAAGTGGAATGATATGGTAGGTGGTGGGAGGTCTCACACTCTTACCTAAATAAATGGGTGATAATCTATTGTTTTAGCAAGGTTTTGATGGGTTTTTTTTTAATATTTAGATCCCTTTTCTTTTATGCTGAAAGGCAACAAGATATGCCCATCTACACTAGCTGCTTATTTCTGTGGACCTCTCATCTTACTCTCTATTTATGCCCAGGAAACTCATCCAACAGCAAGAAAGAGCTAACCTTTCAAAAAGGTTATATAGCCTCTAAAAGATGAAAAGTTTCATCTCTGGTCAGGCAGAGCAATAGAGCTCCATCAGGCAACCTATCAGTACTGCAAGGAGATGTAGTTATGAGAGATCTGCTCAGTGTTTTTCCCAGATCTTATGAGAAAATTAGTTAGCAAGAAGTGATGAATACAAATACTGCAAATGTTTCTCCCAGAAGCATTTTTCTAGTAGTAGGCTTTTTACTATGTTTTCCAATAAAATCTTGTTACTATGAAATCTTGTAAATCCAATCCATAATCTTCTGATTTATGAATTAATAAATTTTTCTTTCGGAATTCCTAAATTATTATGGGGTCATACGAATGAACATTAGACTAAAACATTAGTACAGCTGAAAGAGTAACTATAACTGCATGGCCATTAGTATTAAATAGTTGCAGTCCTCCGTTGTAATAATACTGTTTCAATACAGAGGAGAAAAAAATTAAATTGGGAAGATTCCATTTCTGAATGCCACATCCAAGGAAACTGGCAGAGATCAGTCACTCTCTAATCCCAGTTTAAAATGCACAGGGATAAAAAATCTAATACTGAGCTAATAGGAAGAAAATTCCTAGAAATTATATGCAATTGAATAATTGGTGTAAATAGGAACAATGTAGCCAAATCCCACCTGTGCACACTTTTACCTTCTGGCAACATGCTGCTATTACACTTTTATTAATATAAACAGTTACTACCATAGTTTTTAAGTGTCAAACAGTGGATTGTTTTTCGTATTTACTGTATATATATACATGTGTTGCATATATTTTAGTGCAATGTAAAGAAGAAAATTGCTTTAGTTTTATCTCTTTACATAATTTCAAATTTTATATTAAAATTAAACAGCAGTACTGAAAATGTTAATAAGTATATAAATAGCATATAGTAAATAGTTTCATAATGAATTTACTGATTTTAACATCATACCACCCAACAGAAGATTACTGTCAGAATTATTTAAATGGAAAATTTATTCCAGAGAGAGCTATTCTTTTAAGAGGCCTTTACTGACATTTCAAAGTAATGTGATGCATATTTGCACATAGTAAAGAGTAAA